>NC_054828.1:127010182-127329682 GCF_018345385.1 Vulpes lagopus
TGGCACCAGGACATCCCAGGGCGACTCACAATGTGGGGGAGATATCTTCTGTGTTCCTGCCTGTGCAGTCCCCTCACCTGACAGCTCCCCTTCCACCCCGTGGGTCTAACATCCTCCCCATCCTCTCTCCATTCCTCACCTAGAACCTGCCTTCAGATGGTGAGCAGTGTCAAACTATGGATGGGCATTGCCAGAAATTTCCTAGGGGAAGGCCAAGTCTCCAACGTGATCCTATTTCCTCCCCTAAACAAAGGTTCAGTTATCTCAAGTCCTGCTTCAACCAGAACAGCTCTGCTGCTGTCTAGCTATGCCTCCTAGTTAGATCTTGTTTCTGCTCAAAAAGTTTCAAATCCACTGGCCAAAATCACCTTCAAAGGTCCTTCCAGATCTAATGTCCTTTTCTACCCCTGTGAAGCCAGTGGGAACTAGTCACTCAGGCATGATTTGCAAAACACAAAGATCCAGGAGCAGGACAGGTGGTGGGAACAAGGGAAGGGACCCAGTGGAGGCGGTAGGGACTGGTGTGGACTACGGCCAAGAGGGATGTGCCCATACCTTCAAAAGGACCTGCTGTGTTTTAGTTATTGCCTCAAAGGAATTCCGTTCTCGGGGCTCTTAGAGTTTCTGATTTTTTAAGAGAAGTCAGAAGTCTGTTAATCTATTGGAAATATTTGGATACAAGCCAAACAAAGCAAATCCGGTTTGTGGGCCGTCAATCTGCAATCCCCCTATTGAGTGACTCCCATACAGAAGGAGGGGCTGGGGAGGGAAGCGGGGGGAATGAATCAAAGTATAACTGGAGTGACTAGTCAGCGTCTCATAAGCGCCAGGCCCTGTACCATGAGCTTCACGGCTCCATCCCGTTTATTCCCTCCAAGTCCCTGGGACCTTTGGAGGACATTGCCAATCTGCATCCTAACCCCCCCGCCCCCCCGCCCATCCGGCCCTCCCTCAAGGACCTGCAGTCTGTCAGTCCCTCCCCCAGAGCTGGCCGGCCCTGTGCTTGCCCCTCAAACTGCCTCCCCTGCCCTCTGCCCTTGCAAACTGAACCAGGAAGCCTAAGTTGGGAGATTGCAGGAGGGAGGCCCACGAAGAGGGTGTGTGGCCAAGGGGCGTGAGGCCATGCTGGCAGGGAGGGAGAGAGCAGCAACAAGACTGTCAACTCCTGCTAGCCTGGACTCGGTCCTCTGCCCTGAAGGCCCAGGTGAGTAGTGTAGTTTGAAGACACGAAACCAGGAAGGGAGCAACCACCATGTCTTGGGTCCTGTCTTTCATGCGTGTTATTTCACTTAGTCCTCCTGACTGAATGAGGCTGATGCCCCCATTCTATAGATGGGAAGACTGAGCCCGGAAGGTGGAAAGCATGACCCCTAGGCCAGAAGTCTGATCCGTTTAGCTCCAAAGCCTGTACTTGCAACAGCGTCCGTGGCTCTTTGATATCACCTCAAGGACGGGCAGCACACTTAGCGGGGCTGCCTAACAACAGCTCCCACGTGAGCCAGGTTGGACTGCACTTGGCTTTTCAGAAAAAATAAATGTGCTTCTTCCATATGTCTGCCCCCTAGGAATAGCGAGGCTGCCGGCTCCAGCCAAGAGCCCCTGCTTTTCTGGACATGCTGGGAAAGTGGGTTTCCTTCCCCCTCTCCTGGCTGGCAGTGGCCCCCGCCCGAGCCCGCGTGCCCATTCCTGGCTGGTCCCCCACCATCAAGCCAGCAACACAGGTGGTGAGAGCAGCAGCCTATGTGCTCACGTGGACATAGGCAACCCTGGACGTGTGTCTGTCTGTCTGCCTGTAGGTAAGACCCGACTGGGTGGGAGGTGAAACTAAATCCTAAGTGTGTGTGTATTTATGTGGTTAAGCCTGGAGCGGGAGTGTGCGTGTGCGTGCACCTGTCTGTGTGCGGGGTTGAAACCCGTTTCTTTGTGTCCGTGTTTCTGTCTGTGTGTGGGATCGAGGCGAGGCTCCAGCCAGGCCCCCGGAGCGGGAGCAGCCGGCTCCTTCGAGCCGACACCGAGAAGCTGGCAGCCCCACCGGATTCCGGGTAGGAAAGTGCCAGGATTGGCTGCGAAGCTACACCGCTTTCCTCCCAGATGGGTCTGGACAGGTCTGGATGAATCACAAATTCTGAATCCCCCGTGGGCCGCCTTTCCTTCTTAAAATTCCTTCCCGTCTGCTGGAACGAGCTGAGTGAAATCAGATGGAGGCTGCGTTGGTAGGAGCCTCCTGAAATGAAGTGACCTGAGGTCACCTCGGAGCCTGGGGTGCTCCCAGGGCATCAGGGCCTCCGGGACTTACCCACGCATTTCCTGCGAAGTGGCCTGAGCCCCGCGTCCTCACACTCCTCTCTCCCGGGGCCCCCACTGGAAAGTCACCTCCAAACAAGTGCTCTAAAGGCACCGAGGGGCACCCACAGCCACTCTGTCTTCCTAGTTCTCTCTCCCAGTTGTCTTTGCTAGGGGACTCTGGAGTTGGGGCCTCCCCTCCTCTTGCCTTCCCTCTTATTTTTATTCTATTTTTATTTATTTTGCCTTTCCTTTTAAAGATCCCCCCCCAAGCTCTCTCTACCTGTCCCTGGCACCCCTTCTCAGTAGATTTCCAGCCCGCCCTCTCCGCCCCCTCACCAGGAACCTGCACACCTCTCCTCAGGCCTGGTAAAGCACCCTGGCGTGGGGAGGGGGTACTCCCTTGGTGTTGGGCCCCTGACCTGGAGTCCGGCCTCAGCCCCTCACCAGCCAGTCCTGAGCCAGCCAATCAGCTTCAGGAGCCTTCATTCTTCATTTGGAAGCCCAGTGAAGGGTCCCTCCTGTCTCAGTTGAGATCAGCTATGGGAACCGAGCTTCCAGGCGTGTCAGCTATCGGTGTAAAAACTTTGCCCCAGACAAACTCTCTCTGTCGGGAATGCGGAACATCTTTTCCTTCTTTTGTCTGTGCAAATTTTCTCTGGGTTAATATTCACAAAATATATCTTTTCCCGTTATTTACTTTCCACATTCCTAAATCTTTATGTTTTAGATATAAATAGCATAAAGTGAGATTATTGTTTCTTATTCAGTCTTACAATTTTTATCTTTAACAAGACTATTTAGGGGTAAAAAAAAAAGACTATTTAGGGGTGCCCGGGTGGCTCAGTCAGTTGAGCGTCTGCCTTCGGCTCAGATCATGATCCCAGGGTCCTGGGATTGAGCCCCATGTTGGGCTCCCTACTCAGTGGGGAGTCTGCTTCTCCCTCTCCCTCTGCCCCTTCCCACCCCCATTCGTGCTCTTGCTCTCTCTCGCTCACTCTCTTTCTCTATTGTGCACACTCTCTCCCAAATAAATAAATAAAAACTTAAAAAAACCTAATCCATTTATGTGTAACATAATTTCTAATATAAGAATGGAATTGTGCTGCTATATTTTTTATGTCCTTATCTAATAAAGACACATACTAAGATATGTATGAATAAAATGAGGTGATGCCAGGATGCCTGAGTGGCTCAGTTGGTTAAGTGTCTGCCTTCCGCTCAGGTCATGATCCCAGAGTCCCCAGTTGAGTCCCACTTCTGGCTCCCTGCTCAGCGGGTAGTCTGCTTTCCCCTCAGCCCCTCCTCCAGCTCATGCATGCTCTGTCTCTCTCTCAAAAAATGGATAAAAACTTTTAAAAATAATGATGTGATGTTTAAGATTTGTTTTAAATTACTCTAGGGGGCACCTGAGTGGCTCAGTGATTGAGCGTCTGCCTTCAGCACAGGTCGTGATCCTGGGGTCCTGGGATCAAGTCCTGCATCGGGCTCCCCATGGGGAGCCTGCTTCTCCTTCTGCCTGTCTGTCTCTGTCTCTGTCTCTGTCTCTGTCTCTGTCTCTGTCTCTGTCTCTGTCTCTGTCTCTGTCTCTGTCTCTGTCTCTGTCTCTGTCTCTGTCTCTGTCTCTGTCTCTGTCTCTGTCTCTGTCTCTGTCTCTGTCTCTGTCTCTGTCTCTGTCTCTGTCTCTGTCTCTGTCTCTGTCTCTGTCTCTGTCTCTGTCTCTGTCTCTGTCTCTGTCTCTGTCTCTGTCTCTGTCTCTGTCTCTGTCTCTGTCTCTGTCTCTGTCTCTGTCTCTGTCTCTGTCTCTGTCTCTGTCTCTGTCTCTGTCTCTGTCTCTGTCTCTGTCTCTGTCTCTGTCTCTGTCTCTGTCTCTGTCTCTGTCTCTGTCTCTGTCTCTGTCTCTGTCTCTGTCTCTGTCTCTGTCTCTGTCTCTGTCTCTGTCTCTGTCTCTGTCTCTGTCTCTGTCTCTGTCTCTGTCTCTGTCTCTGTCTCTGTCTCTGTCTCTGTCTCTGTCTCTGTCTCTGTCTCTGTCTCTGTCTCTGTCTCTGTCTCTGTCTCTGTCTCTGTCTCTGTCTCTGTCTCTGTCTCTGTCTCTGTCTCTGTCTCTGTCTCTGTCTCTGTCTCTGTCTCTGTCTCTGTCTCTGTCTCTGTCTCTGTCTCTGTCTCTGTCTCTGTCTCTGTCTCTGTCTCTGTCTCTCATGCATAAACAAATAAAGTCTTTTTAAAAAAATAATAAATAAATAAATAAATAAATAAATAAAAACTTAAAAAAACCTAATCCATTTATGTGTAACATAATTTCTAATATAAGAATGGATTGTGCTGCTATATTTTTTTATGTCCTTATCTAATAAAGACACATACTAAGATATGTATGAATAAAATGAGTATGCCCAGATGCTGAGTGGCTCAGTTGGTTAAGTGTCTGCCTTCCGCTCAGGTCATGATCCCAGAGTTACCAGTTGTAGTCCCACTTCTGGCTCCCTGCTCAGCGGGTAGTCTGCTTTCCCCTCAGCCCCTCCTCCTGCTTCTCCTTCTGCCTGTGTCTCTGCCTCTCTCTGTATCTCTCATGAATAAATAAATAGAATCTTTAAAAAAATTTACTCTAGGAAGAAAAAATGAGAGAGGGAAATGTTGTTCCAGTATTAAGTGTTAGGATGATGGGGGTGTGAGGTCTATTTTACCATTCTGTTCAATTTTGTACATTATTTAAATTTTCTATAATAAAAAAGTTACAAAAATCTGCCATCTTATTTTCTACTTTCTAATTGTCCTGCCCATTTTGTTTTTTTCTCTCATATCTTGTCTTCCTTTAGACTGATTATTTTTTACCATTCTACTTTTCCCCCCTCTCTTCATTTGAGAGAATGTATTCTCTCAATACAGTTTGAATGTATTCAGTTTACCTTTAAATTACAACATGCATTCTTAGCTTAACCAAGTCTAACATCAACAAATATTATCTCTTTTAACCTATTGACCCCATTTTCACCTATTTTACTTTATTTTATAAAGTTGATTCATTTTTTTTTTTAGTAATCTCTACACCCCACATGGGGCTTGAACTCAGGACCCTGAGATCAAGAGTCTCCTGTTCTTCCCACAAAGGCAGCCAGGCACTTCAGCTGTCATCTGTTTTACTTCTATTTCTCAAATCCTATGGGACATTATTAACATTGCCTAATCTAGTCCATGTTCATTTAAATGTATCCACACATTTCCCAGTTTATTTGTTCCTCATTTCTTCTTGTACCTCAGTCTTTCCAACTGGGGTTCTTTTCTTCGCTACCTGAGTACCCTCCTTTAGACTTTCCTCTCTCAATGAGTGTGCCCTTCAGTTTGGGTGTGGTAGTTTCTTGCTGTCTTGAAATCTTTTTAATGCTTTAATGAAGATATATCTTACCCATACTTTAGTTTCTCCCAATAGTAGAATTAGTCCAAATAATTTACCAACCATACTGGAAATTCTATTTTGTCTAATTGAATTTTAGACTCTAGATTCTAAAATGCTTATCCTAGAGCAAGGCTTCACCAACTTTAATGTGCATGCAAATTACTGGGGAATCTTCTTAAAATGTGTATTTTAACTTTGTAGCCTAGGTGGGGATCATGAATTTGCATCTTTAACAAACCACAGAAGACGCTGAAGCTGCTCTACTGGGCCGTGGACGACTGCTCTGAGTAGCAAGGTTATAGAAAACATTTTCCCAGAAAACACTGGTAATCTATCCATTCCTAAATCAGGGCTTCTGAGTTTCCTAAATGGGTGTTGTAAAATCGAGGGACAAAAATGAGAAGACAAAAAAAAAGTCTTTACTCTCTTTTCCTTTCATTCAGAGTCTGTTGACTCAAACTTATACTTAAATTTAACAAACCTATTAATCTGGTTTCCCAGGACAGGAAAAATCAGAAGTGTGTTTATGTGTGTTGGATGTTGAGGAGGGTCTGCCCGACATGGCACATAGATCATTTGCACAATGGATCTTTAATTCTTGAATGAGCCTGAGCTGCCTGTTTTGGCCAAAATAGGGTCAAGTATGACAACTAGCCTTCAGGTCTAAGAGCTCATTATTTATAGCAGTGATCTTCAAATGTTTTAGTCTCAGGACATCTTAACATTTTTAAAAATTATCAAAGAACCTAGGTTGCCTGGGTGGCTCATTCAGTTGAGCATCCAACTCTTGGTTTCAGCTCAGTTAGTGATTTCAGAGTTGTGAACTTGAGCCCCGTGTCAGGCTCTGTGCTGAGGCAGAATCTGCTAAAATTCTCTGTCTCTCTGCCCCTCCCTGCCTCGCTGTCTCTCAAATAAATATATAAATCTTTAAAAAAAATTATCAGGGACACCTGGGTGGCTCAGTGGTCGAGCATCTGCCTTCAGCTCAGGGCGTGATCCCAGGGTCCTGGGATCAAGCTCCACCCACATCAGGCTTCCCAAGGGAGCCTGCTTCTCCCTCTGCCTGTATCTCTGCCTCTCTCTGTGTGTCTCTCATGAATAAATGAATAAAATCGTTTAAAAAAAAAGTTATCAAAGAACCCAAAAAGCTTAAAATCCACAAATGGATATATTTATCAATATGTACTATACTGGAAATTAAAACTGATTAAGGTTTAAAATATTTATTAATGAATTTAAAATAATTACCCGGGCAACCCCAGGTGGCTCAGTGGTTTAGCGCCGCCTTCAGTCCAGGTCATGATCCTGGAGACCTGGGATGGAGTCCCATGTCAGGCTCCCTGCATGGAGCCTGCTTCTCCCTCTGCCTGTGTCTCTGTCTCTGTCTCTGTCTCTGTCTCTGTCTCTCATGCATAAACAAATAAAGTCTTTTTAAAAAAATAATAAATAAATAAATAAATAAATAAATAAATAAATAAAATAATTACCCATTACATGTAAAAATAAATAATATATGTCTGTGAAAAAATAATTGTATTTTTTAAACACATAAAAAAGACTTAGAGGGTGACACTGTTCCACATTCACGATGGATTTCTACACCACATGCTTTCAATCCATTGCAATATATTGGTTCAAAGAACCAATGAATTCAAAGAATTGATGAATTCAAAGAATAGCTGGACTTACAAGTAGTTTAATAGCCTTTTTCAGATCATTGTAAATATTCTTCTTCAGCATTACTTAAATCCTCAGTAGTTTCTTAAAGATAGTTGCAATGTGGAATCTGAATCCGTATCAATACACTTTTTATACTGTGGTACATTCAAATCCATTGTTCTGTCTTGTACTTTGAATGGATCTTTTATCCATGCATGATTTTGTAACATAATGCATTTGTTGTTTGGAAAATATTGGTTCACTGAGTTATACAGAGCTTCCAAATGTTGACACATTTCATCATACAATATTAAAGAGACCACACTCATTAATCTTTAACCACATCTCGTCAGTCTTTAAGTCCTGGGAGGCTATCAAGCATAAGGTGGCAGACAGTTTTCCAAATTCCAACTTTTCACTTGAAAACTTAAATCTCCTCATTGGCAACAAACACTGTCAGTTGTTTTCCTTGAAGAGACAGTTCACTTTGTTCATTTTGTGGAAATGTTTGCCAAACATCAAGTCAGAATAACCATCCTCTGCCTGTGAGTTGTTCTTTTCAACTAAAAACAATATTATATGAAAAATGCAGCTAGTTCTGCTTGCAAGCCGACCTCACAGTGTTTTTCTTCACCTACCATATTTCGGTATGTATAAAACACTTTATGATTATTTCTCCATTCCTGATGCAGAATGTTGAAAAGCCATGTATTTAAAGTATGAGATTTAATAAAATTAGTAATTTATATTGCTTCATCAAAGACATTCCCAAGTGAAACTGGATTTTTTTTCCCATTGTGGAGTGTGGGACGGTGAAGAAAGTGGTGACCACTAGAGCAGTGTGGGGTCTCTGCCCTGCTTCCTGCTGAGGTGCCAACACTTGACCCACCGTTGTTCTTGAACCACCAGGAGGACTGTCAGCACAGCGGAAAAGCAGATCTTAGCATTGGTGTGAAAATAGTTTTCATTTCAAGGACTCCCTGGAGGATTTTGGGTTTCCTGAGGGGTTTGAGGACCATGTAATTTGAGAAGGCTTCATTTAACATTTTTTTAAGTCATGGTTAATCCTACTATCAAGGGGCACCTGGGTGATGGAGTTGACTATGTATCCGGCTCTTGGTTTCTGCTCAGGTCCTGATTTCAGGGTTGTGATCTCAGGATCATGGGATTGAGCCCCTAGTCGGGCTCCCCGCTCAGCGGCAGTCTGCTTCTCCCTCTCCTCTGCACCCCCGCCCCCCCCGCTCATGTTCTGTCTCTCTGAAATAAATAAATCTTTAAAAAAAATCCTACTATCAACTATGCCGTACCATGAGAAACAATGAAATACAACCCTAGATTTTCATATGGAATTTTTTTTCCGAATCCAATTAAATGTGCAAAAATTTTTAAAAAGCCATGGAGCAGTAGCATTTTGTTTTGTGTACTATGCCATCATCACATTTATGTTCATACATGTATGTGGATGATATGTATGTGATATATATTGTACTGTTAATGATCTCTTCTGAAGAGCTTCAGGTTTTATTACAGTGCTTGTATTTGAATCTATTATAATAATATTCTCGGGCAGCCCGGGTGGCTCAGGGGTTTAGTGCCGCCTTCGGCCCGTGGCGTGTTCCTGGAGACCTGGGATCGAGTCCCACGCCAGGCTCCCTGCGTGGGGCCTGCTTCTCCCTCTGCCTGTGTCTCTGCCTCTTTCTCTCTCTCCTCTCTGTGTTGCTCATGAATAAATAGAATCTTTAAAAAAATTATTTTTTAAAAATAATATTCTCATATGTTGTTTCATTCCATGACTAAACAATTTTTAAAGATGTCATAAGAGGAGAAGAAAAAGCCCATTATCTCAACTTAATGCCTCCCTCCCTGGGTCCTTGAGTCCCTGGCGGGCTGTATGGGGAACGTTAACCAGATTCCTTCCCAGGAAATGTGACTGCATGTGTTCCTTGGGGAGGAACAAGGAGGTCTGGGGTAGGACAAGAGGTACAGAGCTGGTCTCCTGGTAGTGCCATGTGGAAAGGAGGATCTTTAATTGGCCAGGGGGACACAGTACATCCTGCTTTCAAGGATTACGACTAGCCTGGCTTTTCTCACTTGGGGGGGAAGGGGAGAACTGGATGCTTTCCCCCTTGTTGTTTAGAACATTTGTAAGACCTATGGGGATAGAGGCAAAAAAAGAAAGAAAAGAAAAGAAAAGAAAAGAAAGGAAAGGAAAGGAAGAAAGAAAGAAAAAAAAAGAAAAAAAAGAAAAAAGAAAAGAAAAGAAAAGAAGAAAAGAAAAGAAAGAAAAGAAAAAGAGAACCTCCTTGTGTATCAGGATGGCTGTGGGTGGCTCTGGCTGATCTGGGAAAGGTCGTACTGACTCCCTGCTTCTCTCTGGGGGCTACGCCCTGGGGGTCAGGCCCACAGCAGGCCCTGGGAGGGAAATTGCATTCAGCAGGTGGAGTGTGACGCCTGAGGGGCCTCAAGGACTCCAGGTGCAGAGGCAGACGGTTGGAGTCCTGACCTCACTCCTCCAAGATTGCGAAATCTCAGACACTTGACGTAACCTCCCTGACTTTCCACTTCCTGCTTTGTACGTGGGGCTGTAACCCCTCTCAGAACTCTGCTGGTGAATAATAAAGGAGATAATAGGTGTAGAGCACCAAGCAGAGTCTAGCACATGGCCAACACTCATTAAATAGTAGTTTAATTGTACAAAGAAAAAAAATAAAAATAAT
Source organism: Vulpes lagopus (assembly GCF_018345385.1). Taxonomy (NCBI): domain Eukaryota; kingdom Metazoa; phylum Chordata; class Mammalia; order Carnivora; family Canidae; genus Vulpes; species Vulpes lagopus. The sequence goes on from NC_054828.1 coordinate 127,020,236, forward strand.
TTTAAAGTTCAAAGAATAAAAATCGTACAAAGAATATGCACTAGCCAGGTAAAATGTGGGAGGGGTGTCCCACTAGTCCCTCGTCCCTTCAGGGAAAAGCAGGGCCGCAGGCTGGCAGGCAGGATCAGGGAGGGTGATGCTGGCAGGTGCCAAGGGCTCCAGGCATAAGTCCAGCCCAGAACCACGGCAGCTGTGGGCATGAAGAGGAGGGTCTGAGCGAGCCAGAGCAGGAGGCAGGTGGTGAGGAAAGAGCCCAGGCCCAGGAGACAAGGAGAACTCAGCGGGCGCCCTGGCCGGACCCACGTAAGCACCCACGGCCTGTACCCCCACCATGGCATTGCCACTGTTGAGCTGAAGGCCGGAATGTAGCAAGCGGCTCTCAGCCCAGGGCCCACAAGGAATTCGAGAAGGAGGTGTGAGCGAAGGACCACCTCATGCCCGCCCCGCCCCAGCCCCACCCCAGGCTGAGGCCCGGGCTCTGGGTGCAGCTCCTCCGATTCTCCCCGCCTCGGGCCCAGAGAGGCCCTCCGGGGCTGGCCTTCCCCCTCCTGCTCAGCTCCTCCCTGTGTGTGCAGGAAGGAGCCCGAGCTGGTGCCCCCCAGGGCTCGGCATTCAGGGCGCTGAGGCGAGAGGGCCGGGCCTCGCCGTGCGAGCAGTGTCTGAACAAAACGTAAGCACTTGGCATCAGTGGACTGGGTGCTGTGGGGCGACAGAGAAGTATCAATTCCAGGTCTAGCTTTCAATGCAGATGAGGAGGTAGTGTGACACATGAACAAAAAAAACAATATGAGCATATAAATTCTAAAACGTGGTACAGGAAGTGCTCTGGGCGTTTGTTTATTCTTTCATTTACTTACTTCTGTGTAATAAGCACACATTCCCAGAAGCCCCGAGAACGTCGATAAGGTTAACTACTGATACAAGACTCTCGTGTGACAAAAATAAACAAGAACGGAAGAAAGAGGAAAGAAAGAAAATTAAACAACAGACTGAAGAAGAATTCTATGTATATACATGAAAACAGATCAATGTCCTTAAAATATAAAGGACTTCTACTAATCAATATGAAAGTGAGAAAAAAACAAATATGACGATGAACAAAGAACATCGTAATGACACAGTTCATCAAAGAGAAGCAGAAATGGTTAAAGTACCCCAAAACGCAACGTCCCTCATCAATAAAACAGTGCAGGTCAGAACAGTGAATTACATTTTTCAGACTGGTAAAAATTACGGTTTAATCAGACATCACGATGGTTAGGATTTTGAGAAAAAGCCACTCGTGCTCCCCGTACGTGGGAATTTAATTAGCTGCCATATTTCTGGAGAGTGTTTGAGAGATTCCAAAGGCCTTTTTAAATGTCTTTGCAAGTTTGTTCTCTAGAAATTTATCCTATTGCTATCCCTGAGCAAGAGCAGAAAAATACATATAAGAAAGGGAGAGCATCCTCACGGTATTGTTTTATACGTGAAGGGCAAAAAAGCAACTTACATATTCGTGGAGACAAGATCACGTTAATACATTTTTCCACTCTTACATTCGGGTATAGGATGCTGTCCACAGAGAGAACGAGGTTGATCTACGCATACTGACACGGGAAGTTATCTAAGATGCACTGATAAAGAGCAAAAAGTGAAATATGGAACCGCGTGTGTCTCATGACCTGCGGTGTGCATATTTGCTCACGTGCTGAGCTTATTCACATAGCAAACATCCAGAAATGCCTCTGGGGAGTGGAGCTGAGACAGGACAGGAACATGGGTTATTTTATTATTTATTACTTATTCTAGACCCTTCTGCAATATTGGAATTTCTTTTTAAACCAGTTTGAGGGATCCCTGGGTGGCGCAGCGGTTTGGCGCCTACCTTTGGCCCAGGGCACAATCCTGGAGACCCGAGGTCGAATCCCACATCGGGCTCCCGGTGCATGGAGCCTGCTTCTCCCTCTGCCTATGTCTCTGCCTCTCTCTCTCTCTCTCTCTGTGTGACTATCATAAAAAAAAAAAAAAAAAAAAAAAAAAAAAAAAAAAAATTAAAAAAAAACGAAAAACAAAAAAAACAGTTTGAAATAGATGCTGAGCTCCATTCTCTACCTAGCGTGTTGTCGGGCCCTGTGAGAACAGAGAGAGGTCATACATGCTGACCTTGAGCATGACCCCACAGTTAAGACAGGAATATAAACACACAGGTTGGGTACAACATTTTGAGAGTGACAGAGTGGACATGGCCTTTAGGGAGGAAGGGGAGGGGTAGGAGGAGGAGAGGCCTATCTTTTGGAGAAGTCCACGTGTGAGTGAGATCTGAAGTCTTGGTGACAGCAGGTGATGGATCCTAGGCTGGAAAGAAGGACATTCACCAGGGCAGAGAGGGTGCAAGCAGGGTGCTTGGAGGGTATGGCAGCTTGCGATGGCAGGTCACCACAAGCACGTAGGGGGGAGGCACGGCTATAGAAGGGGGCTAGAGCACGTGGGCCTGGGACCTCCTGCAGAGGGTGGACATCTGCTCACTCCCTTCACTGGGTGCTCTGAGTAAGGCATCATCTGGGACAGCAGCAAAAGTGAAGGCCTCTTGGAGGAAGAAACTTCTGGCAGCTTCTAGAAACTTCTAGGATTGAGTGAGATCCTAAACACCATCCCCTTCGTGGTTAGTTTTTCAAAATCTGTGATGGGGAGTGTGTGAAAGGCTGAGGTGAGGAGAGCCAGAAGCTGGGATCAGGTCATCTGAATCACTCCTTTGTAGAGGATGTGTTTCCCCAGCGGACTCTGTGCTGCTGGAAGTGAAAATTGCAGGGAGAGTTTGCTCATAGGTGTGCGAGTAACAGCTCCCCCAGGGTCCTGGCTGTGAAGGCTGATGAGGTCCTTCTTCACAGCTGTCCAGGAAGTCCAGGGCTGTGTGGCTTCCTGAGGCCAGCCCTGTGACCTCTCAGCCACGGAGGAAGGATGGCGGAAGAAGAGCAGGTGACGAGTTTGCAAATGTGTAATTCCTTTTTGCTCACCTCTCTGCCTGGGTTTATACCCAGGCTCTCTGAGGGAATAAATCGTGGATGACATCAGCAAGCCCGGGGAGTCTGACTCCTGAGTCATCCTCCAGGGAATGGGGTATCTGGTTAATTGAATTCTGTGGCTCCAATTGAGTTATCAGAGTGACAAAGGACGATGGATGTGCCAGGGCTGAGAGCATGAAGACACTAAATGAGTGAATTCAACACTCGTGCTCCACAATGGGGACTCGGTCTTTCCGTGGGAGTTCAAGCAACCCCAGCAGCTGTCAAGGCCTGCCTCGTTGTAGTGGCCATCGGTTTTCATTGCCCAGGACTCTAGACCTAAGGGGTTCCGGAGTTTGGATTGAATCAACAGTTTCACGCATGTCTTGGCTCAAAACCCTTCACTGGCTCCCCGGTTAGGATCGCCAGATTTAGCAGACAAAAACACAGAATGCCTGGTTAAATTTGAATTTCAGATACTGAACGAATAATTTTTTAGTGAGATTATGTCCGTGCAAATATTAGTTGCTGTTTATCTGAAACTCGAATTTAACCAGGCATCCTGTATTTTATCTGGAAACCCAATATCCTCAATGGCTATACCCTGAAGCCCAAATTCTGGAATCCAATTCTCCAGGATTTAGCCCCTTCCTAACTTTGCAACCTCATTTCCCACACACTGTTCCCTTTCTGGCCTCCAGTCTAGTTTCTAGACAAAGTTAACTATCTCCTATGTCTCCTATGTGTTGCTCTGGGACTTTCCTGTCCCTCTGCCTTTGCCAACACTTCTCCCTTTCTTTTCCATCTTTGAGGCCATGTCTAGTATGCCATCCCTAATCCTCAATGGGGCAGAACCTCTCTCCTCTTTAAACATCCTTGGTGTCTTTAAAAATATATATTTATTTATTTATTTAAGAGCGAGGGGGGAGGGGCAGAGGGAGCAGAGGTGGGGGAGGGGCAGAGGGAGAGACAGAAGCAGGCTCCCTCCTGAGCAGGAAGCCTGCTCCATCCCAGGACCCTGGGATCGTGACCTGAGCTGAAGGCAGACACTTAACCGAGTGAACCACCCAAGTGCCCCACCTTAGTGTCTTTTTGAGGGAGCATCTATAATTGTATAGAACACTTACTGCTTTGTTTGCCCGGTACCTCTTCCTTCTTCTGGAGAAACACTCTGCTTTTGAACTGCTCCTCTCTGACTCCAACCACTGATTCTGGCAGGAGCTTCCATATACCCTCATTGACTCTGCCCTCTGGTCACACATGATTGGCCCAAAAGTGGAAACCTGATCCAAGACAGGCCAATGAGATCCTTCCTTAGGTGTTTTGTTTTTTTTTTTTTTTATAACTCATCTTGTCTGGCATTCAGCCCAGGTCACACTCCAACATCTGTCCTGAGTCCTGAGCCAAGATCATCATTGACATCACGGACATAATCAACTTACCTATAGGCATCTATAGTCCTTACTGCCCTGTCACTAAAGACACTTGCCCCCATGTGATCCTGGCAGCAGAAGAGGCCATGGTATAATGGAATAGGCACTGCTCTGGGAGTCCAGAGAGAGACCTGGACTTGAGTCAGACCATGGCTACTAACTCACTGCAAGACCCATCATTACAACAGATGGTACACTCTTTGAGGGCAAGAAAGACCTCATCTTATTCTTCATTATAGCATCAGATACATATGCTTGGTAGATGTTAGCTAAATGGTAGATGATGGTGGTGATAATTGTGATGGCGCATGACATAGCAAGCCCCAGACTCTCTTTGGGATTCAGCTTTCTTTACTATAAAATTGGGGGATTAGATCTAATGATCTTTAAGAGCACCTCCAGTTCAAATAGTCTGTCACCAACAATGACAATCCTAGAAGATTCTGATGACTGCCTCACAACACTAACAGAACATCAAGCCACAATTGTCATTGCTGTGAAAGACAGAGCCATTTTATCTGTTAGGGTCCACATCAACTGAAATAAATAATCTGCTGGTGGGGGATGTTGATAATGAGGGAGTCTATGCATGGGGCAGGGATATATGGAAAGTCTCTATACTTTCCTCTCAATTTTGCTGTGCAACAAATACTGTTCTAAAAAATAAAGTATACACACACATGCATATACAAATACACATACATACACATATTAAAAAATTACTAAATGTGGGATATGATATGGGGTGAAGCTACAACACTCTTGAATTAACAAAAGTGAAGTCCAAGAGAAAAACTCTGGGTAGTAGCATGTTGCACCTTCCTCTTTACTAAATCTGTACCATGTCAAACTTCCAATAATGCAATGGTCACACTGTTTATTCAACTGTACCACCTAAAACTGTACCACCTAAAATGGTTTTAGGTGGTACACGGATGAAATATTTTTTATTCTCATATTTTCACATTTATCAGAATAAATTTAGGTTGCATGTATAGGGTTTTTTTAAGAAGAATTTTATGTATTTATTTATTCGAGAGAGAGTGCGAGGAGGAGCAGGGGGAGAGGGACAAGCAGTCTCTGCGCTGAGCACGACCCTGAGATCATGACCTGAGCTGAAATCTAAAGTCAGATGTTCCACCAACTGTGCCCTCCCCCGCAGGCACCCTGCTTTGCATGCATAGTATTGATAGAAAGTTTCCTTTTGAAATAAAGGATTTGGCAAATGAAAAACAGGACCAGTGACACTGAGATAGCCTGACACACAAATATGTCCTCTTCCTCAAAATAAAGGCCCAGCCAGGAGGTCTTAAGGCCCAATATACAGGTCTTAAGAAAAAGAATGACTTCTGTGAACCTGCTGTGTCGTCCTCACCTGGTTATAGAGCAGGGCCTTTGGGATCAGCCCCAAGCGTCTCTCACCTGTCCTCCACGAAGGCCTTCTTGTGCTTAGCAGTCCGACATGCACCATGCAGGCGTCCCTCACTGCATAAAATCAGCACATTTCAGCAAAGTTGCACTTCAATTGAACTTTGGCTAAGCAAAAATGTGTAGTAATGTTTATTTATTCACCGGACTGCTGTAATGGCATATAGTCCTTTAAAAAAAAATGACAGGGCCTGTGAGAAATCCATCAGCCACTTTGTGTCATAGTCAGAGAATAACTAATGGCTTCGTCCCTGTGGCTATGGCTGCCCAGAAGGGTATTACGAGGGATTAAAGGGTATCAAGGGAGTAATTCTAATTTGAGACTTCCAGGGCCTTAAATCTGTCATGATGAGAAAATGAAAGAGCTTATTCGTCTGTGTGCTGACAAGAGGGCTTTGAGAGACATTCTCAGGAAGAGTCAGAAATCCAAAGTCAGGGACCCGAAGCTGAGGGAGCCAGGGTGAGGCTGGGGGGGCTGCCTGTGGGAAAGGGTGTTACCCAGAGCAGGTGGGGCAGAGGCCCAGAAGTCCAGGCAGCTTGGGCAGAGGAGCCTCCGAAGCATAAGCAGGGGCTCCAAATGTCTTTCTTTCATTCACTCATTTATCCATTCATTTACTTGTTCATCTGTTCATGAGCCTCATGGTTCGTTCTATAAAATAAGAGTATTCAACTGGAGAGTCTTCCAGACCATTCCAAGAGTCTGAAATGTTCTGTTGGTAGTCAGATGCCTAAAACTGTTTACTTTTTAAGTAGAGTAATTATCTACTTTTTACTCATGAGTAAACAAAAGCTTAGAGAGAGAGAGGTGGAGGCAGCAGGGTGCCATGAGTATAAACTTGCTGGCTATGGTATCAAATCTACACATCCTAAGTGGAGAGCCATCCCCAGGTGGCCATCTCATCCTCAGGCTCAAGTCATCAGGACCCAGAGACAGTCCAGCCAGGTGCTGCCTCAGCTCCTCCATCCAAGCCCCAGGTCCTGCAAACAGCCCCCAAGAAGGACCTGCCAGTCAGCAAACCAAATGATCCAACAGGGCCTGGCCCCAGCCCAAGGAAAGCAAATGCATGCCAGGCATGAGCAAGCGCAAGACATCGCCCATTCCAACAGACTTCACCCTTCCCAGGCTCCCCTCTAGAAAGGGAAGCAGCAACCACAACATGTTTCCACTCAAACACTTCCTCCAGAGGTTCTCGTACTTTGTACTTTGAGATCTGAAAGGTTAGCTGCAGAAAGTCGCACCCATGCTACTGAACGAACTGTTCAGGTGCATCTCTTTACACATGTGTGTCTCTGATCACTCAGACTCAGGAACATCCACAGAAAATTGAAAGGTCATGCCTTTGCCTCATTGCATCCGAGACAACAAGATGGGTCACCAGAGGCTTTACCGGAGCCTGTGTTTGATCCGTTCCAGCCCCACAAGACCATGATGATGGTACAGTATCTGTTGGTGTCAGTGTATTCTGCAGAGAGGTCTCCATTCTTTCTGTCTGCCAAGTTTTGTCTCAATGGCACAAGCTTTATCCACTGTCCTCCTGCCTGGATCTTTCCATTTGTATCTGCAGGATCTGTGGGAAGCTGAAATGGGGATGGATGCTCTCTCCAGGCACTTTCTTCCAGTGAGAACAATTCTGAAAATCTCCCTCTAGGAACGTCTGTCACAGCTACAAGGGTTGGGGGCTGTTTCATAGACCTCCTCGTCTTTAAGCAAGAAGACACATTCTAGAGCTGAATGGAAGACTTCCCTTGCCCATGACTCCTTCTCATGTTCCTTTGCTACTTGGTCCTTTAGAGGGAACCCTCACCATTCTAGTTCCTCCTTCCCAGGGCTTTGCGGTACAGCTGATTCACACCTGGATCATCTGGGGTATCCTCCTGGTGCTGGCCCATTGTAGTCTCTACAAAACTGAAGATCCTGAGTTAAATTTCCCTGTGGAAGTCTCTTCCAGACCCCAAACCCTACCATGGCATATTTGGAATCCCTTAGAGAGAGAAAGAGAGACGGAGAGAAGGTAGGAAGGGGCAGAGGAAGAGGGAGAGAGAGAATCTTAAGCAGGCTCCATGCCCAGTGCAGAACTCAATGCAGTTCATAATCTCTGTGACCCTGAGATTATGACCTGAGCCAAAATCAAGAGTTGGACACTTAACTAGCTGAGCCACCCAAAGGAGTCCATTCTTTTTCACTCAGATGAACCATTTCTACCAAAGAAAATAGTTCCTAAGAAGTTATACATAAGTAAAATTTGTATAATTTGAAATTTTAACAGCAACCCTGCAAATAATTTATTATCTTGGATTTAGTGTACTTTGTTGTATAATTTCTTTATCCCTCTGTATTTCAGGTTTTGTGAATTATGTCTTTCCAAGAGTGTATGGTTTTAAAGAAGAAGCTGTCTCTGGAGACAAGGTCTCATTAAACAGTAATCAAGATAGAAAGGGCTGGGGTACCTGGGTGGCTCAGTTGGCCTGTCCATGGCCTGAGGGGCCCAATCCTCAGCCTGGGGCCTGTCCTGTACCGCAGGAATGTACCCTGGCCAAATTTCCTTGGATGGTTCTTTGGTCTTGAATTAACATATTTTCTTATGTCATCCATGAATTCCATTGATTGAGTTATGATCAAGTCATGAAATCATACTCCCCTTTGGTCTTTTCCTGAGAGCTGTTCTGTCTTTTGACGTGATTTTATCTTTCACACGCTGCTTTAAATAGCTTGACTTTTGGGTTCTGACAAGCTTCCCTGTCACAAATAGGCCACCTCCACCATACAGACTCCATTGTGCCAACTCAATGAAGCAGGCTTGGCTAACTGTCCAGCGAGAGGGCCATGGAAGGACAGAAGGAGGAGGATCACCGAGATGCTCCAAAGAACGTCATGGAAGGGATGGGATTGACAGAGGGCTTGGGGAAATGTTGGAATTTTAATAAGCAGAAAGAAGAGGGGATATGTTAGGTGAGCAGAGACTTGGAAAAAAGCAAGCAAAAACACTCAGTGTTTTTGCTGAGACTGTTATAAAGGAGAATCTGGGGAGATGCAGGTACATGAGGGTAAAGCCCGAGGAGTCCATTCCAAGCCAAGAAGAAGTCATTGAAGATTTTTATGCAGGACAGTGACACGATCAAAGTTGAACTTTAAGGAAACTAAGGCAGCAGTGAGAGAAGAAGAGCCTGATTGAGGGCCAAGTAAAGGATTCCTGAAATAGAATTATAGACTTTTCACAAGTACAAAGACTTTTGCCCTGAAGGAGGTTAGAGTTTGTTGCAAACAGAACAAAAAAAAATGGGTAATAGAGTAATATTGAACTTCTATATCCAAAAATAGCCTTTGGCAGCAGAAAATTGTTTTGCAAGTCAGACTGTTATCTAAAGAAGAGATTTTCCAAATTCCTTTATTCCTTTGGCGTATCAGCTTGGAGGGCTCCCAGGTGGTATATAGAGTTCCCAGGAGGTTTGTAGGAGAGATCCAGTTCATCGTTAAAGCTTAGCTAGAGGGTCGATGGAGAAAGACATGATGCAGGGTAAGCCCACCCTTTCCCTGGCTTCACGGATGGAAGAAAGAAAGGGAAGAGAATGAGGAGAAAAAGCAGAAGTCATGGGACTCCCAACATCCACTGTCCAAGCTCAGACATGGACAGGGAAACAGAGCACCCAATCAGTTCAAGGTGATAGCAAGGGCAGATGCCGTATCTAAGGAGGTTATCATGACAGAAGGAGGAGAACCACGGCACAACTTGGGGACGTCAGCTGAGCAGGAGGGCAGGATGCCGGACAGGGCAGACACATGGGGATCGGCAGCCAGGGTGCCCTGCTGAATCTGCACCAAGTAGGCAGAAGCCAGGTAACAAGTTCCATCGGCCTCCGACTTCAGCAAACAGGAAGAATCCAGGTGAACCAAACCCATAAGTCAGGGGACAGCGGGGAGAGGACACCATCACTGGGCACCCCAAGTCTCCATTATTGCTGTAAACAAAGTATGCTCTTCTCCATAAACCCAGACACCTCTCAGAGCCAGAGATGGAAAAGGAGAAGGGCCTGAGAGATTGAGCAACTTTGTCCAAATAAAACTTTCCTAACGGAGCCAGTTAAATGAACAGATCAGACCGCATTTAAACAGGATTAGATAGTGAATTAATTGCTACCAATTAATTAATCCATGAGTGGAGGGTGGAGGATAGAGGACCCCAGGAGGAAAACCATATTCACTATGGACAAACTAAAAATTGCACTCACTTTTTTCTGTCCACCCACATGAGTGATAGTGAGTTACATTCTGTGCTGCCAAATTACAGACAAAACAGAAGAAGTGGCCACTGTGGGGTTGAACGGGGTCTTTGAGACAGAGGCAGAGAGTTTACATACAGCCCCTAGAATATGGAAGGCCACACCTTGGAAATGCCCTCGGATTGTATCTAGCAAACCCTATCCTCTTGCAGAGCTTGGTGATCTTGTGCATATATTTGTTTCTCCTAAAGCCACTGTCAATTGAAACATCTGCTGCCCATCTTATATGAAGTGGGGATCCACGTGGCAAATACACAACAGTGACTAGCACTTGGCAATCAGATCGCTGCCACGAGGGCTCGCGCTACATACGTGTTGTGCGCCTGCACTGTCAAAGAACCAGCCAATAAGCCGGGGGCAGGTCAGCCCTTCACAACCTGTATTATTGTGAAGTTCTTGTATCAAAAGGGCACATCCATTTGTCCCCTGTCAAAGTCAAGTGCATTGGCTGGTGGGATAAGAGGCAGGAAGAGTGGCAAGTCATGGTCTCAGGAGAAACAGGAGCGGGCAGTTGGAAACAAGCCTATCTGCAGCTGGGAGCACGGCTTTCTCCTCCGAACCTGAGGCCCGTTCATGCAAATGTGGTCAGGGGTCTGGCACCGGACAAGGAAACTCATGCTATGAAAACAGGCAGAACAAGGGAGAAGGAGTCCTTCTGGCAGCAAAGAAATATTGCTCTGGGTTTAGGGACAGGCCACTTGCTAGTGTCTTAGGAATCCACTTTTCTGGAAGGAAAGCTTTTCTGGAAGAATCAGCATTTGCTCCTCCCACTTTGCAACCTGATCGTTCATTCTGAGCATACCACAGGATGCTCTTCAAGTTTCGGCTACTGTTAACATCATCCTCCCAAAGAGTTCCTATTTTGCCTTTAAATATGTATCTTAGAATCCTTGCTGCATTTCTTCAAGGAAAAAGTGTTTATAAATAAAAATCATCTCTCTGTGTCTCTCATGAATACATAAATAAATAAAAATTAAAAAAAAATAAAAATCACCCATAATCCTAATCCCAAATAGCTCTTTTCTACTTTGCACGGCAGCATCCATGCACGTACTTGTCTTATGTGCTTATGATCGAGCATATCTACAGCTTAGCATTCTCCTTTACTTTTCATTAACGTGTATCAAAAGCATTTTCCTGTATTTTCGGAAAAACTCTTAGGAATAGCTACAAACTATTTCATCATGGGGCATATCATCATTTACATGATTTCTGTTTTAGAGCAGGAATTATCTAGGTCTTACCTGTCATCTGCTGACATGACACTCAGCCATAGTAGTTCTTCAACAAATATTCATCAGGAAGTCTCGGTCAACAATCAATAGTATGACAATATCAATCTTAATTTTGGCCTTCATCAGCCTCCCACCCCATCCCACTGCTGCTCCTGCTTGTTGATCTCCTCCCTCAGTGTTTCCCACCATGGGGGTGGAAGATCCCAGTGGCCCACAGACCCGGCTTCTCACAGGCAGGCACAGACAGTGACTGGGCCCCTCAGAGGCCCACCCAGACGCTGGCAAAAAGCACATGCTACAAAGGAGCAGAGCCCACCGAGAACCATCTGGTATCAGGAGGTGCCAGCTGCTCCAGGGCCACAGACTGTTCATTCCAGAGCAAGCTGTGTTGTCCTGTGCTCACCAGTGGCCATGCCAGTGTCCCAGGCCCATAGCATGGTCTTGGCCATGACTGTGGTCATTGCCCAGAGCTCCTCCCTCCCGATCACCAAACACACCTGGCTCACATCCTCCTGGCAGGTCTGAAAGCTACTCGATATACTGTCGACAAGCATCTTATCTGCTTCTTTTAGCCTGAGTCTGTTTCTGTTGTTTGCAACTAAGCACCCTGTCTGGTTCCATCCCCATTTTTTATTCCTATCAAAACTTGTCCAAGAAAAAATTGAAAATCTATTTCCACTAAGACATAAAAATATCCCTTTTCATTCAGACAAGGCTATTGACAATATTCTTTTCTCATGATGCACTCTCATTTGATTTGTTAAGTCAAAGCATTCTAACATATAGTTTTTATTATGTCCAACTTAAAGCCAAGAAAAATCAAGCCCATAGTGGTTCGGTGACTGCCCCAGGGTCACACAGTGAGTCATCAGATCCTCTAACTCAAAATTCCACTACTGAGCTACCTTCCACCTTAACATGTTCCATTTCAGGTATTTTGGACGGTGGGGGGTCGGGGGTGGATAATTGGGGATAATGAGCAGAATAAGAAGGGGGAAGGCTTTTCAGAAGGAGAAACTATACCAAGTAGGCAGTGATCTGTGCCACCTAAGAGGAAAGAGGCCTTGTGTGCAGATGCATGCACGCATGCACACACACACACACACACACATATACACACATGCACTTGCCCAGCCAACGTCCTCCCCCTCTGCTTTTCCATTACAGGGTGCTAAGCCTCGCATGAATTGGTTAGCAGCCATCCAGCTGAGCAAAGCACACCTTTGATGAGCTTCTATTTTTGTGATACCAAGTGTTCTATCCATGAGGACTTCACAACACACATACTCCTGGCAGAAATGACTCACACATGGAGGCTCTGGTGAGGTGAGAGGAACCAAATGCGGCTCCTTTGAGAGCTACCTGCAAGGGGGGCCAGACACGTCTCCTCCCGTTAAACGAATAGCATGCTACCTGCAGGCGGAGGGTATCTATCAGCTGTGGAAGAGCTTAGCTATAGGTGCAGGGGGAGTGACTCCAGAATGGTTACAAGGAAAGATTAGAGGAAGGCTCTTGAGGCTTCCAGGTAGATCCCTGATATTCTGAGGTGCACATACGAGCAGGTCGCCCTCCTACATGCCGCCAGAGACAGGGTGGTGCAACAGAAAGCACACAGCACCACCTAAGAAGCCAAACTGTCAAAAAGAAAAGGAAAAGGAGTCTAAATCTGGCCAAACCCCCAGAACCACAGAGGAAGGGCTTGAGACAAGGATTTGGGTGCAGATAGTTTCTTTGGGAGGTGGTCTCAGGAAGAAATGAGGGAATAAGGAAAAGAAAACAGACAATGAAGCGAGTGGTCACCCTTTATTACTAAATTAATAACAAAGCTAGTCAGTGTTGGTTACCCCGGATGACCAGACTTGGTCCTGCTGGGGACCCCTCTGCAGAACCTTCTAGAGAGATGCCCACAGAAGCTGGGGAAGCTGGGGGACTTATCTGTCATTGGTTAAACATTCCTAGGAGTTAGTCAGTCCTCCCTGCTCCAACGTGGGACCACAATTTTTTTCATTTAAGCTACTCTGAAACTAGGCAGGCCTTTGCCACAAAGCACAGTCCAGGGCAAACATCTGCCATCTTGGGATGGAGGATGTGCCAGATGTCATCGTGCAGGTGCAATTGGCCAAATCCAAACCATAGGAAATATCTGCAAGACCAATGGCCTGGCTCCTTCTAAAAAAAAAATTTAAAAAAAAAGGCATTAAAAAAAAAGAGATGAAAACAGGCATAGAGACATACCAATCTAATACCACATGTACCCTTTTAAGGATCCTAATCTGCACAAAATAACTGTAAAAAGAACTTTAAAAAAGAATATTTTCAGACAGTTGAGGAAAACTGAGTCTGGCCCAAGTATTAAGATGATATTAAGAAATTATTGTTAAGTATGATTATTGTTAGGTATGAAGATGGCTTATAATTGAGTTGTTTTTTTTTTTTTAAAGTCCTGTCCTTGGGGCAACCTGGGTGGCTCAGCGGTTTAGCACTGTGGATCAAGCCCAGGGCGTGATCCTGGAGACCCGGGATTGAGTCCCACGTCAGGCTCCCTGCATGGAGCCTCCTTCTCCCTCTGCCTGTGTCTCTGCCTCTCTCTTTCTCTCTCTGTGTGTCTCTCATGAGTAAATAAATAAAATCTTAAAAAAAAAAAAAAAAAGTCTTGTCCTAGGGATGCCTGGGTGGCTCAGTGGGTTAGGCATTTACCTTCAGCTCAGGTCCTGATCCTGGGGTTCCCTGCTCAGTGGGGAATCTGCTTCTCCCTCCCCTCTGACCCTTCCCCTGCTCGTGTTCTCTTTTGTGCTCTCTCTCTCAGATAAATAAATAAATAAATAAATAAATAAATAAATAAATAAAATCTTTTTTTAAAAAAAGCCGTATTAGAAATGTATACTGAAGGCTTTATGGTTGAAATTACATGATGAATGAGATTTGCTTTAAACTACCCCAGAAAAAAAATTTTTTTGGCAGGAGTGTAGATGAAACAAGAATAGCACAATGATCATTGTTGAGATGGTATGACAGATCTATGGTGGTCCATATGCAATTCTCTCTGCTTCTATGTAGAAAAAATGTTTATAAACAAAAGTAAATTTGGAAAGAAAGCCAGAAAAAAAAAAAAAAAAAAAAAAAAAAAAAAACAAAAAAAACAAAAAAAAAAAAAAAAAAAAAGGAAAGAAAGCCAGAACGCCATAATAGGCTTGGGGAAGCACTGATCCCTCCACGCTGCTCATTTACTGAGCAGCTCTTCTGTCCAAAAATAACTGAAATAATCTCTTCACTGTGTGAGTTTAAGAAAGCAAAGTACTCAAGAGTTGCCTGGGTGGCTCAGTTTGTTAAGCATCCAACTCTCAGTTTCCGCTTAGGTCATGATCTCAGCCCACATCGGGCTCCATGCTCAGTGGGGAGTCTGCTTGAGATCCTGTCTCTCCCTCTGCCCTTCCACCCACTCATGCTCACTCACTCTCTCTCTAAAATAAAAATAAATACATCTTTAAAAACAAAAAAAGTAAGCAAAGTATTCTAACATTGCATGGGCATTTAGTAATTAAGTGACAATACCAGACAATGATATGAAGTCACTTCACATTTGTGATTCATTAACTTCTCTATGAATAACTGTGAAACTAATAAATATATATATATTGGCTTCTGTCCCCAGTCCCTGACACAAAGCTCCCAAATCCCCTGGAATTTTTTGCACAATGGGAGCATCTTTATTCTAATGAGATGACTCTTGGTAGGCTGCTGGATAACTTCAGGAGGGTCTGGTCACCAGAAAGAGGCATGCCATGATGAGAAGCATGAAACTTTTTGCCCCACCCCCCCATTTCTTCAGGGAGGGGTAGGGGACTAGGGCTGAGTTAATAATGGATCATTCCTACGGATGAAGCATCCATAAAAATCCCTAAATTAGGGGCTCCTGGGTGGCTCAGTGATTCAGCATTCTCCTTTGTCTCAGGTCATGATCTTAGGGTCCTGGGATCCAGTCCCGCATTGGGCTCCCCTCTCAGTGGAGAGCCTACTTCTCCCCCCTGCCTATGTCTCTGCCTCTCTCTGTGTGTCTCTCATAAGTAAATAAAATCTTTTTTTAAAAATCCCTAAATTAGGGACGCCTGGGTGGCTCAGTAGTTGAGCACCTGCCGTCGGCCCAGAGTGTGATCCTAGTCTGGAGATCGAGTCCTGCATCCCCTGCAGGGAGCCTGTTTCTCCCTCTGCCTATGTCTCTGCCTCTCTCTGTGTGTCTCTCATGAATGATTGAATGAATGAATTTTTTTTTAAATCCCCATATTATGCAGGTCAGCTTCTAGTTTGGTACACACAACCATGTGCTAGGAGGATGGAACACACCAACTCCATAGGGACAGAAGCTCCTGTACTTGGAACCCTTCTGGACCTTGCCCTATGTACCTCTTCCCATAACAAACTGGCAAATGTGTAAGTAAGATAACTCTGAGTTCTGTGAGCCATTAGAATGAACGATCAAACCTGAGGAGGGGCATGGGAACCCTCACTTTGTGGCAATATTAGACAGAAGGGTAGAGTAACCTAGGGATCCACTCCTTGCTGTGTTGGCATCTGAAGTGGGGGTAGTCTTGTGGTATTGAGCCCTTAACCTATGAGGTCTGCACTAACTGCAGGGAGTCACTGTCCAAACTGAATTAATTGTAGGACACCCAGCTGATGTCCAGAGAATTGGAGAATTAGTTGGTATATGGAGAAAATCCACACTTTTTGTGTCAGAAGTGTGGTGTGGTTGTGAGTGTCAATAAAGGAAACAAGGGTTTTCTTTTCTATTTTTTTTTAAGATTTTTTATTTGTTTATTCATGAGAGACACACAGAGAGTGTCAGAGACACAGGCAGAAGGAGAAGCAGGCTCCATACAGGGAGCCTAACGTGGGACTCGATCCCAGGACTCCAGGATCACACCCTGGGCTGAAGGTGGGTGCTAAACCACTGAGCCACCCAGGGATCCCCAAACAAAGGTTTTCTTGTAGTAGTGCTGATAGTGTTTGATCAAGGTCAGATGGATCTTGAGCCAGAAAAAGAGAGAAAAACTGAGGGACTTCACTTTTGCCTTCCCCCAGTCAGGGCATGTGACTTAATTGCCCATATTAGAACCTTCCTTCTAATGCACTTTTGAAAAAAATCCAAATGATTTCTGATTTTTAAGAGACCTGTACATTGTGTTAACTGATATACTCAAGTGGTATGAGTATTTTAATGTTTTTAAACTTCTTGGGAAACGCAGCACTGGTTGGTTAGGGGTTGAGAAGAGAGGTGGGAGATAAAGCAGATAGGATGTGAAGGCACTGGAAGTGGGAATCTTAGAATTCCACAGGGCTCAGGATTGGGAGACACCTACTAGGAAGGAGAGACCAATCTTGCAAGTTGGGATGGGAATCCTGTTAGTCTGTGCCCAGCTTTGGGTGGAGTCACATGGAGCTCCAAGCCCAGGACCCAGGATACTGAGAGGGCCCCTGGTGAGCACCGTTCCAGCCAAGGCGCCTGGGAACGGTGATGACACAGAGCTTCTCCCACCAAAGACATCCAGGTGCCTCTCTCTCTGTAGCACCCAGACTGCAAAGGGAAGTCAACAGCATAACAGCATTCAACATTTTCGAGGCCTGCTGTGTGTTGGGTCACATACCATCTCCGGGGACACAAAGATGAAGAGGGTACCATCTTGGATTGGGCTTTTTGATTGTAAGTGACAAAAGGGTGCCTCTAGCTGTGGGGTTCCTCACAACGCTGACAGAAAGGCTGAAGATCCAGGCTTCTGAGGGGAGGGACCCTGAGGAGCCAGAGGACAGGCTCTTCCCAACCTGGCTCCAGACATTTCTGTCTTTTCGTCACCCACTCAAGTCCGAGTACCAAGGAGGGTCAAGGCCCTTTGATCACAGCTCCAGCAAACAAAACCCAGAGGCCATCCCAGAAGAGGGAACGAAGGCAGAACCAGCAGACAACAATGTCTGTCTTACAGCCTCAAATATGGGGCCTGCCTTCAAGGACCCTGACCCAGTGGGGGAGCTGGACCTCGCTAGTGTGTGAAGAGTGACAGCAAGGAGCCCATGGCCTAGCACAAAGGAAAGGCGGTCAGCAGGGTGCTGGGTGGCAGATGTGTTTACACCCCAATAAAGTGTTTGGGAAAGGGAAAGGTGCTGAGCCCCCCTTGGCTGCATCTCTGGGTTCTGGCTGAGGAGGGGGAGGTACTGAGCATGGGCTGAGGGAGGGAGGGGGTCGGGGAGAGAGGCAGAGGCCATGCAGGGGTGAGCCCTGCTTCGCCTCGCTCATCTCATCCCTGAAGGAGGCTGTGGTTACTGTTTACAGTCAACTGTAGGTGAACTGGGGTCAGGCCTGTGGTTCTCACTTCAAAGTCTGAGATAATCTGTAAATGGTTTTCTCCCTGGTTTCCTTTCCCAGAAGAAGTAGTTCACCAAAAAAAGTTTGTTTTTGCAAGAAAAGTGGCTCAGAATTTGATCATTGATTTTGCTTCTTCTTGAAGGTTTCTGAAGGATTTCTAGAATCATGCAGCAGATCCCACACCACTGGGAGGGTTGCAGCCCATGGAAGCGGGGAGGCAGGAAGCACTGGGGAATCCCGGAGGGAAGTGGGCAGAGGACGGAGGAGGGGAGAAAAAATAGATCTGCCCTACGATCCAGCAATTGCCCTGCTGGGGATTTACTCCAAAGATACAGATGCAGTGAAACGCCAGGACACCTGCACCCCGATGTTCACAGCAGCAATGTCCACAAGAGCCAAACTGTGGAAGGAGCCTCGGTGTCCATCAAAAGATGATGGATAAAGAAGATGTGGTTTATGTATACAATGGAATATTCCTCAGCCATTAGAAATTACAAATACCCACCATTTGCTTCAACGTGGATGGAACTTCACTCATGCTGAGTAAAGTAAGTCAATCGGAGAAGGACAAACATTTTATGGTCTCATTCATTTGGGGAATATAAAAAATAGTGAAAGGGATTAAAGGGGAAAGGAGAAAAAATGAGTGGGAAATATCAGGGAGGGAGACAGAACATGAGACTCCTAACTCTGGGAAACGAACTAGGGGTAGTGGAAGGGGAGGTGGGCAGGGGGTGGGGGTGACTGGGTGACGGGCACTGAGGGGGCACTTGATGGGATGAGCACTGGGTGTTATTCTATATGTTGGCAAATTGAACACCAATAAAAAATAAATTTATAAAAAAAAAAGAAAGAAAGAAAGTAAAGAGGAGAGAAGAGCAAGGAGGGAGGGCAGATGACCTTTGACCAAGGCTTCAGGTTGGGTGGCTTCAGCTCTAGCTGCAGCAGCCCTGCCTGCCTCCCTAAGCTCACCCCTGCGCTGGGCTGGGTTGTCCTGGGCCCATCCCCAGGTCCCCACTGCACACCCACTTGCTGCTATTTTAGGGCTGGCTCTTAATGAAATCCTCAGCTTCTAGCTGAAGCTGCCTGGGAATTGGTCCCCGGGGAGAGGGCAGCCAGCAGAGATGACTAGGGGAGCTTGAAGCTCTGCACAGCATCTCCCACTTGGAGCTGGTGCCCCAGGACTCTCTGCAAGCTGCTGGCCCAATGCAGTCGTTGGCCGCTGTGGCTCCAGCGGGAGGACCTGCTTCAGAACTCAGCCCCAGACTTCCACACCTCATCCTGGGGCCAAGGGAGAACAGAGACAAGAAGATGAACGGAGCAAGGACCCGACACATTTTAAT
Organism: Vulpes lagopus; assembly: GCF_018345385.1. Classification (NCBI taxonomy): domain Eukaryota; kingdom Metazoa; phylum Chordata; class Mammalia; order Carnivora; family Canidae; genus Vulpes; species Vulpes lagopus. Next base: position 127,039,292 of record NC_054828.1, read on the forward strand.
TAACAAAGCACTTTTGTATTCATCCTTTGGTCAGCTCGTTGGGACTTCTATATTCTCCGTTTCACATATGACAAACGGAGGCTCAGAGAGATTTGCTCAGGGTCCATCCACAGGGAGCATCATAGACCACATGCTCTACGGGCCAAAGCCCAGGCCGTATCTCCCATAATTCCTCTCCCCAGCCCAGTGAGACAGACAGTACTGTCCTTACTTAAGCAGAGAATGAGGTTGAGTGACCCAGGGTCTCACAACTAGTGAGTGACCGTCTGGGGACTCACCACCAACTCTGTGTCCACTTGATCTATGTGGGAGGTTTCCTCCCATCCAGATAGAACACCCTACTTAGATAACAATACAAATAATCTGCATGAAAAGTCTGTTCTGTTCTGCTCTTGTGCTAACTCCCTAGTCTGTAGAAGTCCGGAGAACAAAGCATTTCACAGATACTCAATACAAGCAATGAAAACATCCCCATTGTCTTTTCAGTGACGTGCTCCTAAGAGGAAAACTGATGTGCCAACAAAGACTGGCCCCAAGTACAGAATCTATATGAAAGAACAAATGCTTAAAAAAAAAAAAAAAAAAAAAAAAAAAAAGCTTTGTAAGCAGAATGCAAAATGGTATGCTCGCTGTGTGATTACCACTGAGTACAAAAAGTGCACGCATACGGACAAAGGCTGGAAAGGAAATGCAAAAAATTGAATCTGTTCTATGGCAAAGAGATGGTTTGTTTTTCTTTCTTTCAAAAATATATTTAAAGTTTTCAGCCTATTCGTGTAGGAGCAAAAAGACTCTGATATCGTGCGTAGTGGAGCTTCATAATGTGAAATACAAAAGATCTTCATGCTGTGCTCTAAATCCATGATGCAGCCAATGATGCAGCCGCTGGAGCCCCCAGGAGAATTGCTGCTAGGTTGACCACGTTTGACCTTGACCAGTCCTGGTGATGGTCACCATAGCGATAGACAGGAAGCGAGAGGGGAGGGAGCTGCCTTCCCACCCAGCAGTTTTGCTGGTTGCTTGTTAGTTGTACCATTTTGAATGCAGACTGTTCCCCGTATATGCATTTTTGTGGAGCCTCATGGTCAGGTCGGAATCAATGAAATGCTCTCAAGTTCACTGGGCACCTACTCCTCTCTGTGCTGAGCCCCAGGACCTCTGCCTTCTGAGAGTTCACACCCAGTTCTCCCACAGCCTATCTCTCCCTTGCCCCTCAAGCAGAAGTCCCCCAGAGTTAGAGGCTCTCTCTCTGCATCTCATCCATTGTGTCTAACACTCAAGTGATGCGAGGCACATGGTACGTATATATTTATCAAACAAATCTCACGGCTACCTCGCAGCTGACACCTGCTTACTAGATGCATGACCTAGGCAAATCTCCTGAACTCCCTGTGCATCATTCTCAATACAGCTAAGTTATGAAGCCACCAGGGTCGGCTAGTGTATTATCCATGCACAGCCAAGCCTGGCATGGTAGATTGCTATTTGGGGGGCTCAGCCAAAGTCTACTGAGTTGACTCAACTTGATTCAACCTGGGCTTGAGTGAACTTCAAGTGGGCTTCTGTGAACCTGTGCCACCTCCTCAGCCCCTTACAGATTACCCAGGAACTGCCAAAGAAGCCACTGCAAGGGCTTCACCATGAATCTAAAATGCTTCTGGCTTGCCTCCCTTTCCCTGATCCAATGTTTGATCTCAGATCTTGCCTCCCTCTTGGGTGGACCAGAGAATGAGGAGAGGTCTGGCTCAGGGGCCCAAGGAAGAGCCATCCTCCCAGGACGTAGTAGGTGGCAACTGGCCACCAGGAAGCCTCTTTCAGAAGGAGACATTGATTATTTAATCTGGTCTCTCTCTTTCTGTCTCTTAGAAGACAAACAGAATATTTTAGAGCCAAACTACTTCAAAATTTAAAAATAACAGAATGTACCTCCTAATTCATCTCCAAATTGTGCTGAGTAATTCTCCAGGTTTTTCTTTTGTTTTGCCACTAGATGCAGAGAATTATCAGGAAATGGAGTGTGTATATTTTAGTCATATGTATGGACTGTAACACCAGCTTCTGGAGAATAAGGACTGTGTATTATTTGCTGCATTCTTATTATAAGACTTAGAGCCAGCCACAGACAGCACCGTAGTAGGTGCTTAGTGTTTCCTAAGGTATTGAGCATCCACAATGAACTCTGCACTGTGTAGAGAGGAAGAGTACATGGGTGGGTGGGTGGGTGGATGGATGGTAGGTGAATGGATGCATGGATGGGTGAATAGATGGATGGATGATGAGCGGATGGGTGGGTGGATGGAATTGTGGGCAGATGGATGGGTGGATGGGTTGGTAGGTGGATGGATGGTGGGTGGACGGGTACATGGATGGATAAATGGATGGATGATGGGAGGGTGGATGGTGGATAGGTGAATGGCTAGTAAGGAACTGTGTCAAGAAACATGCACAAATTGGGAAACTAGAGGAGAATTTAATCAAGAGCTATTTACAAAGAAGTAGACAAGGGCTTAAGGAAATCAACAAGATATGGATACAGTTTCAGGGCAAAGGGAAAGAGTAATTACCAGAACCCTGAAAGAGTAGCCGACAGGAGAGGAAGCTGTGGCTTCCAGTAGAGGAAAGCAGTGAAACTAGAGAGCAGGCAAGAGACCTTGATTTCAGCTCCTCCTGGGGTATCACAAGTTGAATTATTCCCCTAAAGGATATGTTGAAATCCCAACTCCAGTACCTCAGAACATGACCTTCTTTGGAAATAGAGTCATTGCAGATATAATTAATTCAAGTGGGGTCATCCTGGAGTAAGACAGGCCCTTAATCCAAAGTGACTGCAGTCCCCATGAGAAAGGAGAAAGCCACATGAAGACAAAGGCACCCAGGGAGAAGACGGCCATGTCATGACAGAGGCAGAGATTGAAATGACACATTTGCAAGCCAACGAGCATCTAGTGGCAAAACAAAACAAAACAAATACCACCTAAAGAATTACTCAGCACCAGAGGCCTGGCCGTTTTAGAGACAAAGTTTAGGTTTGGAAAGGGCAGCTGTCTCAAGTCACCCAGGGAGTAGGTGGCAGAGCCAAAGCTAGGAGATCTACAGTCTACACCCCATTGCTCCTCTAGCATGGGACCCAGGGGCCTGGGCCAGGTGTGGGAAGGTAGCATGCTCTCTCCGAGGCATGCCACAGAAGCCAGGTATGGGGTGAGGCCATGTGCAGCACCTGCCTGGACTGCTAGATGTCGGGTGTCCCCATGAGTGTAATGGGTTGGAAGGAGGGCCTTTCACAAATGCCTCCCTGGTCCGGTTCCCTACATCCTGGGCCTCATCCAGTAGTGTCCCTAGTTGGAGCTGGCAGGGGAGGAAACCTCATGTGTATTTTACACTTACAGCAAGCACACCTCAGGGCTAGCCACATCTCAAGTGTTGAGTATCCACATGTGGTTAGTGGTTACCATATCAGACAGGCTGGTCTACACCTATTTAAAAAATAAATGCGGGATCCCTGGGTGGCGCAGGGGTTTGGCGCCTGCCTTTGGCCCAGGGCGCAATCCTGGAGACCAGGGATCGAATCCCACGTCGGGCTCCCGGTGCATGGATCCTGCTTCTCCCTCTGCCTATGTCTCTGCCTCTCTGTGTGTGTGTGTGTGATTATCATAAATTTTAAAAAAATAAAAAATAAAAATAAAAAAAATTAAAATGCCCCCCAAAGGCAGGTAACCTTTCAAAGTCACACAGCTAGTAGAGTTGAGATATGCATTTTGTCTGCCTGACACCAAACCAGGGCATTGCCTGCTACCCCACACAACCAGGACCTTAGGGTTGACACCCACCACTGGTCAGAAGCATCCCACATTGGCTGGGCAGAGGTGCTCCCCACTGCCTGCCAGCTCAGGAGATGGCCCCTGAGATGGGGTGGGGGTACAGAGGAGTGAATCAGGGGCAGAAGTTGCAGTCACAATCCTGGGCCGGAGGGAGGACTTCTATTGAAGCATCCCAGGAGAATCTAACGAATGGAGCTGTTGGCTGGAAGCCACTCACCCAGGCAAGGCCTCCACATGTCGTCTGCCCAAGCACCAGCCACTGTATGTCCCTCACTTCTTTCTCTACAAACCCCACTTAGTTGCAGGGCCCAATACCTTGCAGAGAAGCCAGGAGCACACAGCTTCTAATCTCCCAGTATTTGCTGTCTCTGCAAACCAACAAGGCTGCTGCCAACAAAGAATGTTGATGGGAAGGCTGGCATCTGAGGGTGATGTTGGGAAAGAACTGGCATGGGCCTGAAAGCACGCTCGCTGGTCATGAAGACATTGGGAGACCTGGGAGGGGATTAACACCCTGTGGGTGGATCTCACGCAAAGCGGCAGCACTTGAGCAACCAACAGGCCAACCTCCAAAGTGGGCTTCTTAGGAGTCTGGAAGGAGGCCTCAGTGCTTACAAGCACGTGGTTTTTCAAATTCACATTGATGCTTATGGAATGGACGTCTGCTCAACAAGTCATGGGTTTCAGGGATTTTCTCAACTTCAGAAAGTCTGAACTTCTTTGCCCTGCATATCATTTCATAGCCCATTTCAATCTTAAATAAATAAGAAGCAGTTTCAGCTCTGAGGGGCTTGGTTTGCACACCAACTACAAGGCACTGGGACCCCATGCTGGGACGTTTGGGGATCTGGAGACTAGTCTTGGTTCTGCTGCTAAGCAACTGCGAGCTCTCAGATGTCACATTAACTAGTTGGAGTTCAGTTTCCTCATCTGTAAAATGGGTCTAGACTCTGTGGTGTCTCAGGTGTCCCCAGGAGTTAGCAACAGGCAAAAATGAGGACTGATGAGAAGGTCCGAAGACAAACAACTTGCATACAGAAAGAGCTCAATAAGTGATAATGAATGGAATGAATGTAGCGTGTAACTGAAGATCTCTCTGCAAATCTCTTTACAACCTGTCTGGCTCTCACCCCTGCCTGTCTTCAGCCCTACCCCTCATCTCCCTGCCCTGCACTTGAAGTTCCCAACATGACCACCTGCTCGCACTTTCCCAAGCACTCTTTGTTTCCCACATTCGATTCTGTGACTTTGCATATGCTGTTCCCCCTGCCTGGAATTGTCTTCCACCCACACTGGCCCGGCTGACACTTATTCATTCTTTAAAACCCGAGTTAGATGTCATTTCCCCTGGGAAGTCCTCTTTATCCCTTCCCTCCACATCACATGGGAGTTTCCTTTCCCCTGTGGGCATTCATCTCTTCCTCTTTCTCGGGGCTACTGGGCATCTGGGGCAAACTCTTTCCTACTGTACATCCTGTATTGGACTGTCTTGGGGTTTACCCTGTCCCCACAGACCCGGGAGCTCCTCGAAGGCAGGGCGTCCTTGTTCCTCTCTGTGGCCCAGCCTGGGACAGAGCTCAGGAAAGTGGGTGCAGTTCTGACAGGCCCTCCAGTGCCTATTTCTCTGGGGAGGCCTGAGGATGCGCCAGACACCCTTTCTGGGGGGGGGGGTCCTTTCCTTGTCCCTTAAACTCTGAGGCTTCAGGGTGCCTGGATGGCTTAGCGGTTGAACGTCTGCCTTCGGCTCAGGTCGAGATCCCAGGGTACCATGTCGGGGTCCCCACAGGGAGCCCGCTTCTCCCTATGCCTGTGTCTCTGCCTCTTCCTGTGTGTCTCTCATGAATATACAAATAAAATCTTAAAAAAACAGACACAGCCTCCAAGACAGGTCCCCTGAAGGATCTGTGCTTTCCTGTGTCCAGGAGACCCTTGTGCCCAAACACACCTCCTGAGAGGTGGGCCTGTTGTGTACTCCTGCCCCCAGACACTGCCGAGTCTGTGGAGCTGGGCAGGTGGAAGCCAGGTGAGGAGCCCCCCAGGCAGCCAGGAGGCCCCGAGCCTACCCTCCAGTCTCCCGCTGTGCCTACCGTCTCTCTTCTTCCTCCGTGGCTGCCACTGGCTGTCAGAGGAGCACAGCGCCCAGGGCACCAGGAGACTCAGGTTATAGACAGGGCCCCTCCATCCACCCCTTTCTCTGTCCCTGTACTTCTTTTTCTCTTGGAAGCAAACATTTGTGAACAAATTGCCATGTGGTCTGGTCACTCAGCCAGGCGCTTGGGGACATGATAGGCCCTGTCTTTGGAAAGTTCACCAGGAGGAAACCATGATGGCAACAGGGGATGGGAAATGCAGTGCCAAGGGCTGCCAGGGCCCAGGGGTGCAGTCAGGGGTGATCCACAGGGCGGCTGTCCTGCCAGGCCGAGGCTGGGGAGGTGGGGGCACACACAGACCACCTGCACAATGGGTGGGGGGCTGGCTGCCTCGGCAGAGCCTCTTCACGGGGAGCAGGAGGACACCATGTGAGGGCCAAGGGGATCGTGATGGGGGGTAAGAACCAGGAGTGGGGGCTTGGAGCCACACCTGGAGGTTTGGATGTATCCTGCGTGTGATGGAGAGCCATCAGAGAGGTTCACACCAGGAGTGGCATCATCCTGTCCTCTCTCGGGTCCCTCTCTCTCTAATCATTTCTGCCTCACCTGGTCAGCTACCTGCAGGTAGTGCCATCACTTCCCATGGACACCACTCAAGCACCAGCATGTGAGTCCTCAACCTTCTGCTACCATGTCACGAAGGGCTAGTCCCCTGCAGCACCTGACTTCCCTCTTCCAAAGTGCTCATCGGTGGGACTCCCTGGTGCATCGGCTGCAAGTCCACTGCCCAGCAGTGACAGCCAAAATATCTAACCCCCCAACATAGCTGCACAGCTGGACTCCCTACCTCACCCCCAGGGCTGTGGCAGCCACTGAGCCTTTTGTTGCTAGAAAAGAGTGTGGAGAGTCTAAGGGGTCTCAGGAAGGAGCCGGAGCAATGGGGTGGCATTCGTGAGGCTCGGAAGCAGCCACCGCTTACTCACAAGAGCAGACCATTCCAATATGTTAATATTGGTGCATATCATCGTCCTGGGGTGCACACAAGTCCGGCATGGGCCCCCAAGGGCTTGTGACCTCACAGTTCCACAGAATAGAAGCTCACTAAAATTTCTTCCCACAACAAATAGTACAGACCCTGGTCTAAGGGAAGCATAGTTCAAGTTAGACTCAACAAGGACAAAACCGGAAGGAACATTTGTCTGTCAGAAATATTCTTCTTGGCTAACCAATACAATAGCTCTTTGTCCTCAAAATTCTGGGTAATGATGAAATTCCATGTAAAAGAATTCTGGAGGGTGTAGTGATTTTCCTGCCTGCATTTCTTTTTTTTTTTTTTTAACATGTATTTATTCTGTTAGTCTTTTTATTAAGTTCATTTATTCATTTTAGTAATCTCTACACCCAACGTGGGGCTCGGACTCACAACCCCAAGTTCAAGAGTCGCAGGCTCTTCAAACTGAGCCAGCCAGGAGCCCCTGAACTTCTCCATAGAAGCTGTCAGGGGACTAGAATCTTACCCCAGGAAATATAGATAAACACTTGCTGTCATCAGAAACCAGGAAAATGGTCACAAAGTGAGAAGTGTGTGTGAAAAGAGACACATCATGTTTCTGGGAAAGTGTTCCTGCTGAACACACACTCTCAACCACCAGCTGGCTGCAGGGTAACCAAAAAGGACACCAGTGGGCACATATGTGCTTATTCTCAGGCAGCCTTGAGCTGGGTCTCACCTGCCTGAATCAAGGAATCAGATGTGCCCATAACTAAGAAGTTTCTGAGTCCAATTGTCTGGAAATGAATCATTTTTGCTGTAAAAGATTCCTGACATTAATATTAATTGAGTAGCTGCTATGTGCTGGGGGTCGGGGGGTGGGGACACAGTCCCTGCCCTCAAGTTGGGGAAATACCTCGGCACATAGAAAACAATAAATCGCTCATCAAAGACACTGAATGATGTTTGAGCATGAAGAGCAAACTGCGTGGAGTGATAGAGACCCTCAAGCCACACACTCAAAGTACCTTCAGCATCTATGATGTTTGACTTCAATGAGCAATTCTGTAAAAGAAACTTAAAGCTTTTTTCATCAACAAATATTGGATTCTCTAACCTGGCAATGAGATACCTGCCCGACCCTGTGGATTTTGTCTACGAAGCCTGTGATTTAAAACTACATGCCACGAGGAAGCAGAATGCATGCGTTCTCCCCCAGGCAGACAGAGCCTAGTCCTGTGGGAACAGACAAGGCTTGCAGCATTTCCTATTGGCATGAGTTTCTGAGATGCCTCCAACCCTGTCCCATCCCCAGCACCTGCCAGTCTCTTCTTAATCAGCAGAGTTCACAACGGCCCACACCTTGCTCTCGGTGCCCCCCCTGCATCCACTCACACACCACCAGCCCACTTGGAGCTCATGGTGTCAATGCATGGAAAGCCCCATTATTTTAGTTTTTAGGTGAAATCCTGTGCCCAGAACACACCTTTCAGAAGGGCACCGGCAGGGGAGCTCCAAGTGGTGGGGAAGGTAGACAGAGAGGCAGGTGGGCAGGCAGAGAGAGAGTGTGCAGGGGAGTTGGAGGGGGAGCCGGCTGTGAGGAGGGGCTCATCCTCCACCTCCTGGGCTCCCAGACCCAGCAGGAGAGGCGGGCATCGTGGAAGCAGGAAAGGACAGGTCTCAGCTGCTAAGGGACACAGGGTGGTTTGGGACCAGAGCAAGTTGGGAGAAGAAATGGGGGGGGTGGGGGAACGAGGCGGGCAGAAGTGTCATGTGCAACACTTTTTTTCTTAGAAAGCTAAGGCCGAGCCTTCAGGGAGAGGATGACTCCTTTCTTTTTCAGAACAACAAGGAATAGGTGATTCCATCTCCCTCTCAGGAACGATGCACATCTCAGGGCTTCAGCACTGAAGGAGCCCTTCGGGGTGTTGGTGGTGACCATCATCATCATCATCATCATCATGACCGCATAGCAAGACAGCCCAAATTGTGCCCTTACTGCGAGTCAGACACTCTTCTCGTGCTTTTTCCAAATCAGCTTGTTTATACAACAACAATTTTACTGAAGGAGATTCAGAAATGCAGAGAGGGTAAGTAACTTGTCCAGGGCCACACAGCTGAGAAGTGGACAGAACTGGGCTGGAACCCAGGTTTTCTGAGACCCTACCATCAGCTGGCTTTTGAACATAAGCCTCAGCTAATTTTCCTAGCAGGGAAAATGTTCTGAGTTGCCATCACACATTTAATGGCCACAAACTACTCTTGTGAATTATTTCTCTTTTGTAAAATTGGCCAAAGTGTGCAATGATCCCATCTGTCCCAAAGTCATCTTGTACACCCTACAGTAATGATGTGGGGATGAACTTCATTCATCTACATAGGCTGTAATTTTGAAATATTTATGACCCAATACAGCCTGAGGATTATTTAAAAATCAATTTTATAGCATCATCAATCTCCTTTCCTCACACAAGAAGGCATGCAGGGGTCAACAGAGAGAAAATAAAGTAGAAGAAGACACCTTGGAATAGTCTTGGATGGCTCTCCACTCCTACATCTAATCACTATCCCTGAAAGATCTCTTGCTCCTTCCACTCCCATCCGCCACCCTGCACATTGCCATGATTCCTCTTCCTTAGCTCTTCCAGAGTTCTCTGCAATGGCTTCCTGCCTCAAGGCTGCTAACCCTTTTCATCATAGCCAGAGGAATCCTTCTAGAAAATCCCATCAGGTCATTCTCTTGCTTAAAAGGATCTGATGACAGAGACAGAAAGCAGGTGGTGGTTGCCAGAGCTGGGTGGAAAGGCAAGGGAGGCAGAGTTGTTTCATGGGCACAGAGTTCCAGTTTGGGAAGGTGAAACATTTCTGGAGCCAGATGGTGGCAATTGGTGTGCCATGATATGAACGTACTTACTGTCACTAAAAGATACACCTAAAGATGGTTAAAATTGTCAATCTTACTTTATATATATTTTACCACAATAAAAAAAAATAAAAATAGGAACGCCTGGCTGGCTCAGTTGGTAGAGCACATGACTCTTGATCTTAGGGTCATGAGTTTAAGCCCCATGTTGGGCATAGAGCTAAATGAATGAATGAATGAATGAATAAATAAAAGTGTATCTGGTGATTCCTAGTGGTCTCAGGATACAACATTCCTCAGAAAGACAAACAAGGCTCCTCAGAATGTGGTCCCAGTCTTCATTAGCAACCCTATCTCCCACTTCCTTGCAGGGGCCACATGCTCACAGCATGTCCCACCCATTCTGCTACCCAGACACAGCATGCCTTCTCACGATACCTTGTCTCTGTCTCTACTGTTCCTTCTCTCTAGAATGTATTTTTCCCCCTGCCCCCTCAATGGCCAAGAGCGGCTTAATCTGTAAGACCCATTTAAACCAGGTCACCTCCTCAGAGAAGCCTTCCCACCTCGACACACCTGGCACAGATATGCCTTCTTTCTCTAAGGCACAGGCCCTGCCTTTGTCCCAGTCAGGCTCCCCAAGGCCTAGCAGACACTCAATAAATGTTTGTTAACTGTTTAATGAATAAGATTTTTGTCTCCATCCTGGGGGAGATTTTGAGACATACATAAATGAAGTGATTCATTTCTTAAAAGTATGATGCAATCTAGAGGTGGAATAGCATCTTCTGAGAGAGAGAGAGAGAGAGAGAGAGAGAGAGAGAGTGATCTTTGTGGATCTGGGAGGAGGTCAAGTTTGAGTGAGGACAAGCCTTCTGGACAGAGGTGTCAATGACAGCAAAGCCCCCCTGTCTTTCTTCCAGGAAGAGAAAGATGAGATCCAGGCTAAGGCTTTTTCCAGATTCCAACTTTCATGCCCCCCACCCCCACCCCAGGCTTTTGTGTTTCTCCATACAGATCAGAAGCCCAAGTGTAACTAAGGGACGTGGGCTGTTTTCAGGCTGTCCGGCATCTGAAACCCCTTCTGTTGTTTGAGGAATTCCTCACTTTATGAGTTTTAGTGGAGGCAGAGCCTGCTTTCCTCCCTGGAAGGTATATGTTCCTGATACCTGCTTCCCCGGCCTGTCTTACAGTGAGGTGTGGTGCGAGTGACTCAGGCTTGGCCAGACGCCCCACCCAGGATTTTGATTCTAGAAAGAATGACCCAAAGAAAAGGGGATAGTAGAGAGTCCCTTCTAGGGGCAGCAGCTAGGCTGCCTTGGGTTTCAATAAAGATGGAGCCAATGCAGGATCGAGGGCCAGTGTCTTGCACCCACATGAAGTGCAGAGGGGACTGGTGTCAGGGGTCCAGAGGCTGAAACAACAGGGATCTTTCTGAGCAAGGTGATTTTGTCTGCAATGTGATTTTGGCTGTGGTTCTGGCTAGATGCCCGCCCTAGTCCCCACCCATTTAAAGGCCCAGTTTGCCAGCCTCCCTCATGATCAGTAAGAAATAATGGTCTCATATTTAAGTCCACTGGAGTCGTTTCTGCTACTTGCAGCTAAGGGCTCTAGTGCAATAATTAACCTTGTCCAAGCTGGGTCCTGGGGTTCTAGGAAGGGGAAGGGAAATCTGCATTTTCTGAGCACCTAAGAGGTAACACAGCAAAACATGCTTTTCTCATTGAGGCTCTGAGAGTCCTGAGGGCCCCGTGAGGGTCTCCTCTAGGCCGGCCAGATGCCTGTGGATGCATGTCCAGCCTGAGCTTCAGCAGCCAGCCTCCCCATCCCCAGGCCTTCAGGGGCTGCCTGTGTGGCCACAACCTGTCAAAGCCCCAAGACTGCCTGCTGCCCGCTGCTGAGCAAATTCTCATTTCACCAACTTCCTGGAGGTTGTGGGTTTTTAAAATCTCTCTTACTGGGTCTCGTGTTCTATATCCATTGGTTCAAGAAACAAGTTGCTGCCTTTTCCCCTTTATTTCCGGAAGCTGTGGGACAGCTGTAGCAGGGCTGCTGGGTTCCGTTTGAACACACTGGGGCTGGCTGGCAGCTCTCCGAGTTGCAGAGCCAGGAGCAGGGCCAGGGATCCTCCATCCATTAGCATTGATTAGAACAATCTCCGTCTCCAGGTACCTCAAGGCACATTAATAGCAGAGCAGGGTGGCATCAGCTCCCCTCTTCCAGGGGCTGCTTTTGATAGAACAAGCTCTTAAGGGTTTTGCTTAGATGTGTGACACCCCCAAATTTCTCACCTGGGCTTATCCTGGCTTTCAGGAAATCCAGAAAAGAAATTGTCCAAATTAGGGAGTTATTGTATTCAAAAGCGTTCCTTCCTCTACAAAAGGTTGCTTCCCTGGATTCTCTTCGTTACTGGGTCTGATGCAATTGGGAGTTTGTTTACAGAGCCTGAGAGGACTGAGAGGAAGGAGGGCCACAGGGGGCTGCCTGGAGCTTCTAGCCCCTCCCAGCTAGAGTCCTGGGTGCCTCCAGCTGGGGGCTGGACCCAGGCCAGCCCGAAGCCTTCCTGAGCAAGTAGCCTCAGCTCACCCTGTCCTGAGGCCACTGTGTGCTTGCCCGTGACTCCTCCCTCTGTCCATCTTTTTGTTCATTTGTCCATTGGTCGTCCATTTCTTGGCACCCAGTGTATCCTCCAGGCACCTTGCTAGGCACTGGGGCTCCTCAGGCAAATCCCGGAGGCATAATCCTGCCTTCCTGGTGCCTCAGCCTGTTGGGGAATCAAACCCAGGAGAAGTGATGTCATGTGTTTCATGTCAGGGAGCTTGCCCAGCTGGGAGAGGAGAGGAGTGTCATTTCTGCTGAGATTCTGGAAATGAGAAGATGAAGATGTAAGGAAAGAGGGAAAGAGCAGGAGCAAAACTCAGAAGGGGCTGAAGCCCAAGAGAAAGAGGAGAAGCCAAGGCATAAGGAGAAAGGCTCCAATGGAGATCACTGGGGGGCTCGTGAGTCCCCTGAAGGATTCTGAGTTGATTCTGTTTATCTCACGAGCACGTACATAGCACTGTTCAAAGCGCTTTATCCATCTTAACTCATCAAATCCTCATAATGACCCTCTGAAGAGGTATTATTATCATCATCCCCATGTCACAAATGGGGAAACCGAGGCACGGACTAGTTAGGTAACCTGCCCAAGATCACATATCTAGTGAGGAGTAGAGCCAGGATTCAAACTCAGGCCATCTGGCTTCTTCTGAGTCCAACCAGGAGCTGCAGCTAAGTGCTGCTGAGGATTTTTAAGCAGGAAAGTAATGTAAGGGTCAGACTTGCATGTTTTACAAGATCCTCCCCATGAAGGGGGCAGGAGGTTAGCGTAACCAGTCTCCCCAGCGTGGCCTGCACTTGTTAAGCTGCCTATGTGGCTGAGCTGGTTACGGCAGAAGGAGGTAAAGAAGCAGAAAAGATTGCTCCTCTGGACACCAAGCTCTCCCTGGGTGGGCTGCATTCCAACATGCTGTCCAGAGCTCTCTTCTTGGGGTTGGGCCCATCCAAGGCTGACTCCCACACAAGGAGAAGCAAGTGTAGCCCTTCTGTCCTCCCAGAGGCATCCCCTGGGGCAGCGGACCAGCGGAGGGAAATGCAGACCTTCTTCCTCCTCTCAGTGGCTCTCCTCTTTTCCTCTGGTGACTCCTTTTCTCCTGAAGCTTTCTGGTGCCTGACATCTGCTGCAATCTCTCCAGCCCACACTCGTGTCTCCCTTCTCTCGACGTGCATAGCACTTACTGTGAGAGCCACACAATCGATTCCTGTGTGCATTGTTCTCTAACTGTTCTGTGTTCATTCAACCGTTCAACTGTCCTGAATTGTCTGGAGATGAGTCATAATTTGGGAGATGTTGAAGATTTGTTGCTTTTATGTACCCGAACTTAAATATACAGATATAAGTATATCACTGACTTCTTCAACAACAACAGAGTGAGAACATCATGAACATTTTTTTGTGATGATTAAGGCTCATTGCTGTATGCTTCGGCCCTGTCTGGGAGAGATTTGTCGGGTGCCCTTCCCCTGATTGGCACCAACCTCTAGAACTTTTTCATGTGCTTTTTATGGGTTTGATGTCTCTGCCCTGACAACTGATTGCCTTGCATAGAGGGGATCCCGACACAGCCCCTGGGGACAGGCCTTCTAAAGCCTCGGCTCTTACTCTGCCCTGAATCATCAGATGAGAAAGGTAGAGTGTATTCGGAAGGACTCCCAGGTGTAATTCTACTCCTGCCTTCTATGCAACCACCTCTAGACCCACCACAGGCTTGGAAACCAGGTAGGTGAGCACCCAAGAACCAAAAAGAGAAGGACACCCTCCCAGCTCCTCGTGAGCTCGGGGGTTGGCACCCCACCTCTGGGATCTCTGCCAACGTCCTTAGAGGTACAGGCTGTGTCATAATCATTTTTGGAATCCCAGCCTCTAAGATAGTGTCTGAACATGGTAGACCTTCAATACTTTGTGACCTGGCAAGAAATGGATTGAGCGTGAGTTAGGGCTTGGGAGTGCTCCTCTGAGCGTGGTGTGTGTGTGCACTCATGTGGGAAGTTGAGGAAGGACTTCTCAGGGGACCTGCCACACTAACTTCAAGGCTCTTGGTGTGCTCTTCATAGCAGATGCAATCCCGTGTTTATGGCATTTGTGAATTTACTAAAGTTCTAGTGATTTCATATATGGTTGGGTGCATGGTAAGCATTCAGTGCAAAGAGTTGCTATGAGCGGGGCAGCCCGGGTGGCTTAGCGGTTTAGTGCCTGCCTTTGGCCCAGGGCGTGATCCTGGAGACCCAGGATCGAGTCCCATGTCAGGCTCCCTGCATTGGAGTCTGCTTTTCCCTCTGCCTGTGTCTCTGCCTCTCTCTCTCTGTCTCTCTCTGTCTCTCTCTCTCGCTCTCTCTCTGTCTCTCATGAATAAATAAATAAAATCTTAAAAAAAAGAAGAAGAAGAATTGCTATGAGTGGAAATGCCCCCCTTGATCACCTGGATTCACTCACAAAACAAAACTTTGCTAAATGCCTTCTATGGGTCAGTCAGAGACACCAGGGATGCAGAAGGCAGATGAAGGTCTGCCTACTGGAAGGTCACAGGTTAACTGGAGAAATGGGCATGTAATTAATTAAAGGGAACAGACAACAAACGAGAAGGTGCCCTCTCCCTGCAGATGTGTTGAGTGTAAAAACAGAGATTTCCATATGAAAATAAAATCAGCCACCGACTCACTGGCAGATATATACTCAGCCACCCACCAGCCTCGAATAACTAAACATTATTCCCGGGCTGGCAAACTTGGGAGTTTCTGTCTTCCATCTCGGGTAGCACAGTCTTATTTATTGTAATAGAAGAAGATTGAACTCAGACAGGCTTGTTTTTTAATTTTAACTCTATCGTTTATCAATTTGGACACGTAATGTAGCCTCCCTGAGAGTCAGTTTATTCAACCACACAGTGGGATTATAATACCGGTCTTTTGTTGAAAGGGTACTAGCAATACAGGATTAGTAAAGAAAACTCTTGGGGTGCCCGGCTGGCTCAACTGGTAGAGCATATGGCTCTTGATCTCGGGGTCCTGAGTTGGGGGCAGGGCACCTGGGTGGCTCAGTTGGTTGAGCAGCTGACTCTGGACTTTGCCTCAGGTCATGATCTCAGGGTCCTGGAATTGAGCCATGCTTTGGGCTCTGCTTTCATCAGGGAGTCTGCTTCAGGATTCTCTCTCTCCCTCTCCCTCTGCCCTTCCCTTGTTTGTGCTGTCTCTCGAATAAAGAAGTAAATCTTTAAAAAAGAAAGAAGAAAGAAAGAAAGAAAGAGAAAAGAAAGGAAAAGAAGAGAAAAGAAAGAAAAGAAAAGAAAAAAGAAAGACAAGAAAAGAAAAGAAAAGAAAAGAAAAAAAGAGAAGAAAAGAAAAGAAAAGAAAGAAACGAAAAGAAAAGAAAAGAAAAGAAAAGAAAAGAAAAGAAAAGAAAAGAAAGAAAAAAAATTCTTACCACCAGGAAGCTCACAGTCTGGCTGAGAGAGATTGATATGTCATAGACATATGCTTAAAGCTATTTAAAAATATCATGTCATTTGTTGAGTGAAAAAAGAAAGTTACTATTGTATTAGTTGAGATTCTCCAGGGAAAGAAAGCCAATAGGATGTGTGTACATACAGAAAGATTTTTATTACAAATAATTAGCAAATCCAAAATCTGCAGAGTGGGCCTATAGGCTAGAGACCCAGGAAAACCAATGTTTCTGTTTGAGTCTAAAGGCTGCCTGACTAAAGAAGAGCTGATGTTTCAGATGAAGTCCAAAGGCTATCTGCTGGAGAAGTCTCTCTTGTTCAAGGGAAACTACTCTTTTGTTGTTTCCAGGTCTTCAACTGACTGGATGTGGCCCACCCACAGTATGGAGCACAATCTGCTTACTCAAAAAAAAAAAATCTGCTTACTCAAGATCCACCAATTTAAATGTTAATCTCTCCCCAAAACACACTCACAGAATAATGTTTGATCAAATACCTGGGCACCCTGTGGCTCAGCCAAGTTGACACATTAAATTAACCATTATACGGAGCAGAGTGAAGAATGTAATCTCATAAATGTGAAACCACAATCATATGTCCAAACAAAAAGAGAGAGGTCTAGAAGGCAATCACCAAAACGCTAATAGTGGTCACCTCTCAGAGTCAGGCTCTCAAGGTCTTTTTAATCTCCCTTGTACTTTAATGTATTGTTTCATTTTTTTGGTAGAATGAGTGCTATTACATTTTCGGTTAATATTATCATCATCACTATCATCATTACAAAAGCAATCAAGCATTTTAAAAAATACTCTATTGCCTGGCACACAGGAAATGCTGGGGAAATGGCAGGATGCTGGAACCCTTCACCAAGAGGCCGGTTGTCCAAAAGCCGGTTCAGAATGCCTGACATTCTACGAGTGAAGTTTTGTTCTTCAAATGGAAGAGTTTTCTTTCCTCTTAAAATACAAGTTGTGAAAAAAAAAAATACAAGTTGTGGCTGAAGAAACACCACTTGAAGACTTATATGTTTGTTTGGAAGTAGGCTCTTTATTTATTCATGAGACACAGAGAGAGAGAGGGGATCCCTGGGTGGCGCAGCGGTTTGGCACCTGCCTTTGGCCCAGGGCGCGATCCTGGAGACCCTGGATCAAATCCCACATCGGGCTCCCGGTGCATGGAGCCTGCTTCTCCCTCTGCCTGTGTCTCTGCCTCTCTCTCTCTCTCTTTGACTATCATAAATAAATAAAAATAAAAAAAAAAAAAGAGAGAGAGAGGGGCAGAGACACAGGTAGAGGGAGAAGCAGGCTCCATGCAGGGAGCCCAACATGGGACTCGATCCCGGGTCCCCAGGACCACGCCCTGGGCTAAAGGCAGTGCTAAACCACTGAGCCACCCAGGCTGTCCAACCTACATGTTTTTTAATGAAGGGATGACTTGATTTTTTTTCCTCTTAAAGCCCGTACACTGAGGGTTAGAAAACAGTTACACGGCCAAGGGGTGTCCAGGAGACTCCAGAAATGGGGCAACCATGGGCACAGAGGGATGCCTGCACACAGCAAGAGTAAACTTCACCCACTGCAGGCCTGATGGAAAACAGTTCTACAGGCGTGACCCAGGGAATGTCTGGAAGACTTCCCTGACCAAGCTCCCTTGATTTTCCCACCTGTCTGGGCTCTATGGGACTCTCATTTAGCACCTCCAGGTGGAGTGAACAGTGGGGTAACTCTTCAACTATCCACTAAACAGAAATATCGACAAGGATCATCCAGGGATTTGAATGAAGAGTCCCACTCAAATGTTTTGCGTGTCAGTAAAATATCTGCCATATGGCAAGAGAGGAAGAAGTTCCTCTGAAATGACCCACTGCTCTGTGCAAATAAACCACCAAAATAATTTATGAGTAAACTCAACTGGGAAGACTCATTCATTCTGCAAAGTACACCGACTGTGGCCATTCCGCAGGCCATTAACTCCACTAATTACAGCAGTGATTCAAGAGAGAAGGCTCCTTGCTGTGGACGGGGACAGGCATCTCCCTCCCTCCTCTATGCCCCATCCCCAAACACAGGGAAAGGAGGGGGAAAAAAACCCAAACCCTAGCATTCACCGAACATGTGTGATAAGCCCAGTATCTATCTTCCTATGGGGTAGCTCTGCAACAACCCTTGAGGTAGCGATGATTTTCACAGGTTCGGGAGATGAAGTTGGGGGGGGTGGGCGGGGGTCATGGGTACCCAAGGTTAGGCTGGAATTTCGGATCTTCAGGCTTGGAATTCAGCGTGCTCCCTCTTGTTCCAGCAGCTTCTTCCCACCAAGTAATTTAGCAAAACTCACAAGATATGTAACAACTTCTCAGTACTTTCTTTGTGAGCGGTCTGCTCCCTCCTGTGCTTCCCAGCATGTTGGGCGTGGATGTTTAACGCATTTTATCTTCACAGGGTGAAACCCCTGGAGGAGAGAGGCTGGTCTGAGCTTTCTCAGGGGCCCTACAGCACCCAGCAGAGTTCTGGCACAGTGCAAGCAGAGATGCGCCTGAGTGCCCAGACCGGTGCCCAGGTCCGCATCCAGGTTCTCCCGCTCACCAGCTAGGGGTTCTGGTGTAATTCTTAACCTCTCTGTGCTTTAGATTCCTGATCTCTGGGCCGCCTGGTGCCTCAGCGGTTGAGCGTCTGCCTTCGGCCCAGGTCGTGACCCCTGGGTCCTGGGATCGAGTCCCATGTCGGGCTCCCCACGGGGCGCCTGCCTGCTTCTCCCTCTGCCTGTATCTCTGCCTCTCTCTGCGTCTCCCATGAATAACTAAATAAGGGGATCCCTGGGTTGCTCAGTGGTTTGGCCCCTGCCTTCGGCCCGGGGTGTGATCCTGGAGACCAGGGATCGAGTCCCACGTCAGGCTCCCTGCATGGAGCCTGCTTCTCCCTATGCCTGCTTCTCCCTCTGCCTGTGTCTCTGCCTCTCTATGTCTCTCATGAATAAATAAATAAAATCTTAAAAAAAAAAAGAATAAATAAAATCTTTAAAAAAAAAAGAGATTCCTGACCTCTGAGACAGATGTGATGGTCATAGTAGTACCTACGTCACAGTGGCAGTAAGCAGATTAAATGAGTGAATACGAAAGACTTAAAATAGCATCTGACACATGCACTTCACTCAATAAATGTTAGCTTTTTATGTGTTGGGGAACTGCAAGTTCCCAGGGCTTTAATTTTCTCTCCCTGAGTTCGGTCAACTGCAGAGGTGTTCAGATACGCACTTGTCCCTCTAGACCCTTGTAAAATACTTTGTAATTTCATAGCGTGCCATTATTTCCAAGCAGTTTTTCACCCATGATTGCAGATGATCGTAATGATAGAAGTTGGTGCTCAATGAGTGTTTGATGATTGAATGAAAGCAGAAATGTTAGAGGCTAAGTTACAGAGTGCAGCAAAAACTTGCCCAAGGTCACCCAGGGAGATGGCAGGACAACCCAGACCTTCTGACAAAGAATTAGTGTGCTTGCCTGTTCCCTCCCTGCCTCCCACAGAGGTTCAGTCCCCTGACAGTCGCCTTCAAGGGTCTCTGTCCCACCCCCACTCCGGTCAACCTCCACCAGTATGTCCCCTTGCTTGGGCTGTCTCTAATTTCTAAGCTTGAAACTCACTGGTCATACAGAAAGCATTTTATCTGACCTTCCACATGCAAATTCTTTCCATTGGGATTTCTTGGTGTCCGGCTCCACCCCAGCCCACATGGCCATAAACACTTGTGTGTCTGCAGCTTGGCCCCAGGGATTCCAGAAATAACAGCAGGGCCCTACATTAGAACGCTAGGACATAGAAAGGCATTTTTGCATCCACACAGGCCCTTCCCAACCCAGGCCTCTCCTGTCCGTCAAAGCACAAAGCAACCTTTACAAGTCAGGACAGGGAGGGGCACGTAGGAGGGAGTTTAGATTTCTGGAAAGTCTGTACCTTCTCCTGCCATCTGTGTGAACTCTCAGATCTTCCATTCTAGAGATTCTCCAGATCTGCTCCAGCCCCCATTTGGATTTAAAATTCCTTCTCAGCTGTGGCATTCTTTGGCTTTGAAACATCCACTCCCTTAGACGTGCTAGAACTGGAATCGTAGCAGTGTGAGCCCAGATGGCAATTTTCATCTTAGGATGGCACAGAGGCCTCTTCCCAGACACCCAGGACCGGCTACCTTATGTGTCAGGCGCTGGCAAAGTGCCAGGAGGGAAGGGAGTGGCTGGAGGGGTGTGCCTAGTTTTAAAGAGAAAAGAAAGTGCTAGAGATGACCCTGAATACAAAGCATGTGGGGCAAACTTTCTCACTTCTCAAGAGTGTGAACAGCAGAAAGTCCAGGAGAAAGTCAAAAGTGAACATCGAGGGAGACAAGTTTAGGTTTTCACGTGTCCTCTGAAAAATAATACTAGAAAACAAAACCCATATACAGATAAAACGAGATAGAAGAAACATGTATTTAGATGCGTAACCTGGGGATCCCTGGGTGGCGCAGCGGTTTGGCGCCTGCCTTTGGCCCAGGGCGCGATCCTGGAGACCCAGGATCGAATCCCACATCGGGCTCCCGGTGCATGGAGCCTGCTTCTCCCTCTGCCTGTGTCTCTGCCTCTCTTTCTCTCTGTGACTATCATAAAAAAAAAAAAAAAATAGATGCATAACCTGCAAAGACGAGAAGAGATATAACAACAGCTGCTTTGGGCGGGGAGGGGTGTCGAATGTGTGTTTTTCTCCAAAACATCCTGACTGTCAGAATAAAATTAGAATATCTGGCCATTGCCCGAGAGACCTGCCTGGACTTTCTTGGGGGTTTTACAAGAGAATTTTAGGTTTGGGTGCCCGTCTGAAAACTCGAGTTGATCACGAAGACACATTCTTAAGCGACTTTCTCCAGGAACAAATTCCTCTTTAACGGGGATGGGATTATTTCTAATTCGCAGCTCCAATCGCAACGTCATTAAAGGCTGCGTTCAGCGTCTGGAGCTCCAAACCTTTGTCACGAATGGGAAGGTGGAGGAAAGAAAGGGGCTTGTGCAACCAAAGAGCCGCTTCTGTCAGCCTCGCGGGTCCTCCCCGCCAGGGCCGAGTGGAGCCGCAGCGGCATCAGCCCGCTAGGTGCAGCGCACTAGATGCAGTGCACGATCTGCAGCGCTGCTGCAGCAGGAGACGCCGCTACGGCGGCAGAGGTGGTGCGAACCTCCCGCTCCCGTGCCGCACCCACAAGCGCTGGGGGTGGCGGGAGGCTGAGGGGAGTTGGTAACAGCATCGCCATGGCAACAGTGACGTCCTTTTACCCTGGATCTAATTGGAGGAAACCCCGTGGCCGAAGCCGCAGCCTGCCGGCCAACCGAACTTGCCCAAGCCGACCCACCCTCCTAGCCTCCGCTTCCCCTCCCGCCCCGCCCTCTTTGCCCCCTTCCGCGCGCTCAGCCTTCATTGGCCAGCCGCGGAGCCGGAGGCGGGACTCCCGGGAGCAGCTCGGCGCGTCATTGGGCGACAGGAGCGAGGGCAGCGGCGCGGCGGCCCGCCCCTCGGCTCCGGGGTAGGCTGAGACGGGAGGGTCCTCGGCTAAAGCCCAAAGCGGATCAAAGTGGTGGGACTCGCGCCGCGGCCGCGGAGACGTGAAGGTGAGCGCCGCGGTGGCCCCGGGTCGTCCCCGGTGGCCGGGCCCGAGGGCAGGGCGGGAGGCCGGCCCCGCGCGAGTGGGCGGCCTCGACGCCGCGCTCCTCGGGGACGGCTCTGGCGGCAAGGTGTGGGCCAACGGCCGCTTCCATCTTGGGCCGGGCGGGCGCGGGCGCGGGCGCGGCCCTGCCTCCCCCACCCCCGAGCCGCGCGGGCCGCCTCCGCGGGGGGCGCCCCTCGGCCTCCCGGGCGCCGGCGGGGAGCGTGGGCGGGGGAGGGAAATTCAACTGGGCGGCGCGTGCGGGGACGGACAAAAGGGGCGGCGGGGCGGCGGGGCGGGCGGCGCGGGGCGGCGGGCGCATTGTCTGAGGGCGCCGCCCCCGCCTCCCGCCCGCAGGCCGTCCGCACGCCTCCTCGCGATCCGGGTCGGTGCTCGCCCTCGCTCTCCTCTCCGCGTCCCCATGGAGAAGACGGAGCTGATCCAGAAGGCGAAGCTGGCCGAGCAGGCCGAGCGCTACGACGACATGGCCACCTGCATGAAGGCCGTGACGGAGCAGGGCGCCGAGCTGTCCAACGAGGAGCGCAACCTGCTCTCGGTGGCCTACAAGAACGTGGTCGGGGGCCGCAGGTCCGCCTGGCGGGTCATCTCGAGCATCGAGCAGAAAACCGACACCTCGGACAAGAAGTTGCAGCTGATTAAGGACTATCGGGAGAAAGTGGAGTCCGAGCTGAGGTCCATCTGCACCACGGTGCTGGTGAGTCCGCGCTCGTGCGCGCTCGTCCGAGCTGCGCCCGAGGGAAGGGGTGGCGGGAGCCGGTCCTTTTGTGTGTGAAAGCCTTTCATTGAGAATTTCACGGGGACGGGGAAAGAAACGTGGGCCGGGGCTTGCCTGATTGTCTGCGGACGCGTGGACGGTTGGAGATGTGGTTGTTTCGCTTCGTGAGACTCAAAAAGCTGCTTTTCCAAGGGTGGTGGTGGTGGTGGTGGTGGTGGTGGGGAAGCAGATCTCTGCCCAGGTGCTGGGCTGCTTCCGAACCGTGCAACTTTGAAACATCCAAGTTGGTCTGTGCGAGACTGAGCATCATTTTCGTCCGCGGGCTGAGATCTGGGAAGCCTTGAAACGTGTGGCATCAGCTCGCAGGCTCCAGCCTTCTCGAACGAACGTGCAGGCACCTTTTCGTTAGAGACACTTCTGCGTGGAGTAGGTTTTCCTCGCAAAGCTAGTAACGGGAATTTGTACTTCAGAAATCCGAACAGATAGCTCATTTTTCAAGCAAGAGTATCCGTTGAGCTTTTCCGTGCTTAAAAAAAAAAAAAAAAAAAAAAAAGGCAGTGGAGGGGGTGCGAGAGTTCTAGTTCTGTAACTGAAAAAGGTACAGATAAATCTAAAGGACAGAGTGTCCTGATAAATTTCAGTATCTGGTAACATTTTCTTGCTATTTTAAGTGTTTAGTTACACTTAAACGCTAATGTATCAAATCAAATTCGCTTCTGGAGCAGGCAAGAAAGCTTTCCAGGTTTCAAACTGTCCAGTCTTAGCAAGGGTGGCTATTGGGTGGAGTAGGTAACTGCTCTGATTCACTCTTATTAGTGAGAACATTTTTAGCTTTGTCATGGCATTGGATCTTTTGATCGGTAACAAGTTCTTAAATTTTAAATGCCATCATCATATCCCGGAGTGTTATTCTTAAGTACCACTTTTACAAAAGGCCTACTGAATTTTGATGTTTTAGGAGGGCTTGAAAGGCAAGCATGCTAGATCGGTGATTATTCAGGAAGGAATAGAGGAGAAAATGCCTCTTTCCTTCCCGACCTTCCTTTCCCTGCCCCATCAGATAGGTGCGGCAGGAAATTTTTTCTCTTTTTTAGTTCTTGAAGGTAGTTTTGTAATACAAAGAATGAGTGATCTGGTCTGAATCATGGCTAACGGAGATAGGAGGCTAAGCGGCAATGCGGAGAGTGCACTTTATGTTGTATTTATAGGTTTCTTTAGCTTCCACTCCCTGCCTGGCATTGAGGAGGCACTTTGAAAGCTTTTTGAACTGAATTGCTGCCACTTGGCTTCAAGAAATTTCCCAACTTGAAAGTGATGGCAGACTTAAATAGCATATGGTAATGGTTATTGACAACATAGACTTTATTATCAAGGGAAGACTCGTACAAATTCCATATGTTAAAGAGAAGTTTTTTTGTGTGTATATGTAGTAGTTTGGTGGCTCTCACGGCATGTTTCATCCTCTTTCTGTTCAGTTATTACTTTGCGTTTTGTTACTTACCTTGCAGCAATTCAGAATTACCACAGAGCTTTTCCTGTTTTCTAAAAGCAAGTGAACTCTGGGTCAAAGGAATATTTGTTTTATTTTATGGTTCTTAGAAATTTAGTTTTTATGATGGCATGAGGAGAAAAGAGTTTTGCTTTGTGTTTTTTTTTTTTTTTTGAGTTTTGCTTTGTTGACAAGTGACTTGAAAGAGAGACTAAGTGTTCTAGACTTTCATACAGATCATTTCAATAGGAGAGAACCCCTGAAATGAGGACAATTTTTTTTATATACCAAGTGAAATAAAGTTTAGTTTGATTAGTTGGAGACACCAGGGTGTAAGTAAAGTTTTTTTTTTTTAAACAAAATTGCTTAAGTAACTAATTTAGATTTGATGGCCAGGCATATAAAGAAATCCTAGGAAAGCCCATCTTCAAGTTGGCAACTGTATTTGAGAGCTTTGGTATGTGCATGGCACTTTGCTAAGCAGTATGGGGAGGAACAAGACTAAGAACCATAGATTTTCTTCCTCTAATCATTTGTAATAAGGAGTGCATGTGAGAAATACCCCAATGTATAATTTCCGTAAGTTGGTTATGAACAAAATGCTGCATGGTTCAAAGGAAACGGAAACCTCAGGAAAGGCTTTACAAAAGCGTGGTTTTTGGAATGAGCTCTGATGGAGGAGAATCAAGAAAGCGAGGTAGAAACCATTTAAGAGAATGTCAGAGTGAAATTTCTTCATTTGGTTGACCAGGGAGGCATCAAAGGTTTTTGAATGGCGTACATGTGGCAGCATCTAGAATTCATGATTTGAGTGCTAATTACCAGCTTGTAATCTGAACTGACAGATGAGGAGGAAGTGATAAACTAGTGAGCAAGAGTCTGATGATTGATAAGTTAGTAATTTAATGCAGAGTCTACCAAAATAATGAGGAAAAAAGAGTGAAACATGAGATTTCTGAACGTGGGTGCTAAAATGAAATTTCCTCTTTTTTCCTTTGGTGAACAAGAAGGTGAATTTGGTGTGGAGAAATTAAGTGAAACTGACTTGTTATATAGAAGACTAGTAAAAGAGTAACCTGAAGGGTAGACAAAACTTTAGTTCTAAATAGAGATTCTTAAGCTCTTGGCTCCTTTATAGAGTAGCAGGTTGGGGTGAAACTATTTGCACTGTTTACTCAAAATGACCATGATATACAGCGCTTAACTTTGAAAATCACTCTATTGAGAGGAGGACACTGAACTGGGGAGGCAGGAAAAAAAATTTAAATCCAAATGAGTAATTGTAAGAGCAAAGGAGAGTAAGAGGGCCCAAATGGCCAAGACCAAACTCTTCATAGTATCTTAAAGAGGTTAGGGATTTCACCTGTTATTGGTGTCTCAGTGTTATTTGTGAAACCAGAGGGTTGGGCTAAGTTTTTGAGTCTCTTTTCATTCTCATTTTTGGAGACTAGAAAGTTCTCTAGGACCTAGCCATTCAACCTCTGTTCTGACATTCTCCCAGCTCTAAAGTCCAGGTTGAAGAACGTGTCATTGACATGTATGAAACGTTGGAAAACTAACAACAGTACGGAAATGGTTTCAGGAGGAGATGATGCATGAGTTGTTGGTTTATTGGGAGTAGCAAAGTTTAATCAAGAAAGATTAGAAAGTTACATGACAACCAGGCAATGTAAATAGTATATTTGGGGTATATGGGAGTCATTAAGAATTTAGGTGTGAGGTAAGGGCAAATCAAAGAAACCAAAAGGTTCACTAGAGCCTTCTGAGACTTGGGAACACAAAATCTGTCATTTGCGAAGTCAGTGACCTTGGAGTAAGAACAAGACACTTAGAGAATGTATACATGATAACTTCTGTCACAGGCAACCCCATGTTATCCTTGGGTGTTGATGGTCTTTTAGTAGACTAATCTTAATAATCTGCTTCGGTATAAAATATAAATGTCTAAAACTAAGGTGTATATAAATAAGAATCACTTGAAACGGGATATAGAAACAAAGTTGTCTGTGTCCATGTGCAAAAGCAAGTGACTTTAATTCAGTAATATGGTTGAATTTAGTTAAAGAGTTCTAAATTAATCTTTTACTGAAAATGTGTCTTGTGTTATTATTTTGAAGTAAGACTGATATGTTACTCTTGATACTTAATGCAGTTTTATTTACATAATGGAAAAATTATGGGCTCTGGAATCATAGGTACTGTTTTTTGAATAATTGCACCATAGCATTACAGTTTTGTGACCATGGACAAGTTTCTTAAATCTCTTGACCTGTTTCTTCATCTATAAATTGGTGATGATGATGGTGCCTGCCTTAGTAGGCTTGTAGTTAAAATAATATCAAATAACTGATATTTATTGGGCATTTACTATACACTAAGCACTGTTTTAAGCATTTTATACTCCCTTTGTTCCTGTAAAGTTAAGTTGATAGTATTATTTCTGTTTTAAAGTTGAGAGCACTGAGGCATAAGGAAGTTAAAGAACTTAGTTGGTATCACAAAACTAGTAAATGGTAGAGCAGGGACTTGAACCCAAGTGGTAGGACTCCAGATGAGATTAAGTAAAACCTGTGTAGTGCTAAATACAGGGTAGCTGACTGAAGATTACAGTGTGAATCTCTGTTTTGAGGAATTTGTACAGTTTAGTATAAGCCACTATGTCTGTACGTTGTGAAGGAAGAAAGATAGGTCTGTAGTGGACAAAACTCCAGTCTATAATTTTGAAGCCCTCCTCTTACACAGGATATTGCAATAAAATTCTAAAACTTCTTGACTCTTGCCTTTAAATTGTTAACTCCTTGAAGCCAAGAGTTGTTTTTGAAGAGTGAGATGGATTAGAATGTTGTGTATTCAGATATACAAGTGTAAAGTTAAATCAGTGGTTCTCAACCAGGGTGAATTTACACACACACACCACCCCCCTTCTCGGGGACATTTAGCAAATTCTGGAGACAGTTTTTGCTTGTCAAGAATGGGAAGGGAGGGGTGCTACTAACATACGGTGAGTTAGAGGCCTGAATGCTGCTAAGCATCATATCATGCACAGGAAGATCCACAACAACAAAGAATTTCCCAGCCCAAAGTGTCAGTAATGCCAGCATTGAGAAACTGGGCTGGAACATGAATAAAGTGAACAATATTAAGTTGTACTGGATTGTATAAGGCCTCTCTTTGGGTTTTTATTAACATTGGCATCTTGTCAGAACCCTTTGTCTAGACTTCAGTCCATTTTTTTTTCCCTTGTTACTGTCATGTGTGTACTATTTTGACTCTGTAGTTCACTTTTCTGGAACTTAATCATTGAGTCCTGTATTTTCAAGGATGCACATCATGGTTGCCTCCAAAGCTCTAAGCTTTGCTCTTTGAAAAACTTGGCACAGAGAAAAAAGATGCAACTGAAATTATAGTGAAATTTATTAGGAATAGGTGATTAAAATTGATGAACAGCAAATATTCCTCTCTCATTCATAACTGCCATATATGCTAGTGTATATGTATATATACAGTTATGCATATGTGCATATGCATATGTGGTTCCGGGCTTTTAAATCCTTGGTGTGTGTTTATTTGAATGTTGCATAATTATACTAATGCCCTATTGAACATTTAGGTTGTAAACAGTTTTTCTCTATTACAGGCAACACTGGGAAGGACATCTTTGCTGGATGCTAAATGCTAGGATTTATTTAGGTTAAGTTCTTGGAAGTGAAATTTCCAAATCAAAAGATGGGCTTATCTTTTTTCCACATAGCCCTCAGAAAAGATTGTATGCATTTACGCTGTCACCAGCAATTGTTGAGAATGGCCATTTCCCCCTTATACTCTCCAAGACAGATAGGTTTTTGAGGATAACCAAAATCTAGTGACTGGAAGAGTTCAAATTTTACCTCCTTGTTCAGTTTTGAAGGTAATGAGGACTGCCTTTGTTCTCAGAAAGGGCTAGTTACCAGACTTTTTTTTTTTTTTTAAGTCTCATGTACAGTTTCACTTCTAAAATGGTACCATAGCATGGGATTAGTTAATTTAGGATGCTTAACAGCTGGGTGATCGGCTTGATCATATTGATGTTCTTAGGTGATATTTCTCAATACCAGGTTTTGTGTTTAAGTTCTTTCAGAGGAAGAACAGAATATATCTTTTTCCTGTTGACTCTAGGTAATAAGGAGGGGTGGTAGAGAAGACATCATTTAAAAGATAGGAAGAAGGCAGCCCCGGTGGCACAGCGGTTTAGCACCACCTGCAGCTCAGGGCGTGATCCTGGAGACCCTGGATCGAGTCCCACGTCAGGCTCTCTGCATGGAGCCTGCTTCTCCCTCTGCCTGTGTCTCTGCCTCTCTCTCTCTCTCTCTCTCTCTCTCTCTCTCCCTCCCTGTGTGTCTCTATGAATAAATAAATAAAATCTTTAAAAAGTAAATAAAAATAAAAGATAGGAAGAGAAGAAAAATTAAAGTTCACCCATTGCTACTTTACTTAAACTCTTAATCCATAGGTAAAGCAATGATGAAGGTTTCTTAAATCCTTCATGATAAATAATATGACCAAATTTGAAAACATTTTTTACATATTGAAGTATTTCAAAACAAAATGATGGTGATGGTATCTAGGACTTCAAAATAATGAGTGAAGACATAAATGAAACAGGAGAGTTCATGAATCAATATAGGTGCAGCTGGCTTTAATGGGAATCCATTATACTATTCGCTCTGTTGTGTATGTTTGAAATTTTCTGTAATTAAAAAGGGTTTTTTTCCTCCTAGAAATTCCACTCCTAGGTATTTATACAACAAGAATGAAAATGTAAGTCCAGAAAAAGACCTAAAAAAGAATGTTTATATAACAGCTCTATTCTAAGAGCAAAAAACTGGCAAGAGTCCATTAATGGTAAAGTGGGTAAACTGTGGTGTACTCATACAATGGAATACTACGTAGCAATAAAAATGAATGGACTGTTGCTATACTCTACAAGATAGATTAATTTCAAAAACATGCTAAGTAAAGGAAGATTCACCAAAAAGTACATCATGTAATCCTATTTATATGAAATTCTAGAACAAGCAGTAGTAGTCTGTGGGTGAAAAGTCAGAATAGTGGCCTCTGTGGGGATGGAGGCAGAGATGGACTTGACTGGAGGGAACTTTCTGTGGTGATTGTAACGTTCTTTATGTTGGTATGGGTTTGAGTTCCACGGGTATGTGCATATGTGAAAACTCACCAAATGTACACCTAACATTTATGCATTTCATCGTACGTAAATTTTGTTTCAAAAGTAAAGAAAACTATTGATGCACATACTGGTGTCTTCAGTTTATGTAGAAACTGAAGGGATGTTCACTGTAGTTGGTAGTTGTTGTGAACTAGGGGTATGATATTTTACACTGCTGTGGTTGAATGGGACACCTGGGTGGCTCAGTGGTTGAGCGTCTGTCTTAAGCTCACAGCATGATGCCAGCGTCCTGGGATCAAGTCCCACATCAAGCATGCTGCAGGGAGCCTGCTCCTTTCCTCTGTCTATATCTCTGCCTCTCTCTGTGTGTCACACTCATGAGTAAATAAATACAATTAAAAAATAAATAAAAATAAAACCTATGGCAAGATAAACTGAAACCTAGGTCTTACTGATGTCAAGGTATGAGCATGTGTGGAAAGGTATCAGTATCTACCTCAGAAAGGACTGATAGACTTGGCATCAGGTGAGCTTTTGTTTTTATTTGGTGATGAATATTAATTAGATTGATAGAGTTATGATGTACAGTGGAAGACTTACATAATTGACCAATACTCTAGGGCAGTGTTGTTTGTTTTGTTTTGTTTTGTTTTGTTTTGTCTTTTGTCTTTGTTTTTAGTAAACTCTTTGTCCAATATGGAGCTCAAACTCACTACCCCAAGATGAAGTGTCTCATGCTCTACCAACTGAGCCAGCCAACCGTACCGCAGGGCAGTAGTTTTCAAACTTCTTAGACTCTGGACATCTTTGCAAACCTAAACATATTGTGGAACCCAAAAGCTTTTGTTCATGTATATTATACCCGTAGGTGTTTACATTATTAGAAATTAAAAGTGAGAATTTTGTAATCCATTTAGAATGCATTTGGAATAATAAACTCATTAGAATAGTGTGTGGTTTTAAAAATTGTGTTGTGTGCCTGGGTGGCTCAGTGGTTGAGCATCTGCCTTCCACTCAGGGTGTGATCCCAGACTCCAGGGATGGAGTCCCACATCAGGTTCCCTGCAGGGAGCCTGCTTCTCTAACTTTGCCTATATCTCTGTTTCTCTCTCTGTGTCTGTCATGAATAAATAAATAAATAAAATCTTTAAGAATAATTAAAATAAAATAAATAAAAATTGTGGTGGAATATATCTAACATAAAATTTACTATTTTAAGTGTACAGTTCCGGGGATCCCTGGGTGGCTCAGTGGTTTAGTGCCTGCCTTTGGCCCCAGGGCATGATCCTGGAGACCAGGATCGAGTCCCATGTCGTTGGGCTCCCTGGATGGAGCCTGCTTCTCCCTCTGCCTGTGTCTCTGTCTCTCTCTCTCTCTGTCTCTCATTAATAAATAAATAAAATCTTAAAAAAAAAGATATTTAAGTGTACAGTTCTAGGGCATGAAGTATGTTTACTTTGTGCAACCATCACCATCATCCATCTCCAGAACTTTTTCATTTTCTCCAACTGAACTCCTTTATTCTTCTCTTCTGGGTACCACCATTCTACTTTCCATCTCTAAATTTGACTACTCTAGAGACCTCCCTCATATAAGTGGAATCACAAATAGTGACATCACTTTGTTATGTCTATTGTAGTATCACATCTCTTAGAGCTGCTGGAAAACCCTACTCATCTTAAGAGTGACCATGAAAAAGCAAAATAGCATCTTAGTATTGTAAAAATGGTTTGACTTTGTGCTCCTTCCCCAAAGAGTGGAAGGGGGACTCCTAAAGGCCCCCAGACTGCACTTCGAAAATTACTAATACCCTGGGGAGATTCTGCTTTGAAACTTGATAATCATCACTATGATCATCACTGGGTGATCGAGCAGTTTTCTGAGTAGTTGTCATTCATATATGGTGATAATGAAATTTGTAAAACCTTCCCCTCCCTTCTCATTGCTTCATCCCTTCATCCCTTAAATTATTTTAGGAATATAGGTTTTAGGAATTATTTCAGGAAGGGTCTCAGACTTGGTAACCAAGAAAAAGGAAAAGTCGGTTTTAGATAATTGAGTAATAAAGAGCCCCTATTCCTGGAAAAAAAAAAAAAAAGAATGGTGTGTTGGAATGACTTCTGCTTACTTATATTGAGAATGGTAATGTAAGGCTAAGATGATACCTCTTTTCACTCATGAATTCCCAACTCAAAAGCAGAATTAGTATGAATGAAATATGTAGGTTTAGCTAACTGCAAACCTGTGCAGTTAGGTTTGAAAGTTACACAGCTTTTGGAGATAGGTTAGATGTTAGCCAGCATGGTTGAAGTACCTCAGTGAAACTTGTCTTTCATACAGATCTTCAGTATCCATTTCACAGTTCTATTCACATGACCTGTATTCTATGATCTTTCTGTCCTCTGGACCTTTTACTCCAGTTGGATTTAGTACTAAACTTGTATGTTATCCTTAGTTTACTGACTTTCAACTTTGTGAATGTTCTCCTGTATGTTTGCATAGACTTTACTTGGAGAAATGGGGAAATAGTGGTACAAGTAGTAAGAACATAACTATAAGGATTTCTATAAACTTAATGTAAATGCTTTTTCTTAAAGGACAATCTTAGATTGCTGTTTTTAAATGTTCGGGTAACTATGGGAAATAAGGACATGAAAATGCTTAAATTAATGTTACTGATGTTCAGATTAGACTTTTTACTGGCCAAGTTACTCTTGCTGGTGTTTCTCATCTAGTATTAGTCTAGTATTAGTACTCCCACTTTCCCCCTTATTTTGCTTATTCCACCAAACAGATGAGAAAAATTTTGCTCTTTTAAGAACTACAGTGTTAGATACCTGCTGTTAGCTCGCGTTGTTAGATACCTGCTGTTAGCTCGCGTTGTTAGATACCTGCTGTTAGCTCGCGCTGTATTCTGATCTTTCAGCTTGGTACTGTTTCCAAGTGTTTAACAATATTGTATTTATTTATTTAAGGATTTTTTTAAAGTACTCTCTACACCCAATGTGGGGCTCAAACCCACAACCCTGAGATCAAGAGTCGCACACTCTACCATCTGAGCCAGCCAGGCACCCCAGGAATATATTTTTTAAATCTTCCATGCATGTGTTGTCCTCTCATAATTCTGATGGACTATTGAAGAGGTT
The DNA here is from genome assembly GCF_018345385.1 of Vulpes lagopus. Classification (NCBI taxonomy): domain Eukaryota; kingdom Metazoa; phylum Chordata; class Mammalia; order Carnivora; family Canidae; genus Vulpes; species Vulpes lagopus. Next base: position 127,071,285 of record NC_054828.1, read on the forward strand.
AGAAAGGTTACAGTAAGTGTTTACACATCCTTTAATCAGAAAATGCTTTAGATTATTTGGAGGCTGATGACAGAGACCAGATAATTTGTTTCTTGGTGATGTCAAAAACTTAAGAGTTTGGCAGGATCGATTATCCAGTTAATATAATCATGCTATATGAATGTTATTTTTAATGTAAATTAGGTTTTACCGCATTTAATTTTTTTTAATACATTTAAACATCCAGGGATTGCCATTTAAAATGGGAAATGGTGCACTATGTTTTACATAGTGACTTCAAATTGAGATGGGAGCCTTTATAAAACTACTGGTGGTTCCCAGGAAATTTTTTTTCCTCCTCCTTCCCCATATCTGCCAAGAGATTTGAAGTAGAAGAAAAATTGGGGACCATTTAATTAGAGAAATTATTAGGAGAATAACAACTTCAGTAGGTGGGGGAAGGAGGTAGAGGTGGTGTGTGTTGGCTGGGCTCGATGGCTAAGTTTAAGAGTAAAAATATTGGGATCCCTGGGTGGCGCAGCGGTTTGGCGCCTGCCTTTGGCCCAGGGCACGATCCTGGAGACTCGGGATCGAATCCCACGTCAGGCTCCCGGTGCATGGAGCCTGCTTCTCCCTCTGGCTGTGTCTCTGCCTCTCTCTCTCTCTCACTGTGTGCCTATCATAAATAAATAAAATAAAATTAAAAAAAAAAAAAGAGTAAAAATATTTAAATGGCAGTATTTATTTGTTTGGCAAATTTCTTTTGTTTATCCAAGTTTGCATTTCATTTATTTTACACAGAGATAAGGCTATGTCAAGAAAATGACATTTATTTTTATATTATTTTTATTATGATTTATCTTTAATTTATTGCTGTGTTTAAATAGTGCAAAAAAAGGCACCTGGCTGGCTCAGTTGGAGGAGTATACAACCCTCAATCTGGGGGATTGAGTTCGAGCCTCAACTGGATGTAGAGATTACTTAAAATCTTTTGTTTTGTTTTTAAGATTTTATTTATCTGAGCAAGGGAGAGGGAGAAGGAGGCCCTCCGCTGAGCAGGGAGCCTGACTCTATCCTGGGACTCCAGGATCATGCCCAAGCTGAAGGCAGACAGTTAACTGGCTGAGCCACTCAGGTACCCCCACTCAATTATAAAATATATATATTTTATATATATAAAATAAATTAATATATAGTCCAGAGTAACCTGGTGCAGTTTGAATAACCCAGCAGGTAGAAGAGAGGGCTATACTTCTGTGTTATTTATAACCAGCTGTACATTTTTAGGAAGAAAAAGACTGGTGTTCCTCTTTCTGTGGATGTCAAAAAAAAAACACTTAAGTGATCCATTTTTGAGACAGACTTCTGAGAATTTCTAGTTTTAATCTAAATGGCCTGGCAGATGTTTATAAAGCTTATTTCAGCTATTGATAGAACTAGCTTCCTATCAGTTTTCTTTCAAGATTTCAAAGCAGAGTATCTAGCCTCCAAATCTGTTGAGTCTTTGGGGGACCTGCTAAGAATTGTTAGTATAGGTTCTCAAATATTTTTCCATAGGAGGTACCTGGCTGGCTCCATTGGTAGAACATGAAACTTTTGCTTGGGTCATGAGATCATGCCCCATGTTGGGCGTAGAACTTATTTAAAAACAGTAAAATAAAACAAATATTTATCCATAGGATATAGTTCTATCTTCCCTGCGGTAGAATTTATAATTAGAGAGTTTATGGGGAAAATAGGATTAAAGGGTTGGATGGAGTTTAAAAATTAATCTCTCAAACTCTGAATGTTTTTCATTTAACAAGTGGTCTCTGATCATCCGATCTTGTGTGCTGTTATTCTGTTTTTTTTTTTTTAATATTTTATTTATTTATTCATAGAGATGCAGAGAGAGAGAGAGAGAGAGAGAGAGGCAGAGACACAGGCAGAGGGAGAAGCAGGCTCCATGCAGAAAGCCTGACGTGGGACTTGATCCAGGGTCTCCAGATCACGCCCTGGGCTGCAGGCGGCGCTAAACCGCTGCGCCACCAGGGCTGCCCGTGTTATTCTGTTTTTAAATATTTTCTAAAATAAAAAGTCAAGGCACTCAATTTTAGTGATATTTTACATATATTTTAAAGTCCTAGTATTGAGTGCTATATAGATAATTTCCTTTCTTTCTCTTTTTCCTGTAAAGAAACTTAATAATCTTCCTCTGGTTTCAAAGAAATGCTTGCAAAGTAATTTGTTTTAGTTACAGATACTATCTATATTAGAGAAGCTTTCTATCTTTTTTCACTGTCTTTATTTAATGATTTGGAATATCAGTCATATTTATCTTTTTTTTTTTTTTTTAATTAAATTCCATGCCCAGCATGGGGGTCGAACTCACAATCTAGAGATCCAGAGTCTCATACACTACTGACTGAGCCAGCCAGGTGTCCCCATATGTATCTTTTAATTGCATATAACTCAAGTTGTTTTTAGTATATTCACAAAATTGTGCAGCACACTACAATCTAATTCCAGAATGTTTTCATCACCACAGAAAGAAATCCCATGCATATTAGCAGTTATCCCTCAGTCCCATTTCCCCCATCCCTAACAACTACTGTTTGACTGTCTCTGTAGATGTGCCTATTGTGGACATTTCATCATACACATGGAGTCCTACAGTCTATGACCATTTGTATCTGGCTTCTTTGACTTAGCGTAATGTCTTAAAGGTTCATCCATGACTTCTTAATGGCTGAATAATATTCCATTGTATGGATGTACCACATTTTTTTTTATTTTTTTTTATTTTTATATTTTTTATTTATTTATGTATGATAGTCACAGAGAGAGAGAGAGAGAGAGGCAGAGACACAGGCAGAGGGAGAAGCAGGCTCCATGCACCGGGAGCCCGACGTGGGATTCGATCCCGGGTCCCCAGGATCGCGCCCTGGGCCAAAGGCAGGCGCTAAACCGCTGTGCCACCCAGGGATCCCACATTTTTTATCCAGTTCTCTGTTTATGGACATTTCGGTTACTTCATCTTTCAACTATTTCAAATAATGCTACTGTGAGCATTCATGTATGCTTTTTTTGAGTTTTTTCTTAAAAAATGTTATTTGTTTATTTTAGAGAGAAAGTGAGTATATGAGTGGGGGGGAAGGGCAGAGAGAATCTCCAGCAGACTCCCTCCTGAGCATGGAGTCCGATGTGGGGGTCCATCCCACGGCTCATGAGATCATGACCTGAGCCAAAACCAAGGCTTAACTGACTGAGCCACCCAGATGCCCCTGAGGTATTATTTTTAAGTAATCTTTATACCCCATGTGAGACTCAAACTCACAACCTCTACATGAAGAGTCACATGCTATACCAACTGAGCCAGCCAGGGGCTCCCCATGTACACGTTTTTGTGTGGACAAATGTTTTTGTTTCTTTTTTTTTTTTTTTTTTTTAATTTTTTATTTATTTATGATAGTCACAGAGAGAGAGAGAGAGAGAGGCAGAGACACAGGCGGAGGGAGAAGCAGGCTCCATGCACCGGGAGCCTGATGTGGGATTCGATCCCGGGTCTCCAGGATCGCGCCCTGGGCCAAAGGCAGGCGCCAAACCCCTGCGCCACCCAGGGATCCCCAATGTTTTTGTTTCTCTTGGTTATGCTCCTGGGTTGTATGATAACGGTAACACTGTTTAACCATTTGAGAAACTGCTCTAGTGCCACAGTGGCTGCACCATTTTAAATTTCCACTAGACTTTCAAGTATATACATCCTCGCCAACAGTCCTAGTACGTATGAAGTACTATCCCATTGTGTTTTTGATTTGCATTTTCTAGATGATTAATGGGTGTTGTGTATATTTTCATGTGCTCACTGCCCATTTATCTGTCTTTGGGAGAATTGTCAATTCAAATCCTTGCTCATTTTTTAACTGGATTGTTGTTGTTGAGTTGTAATAGTATTTTATATATTCTGAATACTGTACCTTTATCAGTTATATAATTTACTTATATATTCTCCCATTCTGTAGGTGGTCTTTCATGTGCTTGATAGTGTCCTTTGAAACACAAAAGTTGTTAATTTTGATAAATATTTGAAACACAAATAATTTTGTTTTCTTAGGTTACTTGTGCTCTTCTTGGTGTAATATGTAAGGAACCATTGCCTAATTCAAAGTCACGAAGATTTGCATTTCTGTTTTCATCGAGAGTTACAACATCTTGGTCTTATGATTAGGTTTTTGGTCCATTTTGAGTCAATTTTTATATATGGTAGGAGGAAGGGGTCCAACCTTTATTCTTTTCATGTGGCTGTTCAGTTGCCTAGAACCATTTGTTGAAATAATCCGAAATGGTTTGGCATAAAGATTCACTTAAGACTTGTGACTTTAACATTCTTTTGCTCCAGCCAAATTGTTTGGCCAAAGCACTCTATAGTTTGTTTCCATCCCTCTACTTACTGCTTTTCTCACTTGTAAAGCCTTCCCTCTACCATTTCTGTGTGTTAAAGTCACACCTGTCCTGCAGATAATTATGTACCCCGGCACTCATTCCATAGTCAGTTACAAATTATAGCTTATTAATACTTTAACATCTATTTCCTTGCACTATTCTATGTGCAGTTATGAATAAATGAGATGTGTTTACTTGTATGAACACTGAAGCGTATTGATTTATGTAACTTACATAGCCAGTTGGCAGTGAACTCAAATTCAGCTTTTCTAGAAAAGTGTTCTTTCCGTTTCCATTGCCTTTCCTTTATAAAGCCTTCCTTTACAGACCCCAACTCTTCTAAGTTCCTCTCTTCTTTCTCTGGATTCTCTTCTGTGTGAAAATAGGGGAGGATTGGGACCTTCTACAACCATGCTCTTCAACTGGAGCAGCTCCCTTTTACCTTTTTAAATATATACTTAATATTGCTTTAAAAGACTTGGGGGAGGAAATAATTACTAATTGTTAAAATTTTGCAACTATTACCATATTAGAAGGAGTCCAGATTCCTGAATAGGACTTAGGAAACCCACTAGCCTCCTTCCCCCCCCCACACCCCTACCCAGCCACTCTCTTCAGCCTCCTTTCTCACTCTCTTTCCCTCTGTGCTTCAGCCACACTGAACTACTTCAGTTCTGTTGTGAATTTTACCTTTGCTCCAATTCTTCCCCCTGTGTAAGAATGTGTTATATTGTTAATACAGCATTTTCTTTCTTACCCAGCCTAATAATGAGGCCCAATTTCATACTGTCTGGAGCTTACCTGTGTCCTGAGTTCCTCAAGTAACTGCCCCTAAAATAAATTGTAACCAGTTCAGATCGGTACTGGTAAGCTTTAAGGATATGTAAGAATAAGGACTTTATCTTTCTCTTGTCCTCTCTATACTTTAAGCACTACTATATTTTTCAAAGTTATTTTTTGTACTGTGCCCAGTTTAGTTGAATATAATCAGTAAGCCATATAACTAAACCATTTAGTTCCAAATGCAGAATAATCTTCTTACCACAGTCTCTTAAATTCCTATTGACTCTGTTCTTCCCTTTGTGCCCTGTAACAGATCTCATAGACTAGAGCACTGTATATATATATATATATATATATATATATATATATAGCCGCAGAGATAAACGTAGATGGCATGGATTAGCCATAGAGGGAAAAATTAGTCTGCAAATAATTTATAGTTTCTGTGATGTAGAAATGGCTTAATCCAATCTGTTATAGACTTACAGAAGACAAAGTTCATATGAAAGTATACTGGTGTCTTTGCTAGTGTATGCTATTATCTTTTTTTAGTAGTTTTCCTAGGATATCTCAAAACTTGACCCATATACTAAGTTAGCAAGGAAGTTTTGACCTGTTTTTAATCAGAACATACTATTAGGTATCAGGATGTCTGTCAGTACCAAACTTAAAAATTGACTTCCTGTTTTGTTTGGGTTTTTTTCCTTTTAAGGAAAACTCTTTGTTTTCTCACTACCATTTTTCTTTTACTTTGCAAATCAGTGGCTAGAGTTTTTTCTGGATACCGGTAAATTTTAATTTCTCTGAGGGGAAGGAAATAGACACTGGTGTTATTAGCCTTGGTTCTTTTGGTAGCACTGATCTGTAAATGTTGGCATATTGTGGTTGTGTGTGTGTAATTGTTTTTTATGCAGATTGACAAATTTGGAAAGTAGTGTTAGTCAGTTGGATGTATTAAACTGTCATTCCAAACCTGTATATCTTGGCCAGAGAGTTTGAGAATCTTTGAACAGAAGGTGTTACATTCCTGTCTTTGCTGTTATGGCCACTCAGTATCCCACTGCTAAAATATGAAGATACATAACAGACAGAGGTCAGAGATAAAGGACTGGGCATTACATTTGTTTCCAATAATACCTGGAATTGGTTCAGCTGCTTTGTGTGAATTGAGGGTACAAAGACCATGATTTTCTTTGATACTGGCTCATGGCCATTCATAGACACCCTGATATTTGTTAGAGGCTAAAACTTTGTTATGTGTCTTTACCACTGTAGTCATAACAGCTCTGTAGCTGAGTTGGAAGATAGGGTGAACATTCTTACATGTGAGCATTTTATTGGTTTTGGGTTTTCTAAAGTACTAATTATTTAGGGGAACAGAGGGGGGGTGAACTGTGTTCACCAAAAAGCCATCTTGGCCCCTTAAAAAGCACCATTGTCCTATAGCAGGTGTTGATAACAATACCACTGTCATTGGTAATCATTTTTCCCCACTTATGGGTTGGTGGTGGCTACAGATCTTATGGACCAAGAGAAGGAATTTAGAAATATTTGGGGCAGAGAGATAGATTAAACTTACTCTTTTTAGTGAGAGCCCTGGATTCTTTTTCCTGCCCTTCCCCTCTAATTTATCCTTTTTAGCTCTTTATTTTCTTTTGCACACAAAAATAACCGCTTGATTGTATGGACTTATTTGACTTACTTTTACTTTTATTGTAACTACAGTGGCACATATCCCTTTGGGTCTAAAGAATCCATATTAATTCTCTAACCATGATGATAATTCATTATAACAAAGTAATCATATTAATATTGATTTGTCAATTTGACAAATATCCCAACCAGTGTTGGGTTTTAAGTCTTTGTTACTTTTAGAATTATGTTTCAAGAGTTTGAATATATGGTGGTTTTTAGCCTAACACTAATATCAGTTCTTTCTCCCAAGAATGCATATGCACATTCATGAGTGCCCTGGAGTTGTATTAATTTTAATAAATAGTGACTATTGTGGGGCACCTGCGTGGCTCCGAGGCCAAGCATCTGCTCAGGTCGTAACCCTGGGATCCTGGGTGGAGTCCTGCATCAAGCTCCCTGCAAGGAGGCTGCTTCTCCATCCACCTATGTCTCGCCTCTCTCTGTGTCTCTCATGAATAAATAAATAATATCTTAAAACACATACACACAACTATTGTTATCATGGTCTAATAATACTTTATCAGGGATTTCCCCACTACCACCAAAATCAGGATAAGGAAGAATTTGTTGGTTTGTTTGGCAAGGGTGCCAGAACACTAAAACAATAGTGTACAATGGGGATCCCTGGGTGGCGCAGCGGTTTAGTGCCTGCCTTTGGCCCAGGGCGCGATCCTGGAGACCCGGGATCGAATCCCACATCGGGCTCCCGGTGCATGGAGCCTGCTTCTTCCTCTGCCTATGTCTCTGCCCCTCTCTCTCTCCCTCTCTCTCTCTGTGACTATCATAAATAAATAAAAATTAAAAAACAAAACAAAACAAAACAAAAACCAATAGCGTACATTTACAGTCCAGGGTTTGTCCCATTGGTGTTTTGGGCTCCATGTCTAATTTGCTGGCACATTGAGAGTGGAACTGCAAGATTATAAATTGATCAGAGAATAATGGTCTTGTGTTTATTGCCTATGGACAGATTTACAGGGAGAACCAATTTTAGCATTTGGAAATTGTTTGGTGAGCAGAGAAATCCAACATAAGGCAATAGTTGGATGATCTTTTTTTTTTTTTTTTTTTTAATAGTTGGATGATCTTAATGACTAGTTTGACACCTGCTGAATCCAGCCTTTGTATAGGTGCTTTGCTGTTGAAAGACTGTGTTCAGGGACCCAAGTACCCTCTCCTCTTAATAGTGTTAGAGATTACTCAGTGTTTCTGCTTTTTCACCTTCTCCCCAGTACCTGCTGTATTGCCAGCTTCTAACATAATGATTGCCAGTATGTTTTGCTTCAGGTATTTTGGAGACACCTCATTTTTGCTCCATGCTCTTCCTGCTGTTGAAGGAATGGTGATGATAGAAATAAGATTGGACATCAGTCACTCAGAACAGTGCTTCCCTAATGTTTTTGTGTTATGGCACACAACTATGTTTATATGATATACTGGGGAAAGTGGATTTTTCCCCCAGCTTCATCCTGTTGCTGTGATGGCAGAGGGGATCAATATCTTGTTACCATTTATATTAGTTAGAAGCTGTAGGTTAGAGTCTGATTCTGGAGGATGGTGAATGCTAAGCTTATAAATTTATTCTTTCTTTAACAGGCCATTGGGATTTTTGAGCAGGAGATTATTAATACCCAGAATGGAATTTAAGGTTAATCTGGCAGCAGGGTATAAAATGGATTAGAAAAAGAAGAACCCTAAAGCCTGGTAGATCAGTTAGGTGATTGGATTAATTAAGGTGAAATGCTATGGTTAACTTGGGTAATAGGAGTAGGAATGAGACTGAGAAGATGGATCTGCATACTATTATAGAGGCAGAATCAGTTGAGCTTGTCATCTGGTGATTGTAGGATGGGAAAGGGAGAGTAAAAGTCAAAGGCAATGTTGATGGCTTTGGGTAGCTAGGAGAGGGAAGAGGATGGTGTAATAATTAGTAGAAATATGGAATATAAGTATAGAAACAGCTTTGGAAATAAATTCATTTCTGTTGAAGGCACTTGAGATTTGGTAGAAACTCATTTACAAATGTATGAGGATACTCAACCATACAACACTACAGAGAGGTTGAGAGTGTGAATGAGCTGCTGGAAGGGCTGTATTACTACCTGCATGAGTTTAGTCCACTTTATTTTTTTCTAAATGATTATATTTATTTGAGAGAGAGAGAGAGCATGAACGGGGGGGGGGGGGGGGGAGAGGGAGAAGCAGGCAACATGGGGCTCAATCCCAAGACCTTGGGATCATGACCTGGCCCAAAATGGACTGAGCCACGCAGGCGTCCAGTCGAGTGCACTATAATAGTATGGCCTTTAGCCTTGTGAACTCAGACACACTGAAGGGGAGCCCTTTTTCAGGGATAGATCCCGGCAATCAAGTTCATGTGACTGGGGATACCTGGGTGGCTTAGTGGTTGAATGTCTGCCTTTGGCTCCTGGGGTCCTGGGATCAAATCTCACATTGAGCCTGCTTTACCCTCTGCTTATGTCTCTGCCTCTCTGTGTGTCTCTCAGGAATTTAAAAAAAAAAAAATTAAAAGTTCATGTGACTGGTGTATAAAACCAAGAACATTATTAATTTATAGTGAGGAATAATTAGCACAGATTGCAGTACTTGCGTTGGCATGACCAGTATGTTCTCTTTCAGTAGGCAGAGAGACTCACGTAGAAATGAAGTCATCATCAGGAAATTGTTTAGTAAATGTGGCCTTATAATGAGGAATTCTGTTGCTGTTCAATAAGGCCATCATCTCCACAGCAGGGCATGGATTTGTCAGTGAGTTGATTGTCTATGATTTATACTCCTTAGGCTATATATTGGATTGTTTTCTTCATTCTTTTCTCTTTCCACGTCTCTGTTCTTTTGACTGACTCATCCTTATTTTTAAAGTTTATCTTCCATTATGTCAGATTATAGTCTTGCGTTTTTATTAATTTGCTATACAAAGCATTATATATCAAATCTAGACAAATCCATTTCCTTCAGTGGTTTATAGTTAAGGAGAGAGGAGATCTATGTTCCCAAAGTATACCATGCTTATTTATTTGTCTGAGGTTTCCAAATGAAATCTTGACCTGGATAAAACTACATTCACGGGTTTGGGTGACTAAATATCAGAGGGCTAGGGGAGTAAGGCCAAAGGAAACATCAGGATGACACCCTGGTTTCTAACTGGGGCATTTGCTTTTCCTAAGAAAATGGAGTAGGGGCGGGGGGAGAATCAACAGATTGTGTTTACAAGGCAAAATTAATTTTTTCTTACGGGGTTTAAAGTCCCAATGGCCCATCCAGGGGTTTCTGTGTGTGTGCACATGTGTGTGCATGTAGAACACTAAGTCTGATATGTCAGAGAAAGATATATGTGGTGGTGTATGGTTGTTGACGTTTATGTACCAAGCAGTATTCTGAGCAATTTGAATTAACTTACTTGATTTTCAGGACAACCCAGTGAAGAAACAGAGATTGGCATCAACTGTTTGATAGATGAGTAAACTGAGGTACAGAGCTGTAAAAGTAAATTACCCAAATAGGAAAGGGGCAAATTTGTGAGTCATTAGCTTGTAGATCTTGGTTAAAGTCATGCCAATAAATATCTCAAATGAACCCACACCTTCTCAGTTACCTTAAAATGAACTATTGACTGTTTGAGATATAGATGATTCTAATGAAACATTTTTTCCTGGTAGCAAATTTCATAGTTAGTCATCAGATTTTAAAAAGTATAGTCATAGGGATCCCTGAGTGGCGCAGCGGTTTAGCGCCTGCCTTTGGCCCAGGGCGCGATCCTGGAGACCCGGGATTGAGTCCCACGTCGGGCTCCCGGAGCATGGAGCCTGCTTCTCCCTCTGCCTGTGTCTCTGCCTCTCTCTCTCTCTCTCTCTCTCTCTCTCTCTCTCTGTGTGACTATCATAAATAAATAAAAATTAAAAAAAAAAAGTATAGTCATAAAGGCAGACACTTGTTGAAAAAAATACTTAACTATACTTAAAAATGTAGAAATTTTTCTAAAAAAGAGTTGGGAGATCCATGTCCTTTTTATGGCCTCAGTTCTTTGCACATACTAAGTATGAAAGAACTCTGTGTTGCTAAGTAATCTGAAATATTATCCTTTGCAAACCTGATGTATCACACCTGTGCTGTTATTTAGCATCTTATACTAATTCTGGTTACAGTTTTAGGAGAGTGGAAACTTCACAGATTAAGACCAGGAATTTTTCAATTACTTGAAATTTCAGTTACTGTAATTACTCTAATGGATGGCTTCTCTTTTATTCTATTACTTTTCTTTCCCACTCTTAAAAGGGTTATTTCAGTAAAGGTCTGAGTGGGAACTTTATCTTTGGATAGATTATTTATTTTGCATCTGCTTTTATATGGTACTTCTGTTGGTTTAAGGAATTGCAGTCAACAGGTGTTTTTCTCAGCACCTCAAAGAGACTTGTTTTCTGATGAAAAATCACCTGTCGGGATCCCTGGGTGGCTCAGCCGTTTAGCACCTGCCTTTGGCCCAGGGCGTGATCCTGGAGTCTCAGGATCGATTCCCGCATCAGGCTCCCTGCCTTGAGCCTGCTTCTCCTCCCTCTGCCTGTGTCTCTGCCTCTCTCTCTCTCTCTCTTTCTCTCTCATGAATGAATAAATAAAATCCTTAAAAAAATAAAAATAAAAAAATAAAATCTTAAAAAAAAAAAAGAAAAATCATCTGTTGGGCATACTTACTGTCTCTTCCTTTATAGGTAACATGTCATTTCTCTGGTTGCTTTTTTTTTTTCCTATGGTGGCTTTTAAGAATTTTCTTGTCTTTGGCATTCTTTGTTTTTACCATGATGGTCTAGGTATGAATTTATTTTTATTTTCTTTTGCTTAGGATTCAGTGTGCTTTTCTCGTCTGAAGATGATTATTTAATCGTCTTTTATACTAATATTGGGAGAGTCTCAGCCTTATTCCTGAATATCCTGAATAGCATCTCTTCCTCATTCTTTCTCTTCTCTCTGGAATTCCAACCACATATTATCCTAAACATTTTTATTTAATGTATTTACTTTTTTTTTTTTTTTTTTTTTTAAGAGCAAGGGGAAGAGGGAGAGAGCGAATCTTTAAGCAGACTCCATGCCCAGCTTGGAGCCTGATGAAGAGGTTGATCTCATGACCCCAAGATTGTGACTGAGCCACCCAGGCACCCCTAAACATATTTTAGGCCTCTCTATTTGCATCCTTAGATTTACACATAATTTTTTCATCTTGGTATTTGTTTTGCATTCTGATTAGTTTCTTAAAATCCATTTTACGGATTTTCTCTTTTTTAATTGTAAAAACTTTTCCCTTTCTCCCCTCAATTCAGGCTGCCTTTTCTTAATTTATTGTATCCTGTACTTCCCCCTAATTTCTGTTTCCTTCCCCCCCCCCCCCAACCTTTTTGGTTATTTTAATCAAGTAAAAGTTTCAAACTTCTACAAAAATAGAGAATGTTCTAAATAACTCATTACCCAACTTCAGCAATTATGAATTCTGTTTTGTTTATATACTTGTTTATATACCCACCAGAAATAGTCCTCCCTCCCCGCCGCCCCTTTTTAAAGATTTTATTTATTTATGAGAGACACAGAGAGAGAGAGAGAGAGAGAGAGGCAGAGACATAGGTAGAGGGAGAAGCAAGCTCCATGCAGGGAGCCCAATGTGGGACTGGATCCCACGACTCCAGTATCACACCCTGGGCCAAAGGCAGGCGCCAAACCGCTGAGCCACCCAAGTATCCGCCCTTCCACCCCTTTTGAAGCTAGTCCTGGGCAGCATCATTTATTTTATCCATAACTATTAAGATGTATATCTTTAATAATTTTTTAAAAACTTATGTTTTATTACACACTTTTTTTTTTTTAAGTTCTTGGGTACTAACCGTCCCTTGTTTGTGTGCTGATCTTTCATAATGGTGTATTTGTTCCTTGAGTAGTTTTGTCACTTGTAATATGAATGTAGCTTTTTCTGTGGAACTTGTGTATGCCTTGGATTGGAAGTGTCTTTATAGTGGTTTTGGTGATTTGTTTCTGCTGGGCACACTGAACTTTGACATATTTTTGACATATTTTTACATACATTTTCAGCTTGTGGATTCATACATTGTGTATGAAAAAAAATCTAAATAGCACTTGCACATAACATGGATTCGGATTTTCGTTTTTTATGGGAGACTGTACCCACCCACCACACAAGCCCAGGAAATTGCTTTCTTGCTACTTCTCAGCAACAGCAGGCAGTTTTTCTAGGGCCCCTACTACCTGCCCACACCACTGTCACTGTGTTATAAACTTGTAGTTTTCGTTTCATCTTCCTGTCCAGTACAAGATACCCCTTTTTTCTTTTGGAGTTCTGTTGTAGTTTTTCTATTTTATTTGCTTCTATTTAGCATTTTGATTATTTTTAGAAGGGAAAGTCTGCCCAGTCTTACTGTATTTCCAGAATCAGAAAGTCTTGTTTTTGTCTATTTTAAGATAGTGAGTCACAAATTTCTTAAGTACTTCATACTAAGAGTGTATGTTTCTGTATGTGCATTTTAATTTGATGTACTGCTGTTCAGGTAACATTTAAGATGTATTACCATTTGATATGGTCAGGTAGATGGTACATTAAACACATTCAGACTTGTATTTTAACTAGAAGTCTTCTGTTTGTGTATTTTATTTGTGCTAAAGTTGGATAGTCACATTAACTTGTACTTCTCATATTGGTCAGAAATGTTGGTAGTATTACATGACTTAATATAATAAAAAATATAACAAATGCCATTTAATTGCCAGTCTTTAAATACATGAAATTTATACAAGATACATCTGGGAAATGAACTCCTATCATTAACTTATAAAGAGTTCCTACAAATCAATTTAGGAAAATGGCAAAGGTTATAAATACAGTGTAGAAAAAAATCTCTGACTTCATTGATAATAAAAGCTACAAACAAAAAACTCTGATATTTTTCCCTGGCTAGACTGGAAAAGAGAAAAAATGTTTGATAATACTCTTGAATTCAGAGGATGTTGAGAAATATGAACATTTATAACATTGCTAGTGGGATTATAAATTGAAAGAGGCCTCCAGGAAGGACAGTTTAACATTCTATCCTAAGGATAAAATGCACATTTGGTACATTGTTGGAAATATCAAAAGATTTGAAGCAACTTAAATGTTTATCAGCGGAGACTATTTAAACAATTATAGTATGCCCATTTGGTGGACTATTGTGCAGTGTTCCATATACAAAGAGGCAGTTATAAATAAATGGATATGGAATGATCTCAGAGGGGTTATTTATTATATGGAAAAGGCAAGGTATAGAACAATGTATAGTGTGGTGACATGGGGGGGGACATGGATTTTAAGTGTATAAAATATCTGGAAAAATGTACAAGAAACTAATAATGATGGTTGCCTTGAGGGAGAGGAAGAATTGGATGGCTAAGAACCTGAGGAAAGGAGAGAAACTATCGCTTTCAAAATTTCTGTGATGGACTTGTATTATTTTAATGGAAACCAGAGTCTTACTTTGTGTCAAGAGGAAGAATCCTTCCCCTAAGTCTAAAGATTTTATTTGCGAGAGAGAGTATGCCGCGTGGTGGGGGGGGGGGGAGGGCGAAGGGAGAGGGAGAAGCAGACTGCCCTGAGCACAAAGCCCAGTGCAGGGCTCCCCTATTCAATTATTCTTTCAGATAACCCCATCTATGTGACTAGTATTTTATGTGTCCTTAACTAAATGAAAATGAATTAGTAGGTATTTTAAATATGTTAATGTGATATACATTAAGACTTAAGGAGAAATAAAAGTAATTTGTAGTAAAATTAAGTATGTATTTCCATATATAAATGTTCACATGTCTAAAGTATAAAGCATAATGTAGCCAAATGTTTGCCCCTAAGAATCACCATGAATGCAAGAACCTTCAAATACAGACTTCCACAGTCTGTACAAGATTAAGATTCTCTTCCTGTTTCTCCTTTCACTCTTAAACATATGCACGTGCTCTCATGCTCTCTCTCACGCAAAATAAATAAAAATAAATAAATAGATCTTTAAAAAAATAATAGAATAGAAGCTGTTCAGGGTAGCTCAGTTAAGTGTCTGATTCTTGATTTCTACTCAGGTTATGATCTCAGGGTTGTGAGATCGAGGCCCAGGTCAGGCTCTGCACTCGCAGGCAGTCTGCTTTATCTCCCTCTGTGCGCCACACCCCCACCCCCGCCCCTGCCTCCCCGGCAATAAGTAAGTCTTTTTAAAGAAGCAATAATAAGGGCAGCCCCGGTGGCTCAGCGGTTTAGCACCACCTTCGGTCCAGGGCATGATCCTAGAGACCTGGGATCGAGTCCCATGTTGGGCTCCCTGCATGGAGCCTGTCTCTGTCTCTCTCTCATGAATAGATGAATAAAATGTTAAAAAAAAAAAAAAAGCAATAATAAAAATATAAAGATGTTCAGGGAAAGAACTGCTGCTAGGGGACGCCTGGGTGGCCCAGGGGTTGGGCACCTGCCTTGGGCTCAGGGCATGATCCTGGTTCCGGGATCGAGTTCCACACTGGGCTTCCTGCATGGAGCCTGCTTGTGCCTCTTTCTGTGTGTCTCTCGTAAATAAATAAATTTTTTTTTTTTTTTTAAAGAACCACTGTTAGTAACATGACCTCACTCATTTCTCAGTACATGCCTAAAAATTTTAGTGCCTTTTATGCAAATGTTAAATGGTACGACAAGAAGTTTAATTCCTTATCTTTCAGTATTGAAATAATGCTCTGAATTATGACTCATGCCTTACCTTCAGGATGATTATATATCTTCCGAATTGGGATACTTACTAAGAATGAGAGAGCGCATAGAATCACTCTACTTCTCTGGTATAATTTATTGTTAAAATGTGTGTTTGCTTGTAGAGGTTTGGGATTTGATACAGGCTTAAGTAAAGGAAGTAAGGAACCTGAATAGGCTTTGCAACTTGAGTTTGAGCTCTAACTGATCTCATCTGTTATGTTTTGTCAGCTAAATCACACAGCCTATGGGATCCCTTATGCTGGTCATTGGCCTCTATCTTGAAAATTTTTACTTCGTTCCTTCATTTTTTAGTTGGGCACCAGAGCTGGAGTTTCAAGACTTAGATTCCAAGTCTCTTGGTTCTAAATCAGTAAACATTTTAAAATAGTGCAAGGGCAATTCATTGTTCAAGGCACTCATTAAGAGTAGAAAATACTTCCATTGATTGATGATGTAATATATGATCAACACTTGGATCGTGTTACAGGTAATGTTATTGACTCCTTGATTAAGGCAACAAATCCTTTATGAGATTCAACTCTAGCTGCTTTAATTGTAATAGAATGGGGGATCCCTGGGTGGCGCAGCGGTTTGGCGCCTGCCTTTGGCCCAGGGCGCGATCCTGGATACCGGGGATCGAATCCCACGTCGGGCTCCCGGTGCATGGAGCCTGCTTCTCCCTCTGCCTATGTCTCTGCCTCTCTCTCTCTCACTGTGTGCCTATCATAAATAAAAAATAAAATAAAATAAAATTGTAATAGAATGGTAATTTCTAAGAAGTAATTTGTAGTAAAACAGTATGTATTTCCATATATAAATGTTCACATGTCTAAAGCATAATGTAGCCAAATGTTTGGATTTTTTTTCTTTGGATTTTTTTTTAAGATTTTATTTATTCACGAGAGACACAGAAGGCAGAGACATAGGCAGAGGGAGAAGCAGGCTCCCTCCAGGGAGCCCAATGTGGGATTCAGTCCCGGAACTCTGGGATCACACCTTGAGCCCAAGGTAGACGCTCAACCACTGATCCACCCAGGCATCCCAAATAAAATCTTTGAAAAGAAAGAGCTTTAAGAAGCTATGATTTGCCACAAGATCACAGAGCTAATAACAAAAGTCACTTTCACAAATAATTTCTGAAATTTTACGTTCTAAAATAACCCAAAGTTACTCTTGACCTTCATCTTCCTTACTCTTGGACCCAGCCATAATTCTGGCCTACCACATGCAGCTTCTGAAGGGTTCCCTCAGACCTTTCACCTCAAGGGTGGGTGGTTGTGTAATTTCTTTCTGGATGACACAGGACTTCCTTCTTGAGTTTTACTTTGATTTCAATGTCTTGAATTAATCTAATTAAGAGACAGTTCTGTCTAGAGACTATTTTTCATATATACTGCGTCAGTGGTTCTTTGTACTATATAAAATATTTAAAGTTGGAATGTTAGAAAAAGTTAGTTCTTACCATTCAGTAAATGTTCCAGTTGTTAAATAATTATATTGCCCTGTATACCATATTAATTCTTTAGTTTTACTAATTATATATCTAACATAAGGCCAAATGCTTGTAGATATTTTTGGCTATATTAACATTTATTTTATCAGGTAGTGATTAAAAATGCTCTAGTTTCAGATTCTGGCTCCATTTAATTAGCTGTATGACTTTGGACACATTTCTGGTCTCCAGTGTGATTTTTATTGTCAGTGGTTTGTTTATATATAAATACTACATAAAGTGGTTAGAATGGGACTTGGCACATGTAGAGCACTTGAATATTTACTGAATTGAATGAACATAGTGTCGTTTTGATGGTAATATGTGCTGATTTAAATTGATAAAAATATGCAGATAATGGTGAGTATATATGCCCTAAAGTCAGAGATTGAATGTTTAATAGTTATTAATTAATTAATAGTTTTTATTAATGAATTTCAATAAGCTACTATAACAGGGAAGTGAAAATCCTTAGAACATTTTTTTTGTTTCCTTTTGATTATTTTGTTTGTATTTTAAAGCTCTTCACCAGTTACCAGTTACCTACTCTTTTCATTAAATCGGTTTCTTATATAAAGAGTAACCTATGTAATGAGGGACAGAAGCAGTTTATATTTTGTCTATAAAACAGAAACCACTTAAATGAATTTAAGGTAAAAATAATTGTTATAGTTTGTTGAATGCCACGGAATATTTCCATTGAAGCCAGGTGAATTGTTTAGAAAAAAACTGTTGATGTGATGGTGGAATTATTATATACCAAAATAATTGACTCCTAGAGAGAGAATTCGTATTGAAGTTTTGTTTTTTTTTCCTAGCCTTTTCTTGAAGACATGGGATTGAAGAGGAATGGTTATGGTACTGAATTTACATCAATTTCATTGCCATCCTATTTGTATGAGATTAAGCTTACTCTAAGGTCCTTTAGCATCTCTTAAAGTGACCTGTATGGTAATTGATATTTTTTCCTCTGATCCTGCTCAGATTTGAGTTTCTTTGGTCTAGATCTCAATTACAGTCCATCTTGTAATTTTGGGGAATGAGTACATCAACTTCTTTACAAATCTCTCAGAATTTTGGGGCACTTGGGTGCCCCATTTGGTTTTGTCTGACTCATGATTTCGGCTCGGGTCATGATCTTGCCATTGTGGGATTGAGCAGGCTCTGCACCCAGCTTGAGATTCTGTCTCCTCCTGCCCACCCCCCCCCAAATTCTCGAGTGCTCTCTCTCAAATCTTAAAAAGAATCTTACATTTTCAAAAAGGAATGCATCACTTGCCTTCTGCACAAGTCAGATAACATTGTCAGTGCTGGAGAGAACTTCAATCTTAGCTCCCCAAGTCTTCCAGGATAATAAAATCTGTGGGTTGAAGATTTATAAAGGGGATCTCATGCTTAATCAGCAAGAATAACGCACAAGAGAAATTAAAGGGGAGCTTTTTTAACTACATATAGTTAACTGATTCCCTGTCTCCTGACTTCTTACCAATGACCTTATGTGGAAAGATTTTCTTACTCAGGGAGCCACTTGTCATTTCTGATCCATATTGAGTTTTCTTAATAATTTTTTTTACAAAAACTGTACACTTAGACTATATTTCTTAAGTATTCATAGCCTTTATTCTATCTGGTATTAATAATTAATACTGGTATTGATACTACTTGATAACAGCCATGATCATTTGATAAGACATGAAGCAGAATCCACTGTCTTTTTGGGTTAATATACCATCTCTACTACTGATAGCATGTGGAAAGACAGAACTATTCTGTACCTCTTGTTTCCTTCACAGAGAGCTAGCTAGTGGCATCTGAAAAAGAACCGAGTTACCTGGCTGAAACTCCAGGTTGAAAGTGATGTACAAATACCTCTATAAAAGCCAGTGTTGTCAATCGTATGTAATGGCTGGATGCAAACTAGTAATCCAGATTTGAGAAAGGAAGAGTTTAGCTCATAAGTGGCTGTGCAGTTACTAGTGCAGTAGCTGTTGAGCCACTAGCCAAAGTCTTTGGGAAGGCTAGTAAGCCATCCTCAGCCATCCCGCATCCTCAGAAGCATGCCCACATCTGGCTGTGGGAGTGAGGACAGATCGGTGCTAGAACCACATTTCCCTTCTTACCGCAAGTCCTCACTCTACTCAGGCTTTTCTCAGCCGCTGTTACCACACTTCTACCACATTTAATCACAAAGTGCTAGATCTTAAAGGTACCAAATAGCTTTTTTTTGTGACTAAATATCTTCACCAGAGTTGGCACCTTTTTGGAGATCCTCTGAGATCTTATCTTAACTGACTGACTCACTTGGAAGAAAAAGAAAAGTGAGAGGCACTTTGTTTTACATTATAGTTCCTCAGTTTGGGTACAAGCAGAGGTGGTGATTCCCACAGAATAAATACTGTCTTTGCGTTATTTAATACAACTTCTCAGAATCCACTCTTGTTTGAGTTTTCTTTTAAGATAGGGATGACTATGAGTCAGTTTGAGATTTCAAAATAAGTAAAAAAACTTTTTGTGGCAGTCACACTGTTGCCTTTCTCCCTGCAAAGATCCTAAATTCAGGTGTTCCCCAAAGTAGTTTTTAAGTTGAAAGTCATCCAAGATAGATAAAAATGATATTAGAGTAAAAAGTTAAAGTAGTACGAATTTAAGATTCTGGGAAAATTTCTTAGGTTCATTTTAGTAACTATTAAAATTGAATTGGTGGGATGCCTCGGTGGCTCAACCGCTTTGGCTCAGGGGCTGATCCTGGGATCCTGGGATCAAGTTCCACATCAGGCTTCCCGCATGGAACCTGCTTCTCCCCTCTGCCTGTGTCTCTGCCTCTCCCTGTGTGTCTCATGAATAAATAAAATTGAATTGGTGATGTTGAGCAGAAGAAATTCTTACAAGCTGATCCTTCGAATCTTGTCTTAGTTAAGAGGATGGTGGAATGGAAGCCTTCATTTTCACTGTTGCCTCTCATGTTTGGGTGTGGTCCTTAATGCTGTGTTGCTGGCCTGGCAACTTTCCAGATTGAAGCCACAATTTTGATAGAGTTTGCCAGTTTTATAATATATGTAGACTTCTGGGGCTTTGTTGGGCAATTTAAAAATTTTTGAAGTAATTTTGCCTGGCACACCTGGGGGGTGGCTCAGCGATTGAGTTACCTACCTTTCTCTGGCTAAGGGTGTGATCCCGCAGTCCCAGGATCAAGTCCCACATCAGGCTCCCTGCATGGAGCCTGATTCTCATAATTATGAAAATTAATTAATTAATTTTTCCTGCGGCTTATGTAAACTTTAAAAAATTAGGGGTGTAAAATATAATGTTTTTCTGTTTTTTTTTCCTTTAAAATAACACATGGTTGTAACCACTGCATTTTGTTTAGACTGTTTCTTTTTTCTTTTCTTTTTTTTAGATTTATTTATTTATTCATTCATTCATTCATGAGAATCACACACAGAGAGGCAGAGACACAGGCAGAGGGAGGGAGAAGCAGGCTCCATGCAAGGAGCCCGATGTGGGACTTGATCCGGGGTCTCCAGGATCACACCCTGGGCTGCAGGCGGCGCTAAACCGCTGCACCACCGGGGCTGCCCTAGACCTTTTTTTTTTCTTAAAGATTTTATTTATTCAAGAGAGACACACAGAGGCAGAGACACACAGGCAGAGAGATAAGCAGGCTCCATGCAGGGAGCCAGGATCACGCCCTGAGCTGAAGGGAGGTGCTCAACCACTGAGCCACCCAAGTATTCCTGTTTAGGCCACTTTTAGTCAGATACATGAAAGTTCTTGAGTTAGAACTGCGTTTTCTAAACTTTTTCTTACCCTTTTTTGTTTTTAATCTGTAAAAGTCTGCTTTTACTTTTTCAGTAATATATTTACGTGAATTTGAAACAATTTTAACTGAGTTCTTTTCCAAACTTCTAATTTTGTATTGTAGTTAATATTTTCATATAATGTTAATTGATAATATTGGTGGCAATTTTTCCAGAATGCAAACATGATTGTATCTGTTCCTTGCTTAAACTTTTTCACTAGTTTTATATCACCTAGATCAATGCTTCTCAAACTATGCACCTAGATGGAAGAGTGGGAACACCTGGCTAGCTAATCACTAACATTAGCACTTAACATGCTGACATCATACCATACTTTCACATCTATTTATTGGTTTTATTCTCCAAACAAACCTATGAGGTACAGGCATTAGTGTCTTAAAATTTCTATGAGAATTTTATTCTACTCCATAATATTTTAAAGGTTGTATTTATTTATTCATGAGAGAGACACAGAGAGAGGCAGAGACACAGGCAGAGGGAGATGCAGGCTCCCTGCAGGGAGCCCGATTTGGGACTCAATCCCAGGACCCCAGGATCACGACATGAGCCAAAGGCAGAAGCTCAACCACTGAACCACCTATAATACTTTTTTATTACAAAAAGATTTTTACGTACCATCAAGTAAAATTGATATTTCAAGAAGATCTCTATCCTATTTGTCTTCTGTGACCTTTTTTTTTTTTTTAAGATTTTCTTTTTAAGTAATCTCTACACCCAGTGCAGGGGCTGGAACTCAAAACCCTGAGTTCAAGAGTTGTATGCCCCACTGAGCCAGCCAGACACCCCCTCTTCTGTAACTTTTTATTCTTGTGGCACATCTTGTATAAATCCCTCAGTTTGAGAAGCGCTACTAGCTCATTGGATCCAAGGGTACATTTCTTTGAATAAAATAGGGAATGAAGTCGTACTTAGTTACTAACCCAATATTTTTTCAAATAATTCTATTTAGTAGACATGACATTTATTGTTATATGTGTTTCTAAAGTACTTTCTCTTGATCCCTGTATTTACCCTTATTTTGGATGAGCAGTAGTCTGTAAGAGACACTGAAGAGCCAGGCCTGCTCTGAGCCATGCTGACTTAGTTGTTCTGATTATATTCTTCATACTTGATGTCTTAAACATTTTGTTTCCCTTCTTTAAAATGTACAGAGGCACCTGGCTGGCTCGGTCAGTAGTAGAGCACGTGACTCTTGATTTGGGGGTTATGAGTTTGAGGCCCACGTTGAGTGCGGAGATAACTTATACACACACAAACACACAAACATAATGTAAAACTAAAAAAAAAGCTGATTGCACATGCACATTTCTGAACTGATACATTCCTACTGTTCCTTCTTAACAAGTCAGAAATATCCCTTCAGGGAAATCCTGTTTAGCTAGTGGCCACCTCTAGCACACCCAGATGCTCTCTCTGTGGTGCCACTATCCTAGATAAAGGATAAACAAGATAATGCTTATGTATCTTATTTAAGACTGTGAGCTCCTTGAGGGCAAGAACTTTGTGTTTTTATATCCCCTCTGGCCAAATACAGTGCCTGGCACCCAGCCAGTACCAAGAAATGCTTACTTGAATGAATGGATGAGTGAATAGACAAGCTCTTTATATTTAGTGTTTGATGTAACCTAGCTTTATTAGAAACTATGACTTGCTATAGGCCAAAGCATTCAACTGATGACAACTACATGACCCCTGCTCTCAGTCCATGCTTCAAGTCCAAGGTGGAATGGTTGTAGTTACTGTGGTAGTCCTTCATTGTGCTTACCTGTAATAAAATAGCTTTTTATTGGTACCTAATACTTTATCTTCCTTCTTTTCAGGAATTGTTGGATAAGTATTTAATAGCCAACGCAACTAATCCAGAGAGTAAGGTCTTCTATCTGAAAATGAAGGGAGATTATTTTCGGTACCTTGCTGAAGTTGCGTGTGGTGATGATCGAAAACGTAAGTATGTTTGGTTTATAGGTAAAGTTAAAAAAGGAAGGGAGGATAAGTGGGACACTGTGACAGTAGTCTCTATGTAATCTCCAGGTCCTCTGTAACTTTTTAAAAAATCTTGGAATCTACATACGATAAAATTAATGTAGTGTGACCTTAATGTTCTAAAAAGTGAAAATAGCCATGAATTTACATTATGTACTGTTTTTGAAAAATTAAACTCAAATTCTGGTGATAATCTGCTAAGATATTATTTAAAAGAGGCTTAATCTTGGGCGCCTGGGTGGCTCAGTTGTTCAGCTTCCTACTCTTGATCTCAGCTCAGATCTGGATCTTTACAGTTGTGAGTTCAGGTCCTATGCTGGGCTCCACACTCAGCGTGAAAAATAATAGTAATAAAGAAAAAATAAGAGAGGCTTATTACTCTTTTATACTTTAGAGTTTGGTGAAGCATATTTTTTAGCCCCCTAGTAATTTGCATATGCTTTGAGAGTTTGTGCTGTTACATGGCCTCTTGTGTCATCGTACCTTGAAACTTACTGGAAATTACAAAGAGAATATAGAAACAGCATGTATGCTTTTTCTGTTTGACAATTTATTAACTACCTATTTTGAAGGATCATTACATTGACTACCAATACTTACAAGACCAAATTTCTGAGGAAGAGAGGTGAGTGAGAGTTTTGCTGGTATATAGTTTGTCATAGAAAATATAGATCTGGGAAAGAGAATAAATGAATTGCTAGAGTTGATTGTAAAAAGGAAATCAAAGCAATTTATTAACAGTGGACTTAGCCTCCTGGAGTATTAGTAGCTGAGTACAAGTCAGGTCCTATTAAATTTTGTGTATGTGCCTGCTATCATATTTATCAAGTTCTAGTTAGAAGTTTCACCCAATTCCTTATTTCTGGTAGGTTTATTAATTTGTTTTTAATTTTGCCCCATCCAAAAAGAGTGTACTTTTTCAAGTAGTTACTGTGGCTTCCTACCCTCAAAGAGGTACTAACTGAAAGTGGAACAGTTTTACCACCCCAAATATCAGTGTAATTGAAGATACAAAGAGAAAACTATTGCATCCTACTGTAACAATTTGTATACTAAACTTAATGATGTATAATTTCTGTTGCCATAAAGATAAGCAAAGCTGAAAGTAACAGATATTTGCAAGTCACAAGGATATCTTTGGGAGATTGGGACATAGCCCCAGCATTAATCTTATTTAACCCTTTCTAGCTTCCTGGCATTTCTATCCCTATCCATAGAATACTCCGGTAGACTGGGACTCATAGTCTGTATTCACAGCTTAGGAGCTGAGACCCCTTACTGCTACTCATTACAGTACTTCCTTAAATGCCAAACAGCAAGAACTCCTTACTATGTGAGGGCTCTACCAGCTATATTTAGATTAATAAGTGTGCCATTTCTGAAGAAGGAAAAATCCTTATATTCAGGCCATAAAAAGGTTAACTTTACATTTCTGTTAGATGAGTATTTCTAAAGCTGTAATGGGCCAGCCAGTGGTCTCATTGAGAAAACCTACCTACTCTTTTGAAAGCATGGCCATAGTCAGATTAGAATTGGTAGCAATCACTGAACAGCATTTTTCAGGAAGGTAACCTTTTTATTAGGCCAGTAATCAATCTCTTGTCAGAGCAGATTTTATTTTGTATTTTGACACTTTTCTATTGCCTTTCACATAATACATCTTGTTACCAAGGATTAGTATTGTTTTTACAAATAAGTCACAAAAAAAGAGATTTTGGTGGTATGATCTTTGTAAAGTGTTTTCATTATTTTGAGAAGAGATAGCCAAAATTTTTTTCTAGCTTTATTTAAGTATTATTGACGTGTATCGGTGAAAGTATTTTTAATTGCTAAATTTCCAATTAGTAAAATTAAAAGATATGGAAAAAGAAAATTGTTTGAGTTACAGATCTGGAAAAATCCAATTGCACTATCTCATACTGGGTTTTTTAAAGCTGATTATAAGCAAGCAACATGGGACGCCTGGGTAGCTCAGCAGTTGAGCATCTGCCTTCAGCTCAGGGCGTGATCCTAGGTCCAGGGATCAAGTCCCACATTGGGCTCCCTGCAGGGAGCCTGCTTCTCCTTCTTCCTGTGTGTCTGCCTCTTTCTCTGTCTCTCATGAATAAATAAATAAAATCTTTAAAAAAATAAAGAAAGCAACATTATAAACTAGTTTCTCCATAAGCCGGTATGAGGTAATGTTTTCAATTTGCTACTATGGTTTTAAAGGAAGGCCACAGAGAAAAATCCAGCTCTACATGAGGTAGCATAAGTTAAAGGTTAATATGCTGTATACTTGATGGATATTTTCAGTATTGTGCTTCTTTTGTCTTTTTCCCCCCCTCACAGAAACGATAGATAATTCCCAAGGAGCTTACCAAGAGGCTTTTGATATAAGCAAGAAAGAGATGCAACCTACACACCCCATTCGCCTGGGGCTGGCTCTTAACTTTTCTGTATTTTACTACGAGATCCTTAATAACCCAGAGCTTGCCTGCACTCTGGCTAAAACAGTAAGTTTCGGGTCATTCTTACATGTTCTTACTCATATTGATGGGGTCATTGTCATAAACTGGGAATCTGAAAATGATTCCATTGAGTTTTATTTTAATTGATAGTAGAACATAAAGTGGATGTTCACCTATTTTATAAAAATAGTTTATAGTTGTAGAGTAATGCAGTTTGTTTTGATGCAAATATCTACCATGGATATTAATATTTACCAGGCTTTTGATGAGGCCATTGCAGAACTTGATACACTGAATGAAGATTCATACAAAGACAGCACCCTCATCATGCAGTTGCTTAGAGACAACCTAACAGTGAGTTGTTCGTTCTTTTAATTTTATTTTTAAGAATAAAAGTACTTATATTTTAGTTCAGTCTTCCTATCATTTGGGGTGGTTATGTAAGAGCTACACTTTCTTTTAGAAAACGAGTATAAAGATACGTAAGTAAAAGTATTAAGTGCTTGTTAGTGTTTTGTATTGGCCATCTGTTCTTTTGTGGGCAGATTTTTAAGTTGAGTAGGCGTTTTATCAGACCTAGACCTTTCCTGAGAAGGTAGTAAGATTGTAGGAACTGTTAATATTAATGTCATTGGCTATTTATTTGATTGGAATGAAGATGTTGATAAATTACGTTAATATAGAAAGTTTTAAAAAAAAAAAAAAGAAAGAAAGTTTTTGTGGTTGCAGTATTTTCTTCCTTTGGGTAAATTAGCTACAGCAAGTTAGGGACTATGTAGGTATCTAAGCTTTCCTAAAATCCTGTTGAAGTGCCTTGTAATGAAAATTCACTTTGTGAGCTCTGCATGATGTCTTACAGGCATTTGATGGGGGAATAAACCTTAACCTCAATTTACTTCACCTTTGCCTGTAGGCCAAAACCTGTTTTACTTAATTATCTTTTGTTTTTCTCTCTGCTTTGTGGATAGGCAGATAATGAAGGGAAAAGTAATGGAGAAAAAAATATAAGTTGAACTTAGCTTTTATAGGTTCAAGTAGATGGATATGTCAAAAATTTTAGGCTAAATGTGGCAGAAGTAATTCTCTAGGCCTTCAGTTTGGAGCTTTGTCTTTTGCAAGGAGGGATTTTTTTTTTTCTTTTTCTTTCCTTCTTTTTTTTTTTTTTTTTAGTACCGTATCTGTTCAACTTTGCTGTTGAACAAGGAAGTTGTGATGCTTCATTCCCAGCCATTAGAATTCCCTGCACTTGTAGGGTAACACTGGAAGGATGGGCATAAAGCACTTCCATAGAAGAAGAGCAGATGGAGCCAGTACACCTCTTCTCAAGAATACTATGGAGCTAGAAATGCCAGTAGTCCCCTTGGTGTTGAATAGCGATTCATTTTTATGAACTGTTGATTGTAGTCAATAAGTATTGATAATCCCTTCTTCACTTCATTGTTCCATCCTAAAATTGGAGATTCCTTGGAGATCAATTCTGTCTTGACATCCTGTCTAATTCAGGAATGCTCTCTGCACCCTCCTGCCCACTGCTACTCCTTCTACCCATCAGGCAAGCATAGTAAGTTTGCCTCCTTTTTCCATAGGATAGCCTTTCAAATGTTTGGAAACCGTAATAATGGCTATGGTTCACCTTCTCCCTATAAATTTTTTTTTGCCTTACTCATCTCATAAATGATATTTCAGTAGTGCTTTCAGGAAGAGCATTAGGGCTGCTGTGAACAGAGAGAAAGTTAAAATCTAAGGATATTGCCTTTTTTTAAAATTATACTATTTAAAAAGAGAGAAAGCTTTAAAAATATACTCAAATGGTGTATGTTTGTGTGTCATTTGTAAATGCATAGTGAAAGGTTTACAAAGATACACTTTGGGGAGGGAGTTGGTGGTGGTTGGGATTTTGAGAAACCTAACTTCCGTTCTAAGTCATGGTCTATTGTCTGGGTAACTTAATTTGGTTGTTTTTTTTTTTTCCTCCTAGTTATGGACATCAGACAGTGCAGGAGAAGAATGTGATGCAGCAGAAGGGGCAGAAAACTAAATGCATACAGGGTGGTCATCCTTCTTCCCCTCGAGAAACCTTTTTACTCATCTCCATTCCTTATTCCATTTGGATTTCCTATAGCAAAGAAACCCATTCATGTGTATGGAATCAACTGTTTATAGTCTTTTCACACCACAGCTTTGGGAAAACTCCATTCCTTGATTTGTGTTTGTCTTGGCCTTCCTGGTGTGCAGTTACTGCTGTAGAAAAGTATTAATAGCTTCATTTCATATAAACATAAGTAACTTCCAAACACTTATGTAGAGGACTAAAAATGTATCTGGTATTTAAGTAATCTGAACCAGTTCTGCAAGTGACTGTGTTTTGTATTACTGTGAAGATATGAAATGTAGTCATTACAATTTAAAAGTGTTCCACATAACTTCTTAATTTCTACATTCCCTCCCCTACTCTTCTTCAGGGGTTTCCTTTCAGTAAGCAACTTTTCATGCTCTTAATGTATTCCTTTTTGGTAGGAATCCAGAAGTATTAGATTGAGTGGAAAGCGTTTGGCATTTCTGCGCTGGGGGTCACAAATTGAAATGCCTCCCGTATCATATATGATGGAGGTCTTGTGTATCTGTGACAACAGGAAGTTTCCTTACTCATTCTTCATTTGCTGCTGTTTAAGTTGACAACTTCCCTTCCCAATAAAAATTCACTTACACCTCCTGCCTTTGTAGTTCTGGTATTCACTTTACTATGTAATAGAAGTAGCATGTTGCTGCCAGAATACAAGCATTGCTTTTGGCAAATTAAAGTGCATGTCATTTCTTACTACACTAGAAAGGGGAAATAAAGTACACAAGTCCAAGTCTAAAACGTTAGTACTTTTCCATGCAGATGTGTACACATGTGAGAGGGTGTCCAGTTTGTCTAGTGATTGTCATGTAGAGAGTTGGACCACTATTGTGTGTTGCTAATCATTGACTGTAGTCCCAAAAAAGCCTTGTGAAAATGTTATGCCCTATGTAACAGCAGAGTAACATAAAATAAAACTACATTTTATAAACCATTTACTATGGCTTTGTAACAATGGCACACTCGTTTTAAGGGACAGATGAATTTACTACTTTCTGAAGTTTACTGATACTTCCCTTTTATCTTATGTAAATTGTAGTGATACCTGTACCTGCATTGTGATTGACTTGTCTAGGGATGCCTGGAAATGTATAAAATTGGACTACATGTCTTAGAATTAGTATTTTACCATAGATCAGTTATGTGGGCCATCTCTTTTTCAGATGTAAATGATACCTAGTTAAGTGTTGTATGGAATAAAGTGGACATTTTGAAATTAGAAGAGTTAATTATGTGAGTATGAGTGCTTTGGCTGGTGTTAGAAGTATGCTTCAGTGGATATTGAAGCAGAATGTCAAAGTTTGAGAGTATATTACTTGTTTAGTTTTCAGTTTTTGTAAACATTGTAGTGCCATTAGTGAGTTTCAAATAATTTTGATTTTTTTTTTTTAATTTTTTTTAATTTTGATTTTATAATATCACATTGGCTGTTACACTAACCTGTCTTAGATATTGACCTGAGGATTTTTTTTTTTTTTTGACCTGAGGATTTATTTTAAAGTCAGAAGATAATCTGAAAAATTCAGCTGTGTAGGATTAACCTTTATCTCCTAAAATGTGACCATGAAAAGAATTGAATGGGACTTGGGGAGATACCCATTTAAATATAGAACTTTGGTCCCCCCAAATCTAAGTCAGTAAGACACTACTTTTTTTTTTTTTTTTTTTTTTTTAAATTTTATTTATTTATGAGAGACACAGAGGCAGAGACACAGGCAGAGGGAGAAGCAGGCTCCATCCCGGGTCTCCAGGACCAGACCACACCCTGGGCTGAAGGCGCTAAACTGCTGGGCCACCCAGGTTGCCCAAGACACTACTTTTTAAATAAAAAGTTTATTGAACATAGGAAGAGCATTGTGAATTAGGAGAAAGAATTACCACATTTTAACAAGTACTGGTAAGTACTATGTAATCACTGAGTAATTACAAAGTAGCCTGCCTGGTTGCTTGCTGGCTCTTCCTTCCTTTTCCTTTTCCTTTTCCTTTTCCTTTTCCTTTTTTCCTTTTCCTTTTCCTTTTCCTTTTCCTTTTCCTTTTCCTTTTCCTTTTCCTCTTCCTTTTCCTTTTTTTTCTTTTTCTTTTTCTTTTTCTTTATCTTTTTCTTTCTCTTTTTCTTTTTCTTTATCCTTTTCTTTCTTTCTTTCTTTCTTTCTTTCTTTCTTTCTTTCTTTCTTTCTTTTTCTTTCTCTTTCTTAGATTTTATTTGAGAAAGAGAGCAAGCATGAGCAGAGGAATTTGGGGGTACAGAGGAAAAGGGAGAAGCAGACTCCCTGTTGAGCAGGGTGCCGACTTGGGACTCCCTTCCTGTATTCTGAGATCGTGACCTGAACCAAAGGCAGATGCTTAACCAACTGAGCCACCCAGGTGCCACAAAGTGGCCTTTCTCCTTAAAGAGCAGATTATTCTCAGCATTTAGTCTCAAATATCAGCCTCTCCTTGCTTTAGGAGAAAGTGGCCTCTTAAAAGGAACCGAGCCTTGTGGTATCTCTTTTGACCCTCTGATTCTGGGGCTTCTTTACGCTAGATGTAGAGTTTATTTGTAGAACACTGCTGAGAACTCAGTAGGAGAGAAAACACCTCAGAGGAAAGGAGTATGTGAATGAAGTTTCTGGTGGAGGAAAGGTTCAAAGGTGTATTTGTATTCGAACTTTTCAAATTACTTTCAGACCTCAAATGTTAAATCTTAACAACTATTTTATAATTCGAACTTATTAATTGGGAGGGTGGTTTGTTTGGGTTTTTTTATTTTTTATTTTATTTTTTTTGTTGTTTTTTGTTTGGGTTTTTTTAAATGTCATTTTGGACTTAATAAAACAATTTGGGAGGATTACATTCTAACATGGACTATCCAAAATAGAAGCATTGGGGATTCCTGTTCCCCAGTGAACAGTACAGTGAACTATGATTTGTTTTGAGATAAGAAAAACTACTTTTTGGTTGGGGGCGGGATTGGTAGAACAACATTCAGGTATATAATTTAAAGTATTTATCGGTAGAGACTTTACTGTGGTTTTTTAAAATGAAAAACACTAGAAAGGAGGTGTGTAAAAATTCTATTAGAGTAAAATAATTTAAGAAAATCAGAATTATAATCACTTATTTTTTAAATGCACTGATTTTTAAGGAGTTGAGCCAAATATTCAAAAATTACAGGCATGGACATGTGACTGCTTCTCTCTAATTGTGAGCCTGATTTTATTTGGACTGATTATAGGTGAGTGCCATCTGAATATATTAAAACGAACATTTAACCTCATCTTTCTTTATATGGTTTAGGAAGATTTTCACTTTAAACTGGTGAAGGCAGTTACACTATATTTTCTTCTGACCTACATCTGTTGTCTTTCCTTCTCTAATTTGTATTTGATGAGCTTTGCAAGAGGACAGTTACCATGTTATGTATACCATGTGTAGTAACTACTGAATTTTGAGGACATTGCAATTAAGTTCCAATATAAACCACAACGAACTTTTTTGGATCCATTCAGCATGAGCTTAGACAACCAATGGTACCTGAAGATACGAAGATCATCATTATGAAATCAAGTTTGAAGCAGTCTTGCCATTTACTGCTTATCCACACTTTGTCAATGGCTATATGCCTTCAGAACTAATGTTTTAAAGGGAATAATAATAATGAATGTCCAGAGAATAAAGCTGGAGACTTATCTCATTTTCAGTTTAAAATAACCCCTTGAGCATGTCCATGGATGTTCCAGCCCTTTTGCTTTACTTACAGGGAACCCATATTAATTAAATAGGTTCTGGTGCCTGGTCACAGGCCATGCACATTCATATTTAATTGAATGGATTCCCCTCTCAACTTCCCTGTCAAGTTGAGAGGATTCCCCTCTCAACTTGACTGACAGGACATCTAATCAGGAAAAAAATGAAATTATTTGCCCAAAATTATGTGTCTTATTAAATTGACAGACCTAGAGTTTGAATTCAAATGGCATACCAAATTCGTTTCTATGCCACTGTTCCCTGTTATAGATGGATCGGTTTGCTTATTATAGTGAGTAAATAAAATTAGTATTTTTCTATCATATTTGGAAGTTTAGGGATTTTCGTTTTTGTTTTACCTCTTACTCAAATCCTTCAAATCTCCTTAAGCTGTCAGTTTTGCCCTTTGAGTAAAACCTCAAGAGCAGCTTGAGAAATTCTAGGATATGCTAGACTTAACTCATGGTATGGAAACTAGTCTGAAAAGACCAACTGACTTACCTGAGGGCTCAGCAACTAGCTGTTTGGCCTGAAACTAGACAAAAGAACTAGATGCAAATAACCAAATTCTCAGTAATTCTGTACTAGCTAAATTGAAAAGGATTTTCAATGAAAATTATTCTATTTCTTCTCATCAACCAGATTTTAAAAATGAAGGCTTTATGCTTCTCAGAATTTTTTTTTAAGGGGTGAACCCGTTGACAATCTTAAGAGAAAGTAAGGAAATCACATTCATTGCCAAGCAGTTCGTCAAATTTATGGCTCAGATATGTTCATTGTGTATGCTTCCTGCTGAAGGCCATTGAATTTTAATCCTGCTCAGTGCTGTATTAGAGTGGGAGAGCTATCAGGCTATTCCAGCCCAGGTTTCCACTCCCGTTGCTCCATGTGGTCTTGGGCCAGCATATTGAGGCCCGACTCTCCCATCGCAACAGGTCCTGTTTCTTAAGTATCTTCACAAATAGAAGTCCATTTCATGAGGTTTGGGGGTTAGACTTTTCTCCTGATTTTGGAGGAAAAAATTGAAGCACAGAAGCTAGCACAGGTAGTGGGATGACGATTTGTTTTGTTTTTTTTTTTTTAATTTTTTATATTTTTTTTTTTTTAATTTTTTATATTTTTTATTTATGATAGTCATACAGAGAGAAAGAGAGAGGCAGAGACACAGGCAGAGGGAGAAGCAGGCTCCATGCGCCGGGAGCCCGATGTGGGACTCGATCCCGGGTCTCCAGGATCGCGCCCTGGGCCAAAGACAGGCGCCAAACCGCTGCGCCACCCAGGGATCCCGGGATGACGATTTGAACTTAAGTGGCCTACTTTCAAGTTGGTACTCAGCTCCTGCACTGTGTTGCCCTTTTTTTGGAGAGTGAAGCAATAATTACTACTTTCTTACATTTTAGGTTGTAACCAGGTAGTGGATTGTGTCACTGCCAGTCTTATTTTGTTAATAGGATGGGAAGTAGGGTCCCTGGCTGTCTCAGTAGGCAGATTGTGTGACTTGATCTCAGGGTTGTAAGTTCGAGCCCAAGCTTGGGCCTAGAGATTATTATTATTATTTTTTTAATTTTTAGGGACTCCTGGGTGGCTCAGCGGTTGAGTGTCTGCCTTTGGCTCAGGGCATGATCCCAGAGTCCTAGGATCTAGTCCCACATCAGGCTTCCTGCGTGGAGCCTGCTTCTCCCTCTGCCTATGTCTCTGTGCCTCTCTCTCTCTACCCCCCCTCCCTCTCCCTCTGTGTCTCATGAATAAATAAATAAAATCTTAAAAATCTTTGGGATGCCTCGCTGGTTCAGTTGATACAGCATGTGACTTTTTTTTTTTTTTTTTCAGCATGTGACTCTTGATCTCAGGTTCATGAGTTCAAGCTTCCATGTTGGATGTAGAGCTTACACTAAAATAATAGGATGGAAAATATATGACATGTTAATAAGGGTAATAGTAAAGTCAGTTTATGTAAATATTGGATTATGTAAAGTTTATTTCAAGTGAGCTTGGAAACCATTTCTCCTAGGTGATTTTACAGGTTTCTTTGCGGTCTATGTCCTAGGACTATAAATTCATAATTTTACTGTAGTGAATAATCCCAGTGTTTAATGGCTGGGCCCCTTCCACTTACAGCATTGTGATCACGGGAACACTTTCTACTTTAGAATGTGCTGAGCAGTGAGTCCCTTGGTGCCCTCTAGAAAAAGGAGAGACTCCCTCCCTCTTTTGAAAGTGATGCTTTTATTTCACATTGCTTGAAGGATTATGTAAAGATTAATTATTTTATCTTCCCTTTGTCCTCAAACACTATTTCTGCAACACATCACAGCCTTGGCCTAAGACTACGGACGAAGTACTTAAACCCTGGACACAGGGCCTAGTTAGGATTTACTCAAGTAGCGGAGAGGCTTATTGAGGGCTTTCACGTGATACGAATTACTAAGGGCAATTCATTCGAAATGCAGGGTTGAGCCCTGAGTTAAAAGAAGTACAAAAAAAAAAAAAATACAATAGGTCTTACAACTCTAAACCCTTAAATTCTTTTGTGTGAGCTGGAATACAGCTGTTTCAGGGATATCTGGGGTTCTTACTCAAATGCTTATCAAAAGGGTTAAGTACTATAATTTGAACTGAAGATTTAGTAATTTCCTTGCTAATTCAGACATAAAATTACATGTTGTGGGCTCATTTGTTTGGGAGGCAGGCTTCCTTCTCTACTTCTCTGGGCCATTTGCTTTGCTCTTGTGATAATGTGCCGCTGAGTGAAGATAGCCATCACTGTCACCTAGGCTACTTAGAAACGCCCTGTTGTGGTTATTCATAGATACTTGCATATATATATACAAAAATCATTTTTCTTTCTGACAGCCTGCTGTTGTTTCCTACATGTCATTGGTGAAAACTAGAAGAGGTTTGTTTAAAGCCAACTAAAATTTAACTTAGGGCAGTCTGTTTTCCTTTCCACTACAGAGATGTAGAGGAGTTAAGCCCACTGAATGTGGCTCGGGTTAACCTCATTTCTGCATATGTGTGGATGTGTATACTGGAAGTTGGCATTTAGTGTAAAAATACCTGCCGTTCATTCCATACCGTCTGACTTGAATAACTCAGGCCCCTGGCAGAGACCAAACCTCTTGTTTCTTGTTTTCAGCTGATATCACCAGTTCACCCATCTGGACTTAGTGCTGTTTCTTCATCCTAGACCTGAGGGTCTTGAGAGAAGGCCCTGTGTTCCAGCCATTGTCCTTGACGCATGGTATTCTTTCAGCTATCTTGGAAAGTGGTAAGAACCTTGGAGGATTCACCACAAAGATCTCTGAAGACTTGTGTTCTCTGATTGCTGACAACACGACTACTTGAGAGCTAGGACAACAAATGGGACCAGATTGTTAACTCTTCCAAACTAGGCTGGTCTGTTCCCAGGATTGCGTAACATGAGAGACAGTGAGACCTAAGTGGAGAGAGTAGCAGCCTGGAAGTCAAAAGGTCTAACTTAGACATTCATTTGTTTGTTCATTCATTCCCTATCGAGTGCCTGCTGTGAGCCAAGGATACGATACTAGAACTTGCAGCTCTGCCACATTCCAGGTGTAGGCTTAATCTCTCTCGGCTTCAGTTTTCTTACCTATGAAAGGTAGACACCTGTTCTGCCTGTGAGCCTATGTGTTTATTTCCAAGGGTAAAAGATTGTGGAAAATATGTATGTGGAACACTTACGTGGGAAAGAAGCCTAATTTCAGAATTGGAGAGATCTAATAAAGTGAAAACAATTTTGTGGATAAAATCAACCACACTTTGAACAGACCTATTGCCCTAGATTTTCAAGGACATAGACACAAAAAGAAAATGACAGTGTAACTTGGGAATGCGAAGTTTAAAAAAAAAATGAAGCAATAGTTTTGCTTCTAATTAGCATTCTCTGATGGAATAAAATGGAGGAAGGTCATTGTGTTAAAATAAGAAAAATCAAGACCCAGAGAGTAAGTGCTGAGAATTGCCTTAGTTTCTCAAGAGTTAACTAGTAAGTGATTGATGGTGCCTCCAGGCCATAATTACCAACTTTAGCAGGCTTCAGGAGTACGGAGTACTGAGAAGACCTGTTGAAACAGTGTTTGGTTCTGTAGGTGTAGAGTAGTGCCCAAAAATAATGTGCACTTGTAACAGATTCCAAAGTGGTGCTGGTGCTGGTCAGGACTTGGTAATTCTGAACCACTGCTTTAAGGAAGCATGAATAATTAATGCTAAAGTAAAGATCAGGTGAGTTTCATGGCAGGGGAATAAAAAAGAATTCTGGGAGGAGCAGGACACTTGAGATTTGTGTTCCCTTGAAGCTCATCAGTGTGACGGTTTTCCTTTCAGCAACTGAAATTGGGTTGTATATGCAGAAGAGCACCAAAGACTCTAGATAACTGCCTAGGCCCTCAGTCATCATTCTGTGTCAACAGTTTTGTATTAAAAGTAAAAATACAGCTTTACTCTTGTCCTGACCAAGCAGATTTCATGATTTGACAAGATGCTGAGAGGAATAAGTTAGTAGACTTGATCCTTAAGGCCTTAGGTAAGAAAGCCGGGGATCTGGCTGCTGGGTATGTGGCCAGAGATCTGCATTCGGTGTTAGTGGGAGATCCGTGTTGATGGGAGGTTAGTGCCAAGCTGAGGCAGGAAGCCAAGGAGGTGTCTCGGCAGTGGGCAGGAAGCCAGAAACCTGTGAGGGCATCGTGTGAGCTGACCTGGTTCTTCGTGTCTCCAGGAGCAAACTGAGGGCCCAGTACTCCTGTTAGGTGGTAGAGCACTTTGATCTCTCCTGCTTCTCTTATTTTTATTTTTTAAGATTTTACTTATTCATGAGAGACCCAGAGAGAGGGACAGAGACCTAGAGGGAGAAGCAGGCTCCATGCAGGGATCTAATAGAACTAATACATAGGTATTTACTGTGTTTACGTATTTCATTTGCTTTTGAGGTGCGGGGCTATAGTGAAAGGATCAGAAAGCAACTTCAGGCTGGATCACAAGTGCTTCCTGTAAGGGGACAGATAACCTGAAGTGAGCTCTGCAAGTTTTGTTTAAGTCTCTAATAGATCAAAATAATGAGGATAGTGTTTTCAGTACTGTGTTTGGCAATAGGAATTGGCAATCTGGGACACCTGGGTGGCTCAGTGGTTGAGCATCTGCCTTTGGCTGGGGGGGGGGGGGTGATCAAGTCCCACATCGGGCTCCCTCATGGAGCCTGCTTCTCCCTCTGCCTATGTCTTTGCCTCTCTCTGTGTGTGTCTCATGAATAAATAAATTTATTTTATTTTATTTTTTTAAGGATTTGACTATCTAAAATGGCTGGCTTCACCTCTCAGGTGTATGGTCTGAGGGGACGTGTTTAGTGAACACCTGGGACACCAAACACGAAAACACAATGCCTGTTGCATGTTGTGGCTCAATAGATCTCATCTGTGAGTGGAATGTGTGCAGTACACTGGCAGAAATGTCTTGAGTTTGGGCATGGGACATGAGTGCAGCCTGCAGGAGTGTGGAAAAGTAGGCTGATCTCAATATTACAGGATGCTGGCTAGAATTTGTTTTGCCACTTGCCCAGTAGAGTTCCTGAACTTCCGCCAGATTCTACAGGTGTTTGTTATAAAGGTGAAGTCAGATGGCTCTGGATTTGAATCTTGTGACCTTGGGCAAGTCACCTCATATGTAAAACAGGGATAATGCTTCAAAGGATTGTTAGAGGATTAGATGAAATAATTTATGTATCTTGCATGCAATAAATACTTGATTATGGTATGCCAGGCATTTTGCCAGATGAACAAACCAACAAGGGCCTGGTTCAGGCAGTAGTAGGAATCTGATAGTTGTCTCCATAATGTACTGTGTTTCATGCCACTATATCATTTTATTTTAATTCTTTGTTAAAAAATATTATTTGCTGAAGATTAAAGCAAACAGCAGGCATTCTGTATTTTTTTTTACTACTACATGATTCAGGGTATATCTCAAGAAATACAGCATATTTCATTATCACATCCATTTTCACACCTAACAAAAATCACGTTCATTCTTTGGCATCATCTATTTAGTTCATGGTAGTCGTGCTTCCCCAGTTGTCTCTTCCCTCCACCCCCCCAGTTGTCTCAAAAGCATATTTTTAGTGAGTTTGTTGGAATCTGGATTCAGAAAAGGACCACATACTACATTTGTTTGCGGTGCTTCACATCTCTTACTCTAGAGCATGTCTCTTTTTTGGATGAGGGTGTTGGCTTGCTGCAGAAGCAGGATAGGTTCCTTTAGAATGTCTCTCATTTTATTTTTTAAAAGATTTTATTTACTTCGAGACCCCCTGAGCAGGGAGCCTGACATGGGGCTCAATCCCAAGACCCCAGGATAGGATCACGACCTGAGCCGAAGGCAGACAGTTAACCTGAGCCACCCAGACGCCCCAGAATATCTCCCATTTTAGATTTGTCTCTTGCTTCCTTGTGATTTTACTTAGCTAGTTTCCTTATCCCCCACCCATATCTCCTATAAGTGGAAATTAGCTCAAGAGGCTTTCTTGGGTTCAAGTTCAGCTTTTCTGGCAAGAAATCGATAGCTGTACTGTGTGCCACTTGCTTATGGATCTTTATCCATGCTGTTCCCTATGTCTAGAATGTCCTTCCTTTCCCTTTCTGCCTAGCAAATTCCTAGTCCTCCTGTAAAACCTTGTTTCAGGGTTGAGTGCCTGCCTTCGGCTCAAATCGTGATCCTGGGGTCCTGGGATGGAGTCCCACATCAGGTTCCCCGCAGGGAGCTTGCTTCACCCTCTATTTGTGTCTCTGCCTCTCTCTCTCTCTCTCTCTCTCTCTCTCTCTGTCTCTCATGAATAAAATATTTAAGAACAAAACCTTGCTTCATTGAAGTAAAGCTAATGAAAACCTATGAAAAGGTAATGAAAAGCTCCTGTGTAAAGAGAATATTGTACCCTCTCAAGTCTCCCAAAACTTATTTGAAGTTTGCATTAAGCACTCAACTTGGGCCTGTTACTAAGGCATCAGATGTGACAACTGGTGAATAATTGGCCTTCCAGCTGCTCTTTTTGCGTATATTGTACTGTGTGGACATTCCTGTTACTACCAACTGTTGGACCGCACACCTTATCCATCAGTTGGCAATCCGGAACTAGCCTATCCTCAGCTGGGGCCCAGTTTTAGGAGTTGTCTAAAGAGTAAACCACTGTTTAGGCAACAGAACCCTGGACTGTAGATCAGAGGCCTGGGCTATCATTCCTGTTATTAATTTGCTGGGGGCTTTAAGATCACTGAACCTCCTTCTGGAAACTTCAGGAAGGCTTACAGATTCAATGAAGATGTTTCACAAGTATTTTAAACCCGAAGGCTCTGATGTATATAAAATAGATTGCTGCATTGTTTCTGCAAAAGATTCCTTTGATGGATAGAGTGCTACAGCTAAAAGTAAAAACTATCCTTAAAAGGGGGCCGGGGCTTGAAAACATCACTGGACTAGATGACAACCACATTCCCTTTACTATTTAAAAATCACGTCTATGTCACTAACTGGAGATTTGTGTTTTGTTTTGTTTTTAAAAGTAATCCCACACAACATGAGGCTGGAACAACCCCGAGATCAAGAAATTAAGAGTTGCATGCTCTACCAACTGAGCCAGCCAGATGCCCCACTACCTAGAGTGGGGTTTGTTTCTTGTTTTGTTTTAAATAGAGGGAAAGATAGAATCTTTTTTTTTTTTTTTGTAAGATTTATTTGTTTTAAGGGGGAAGGGCAGAGGGGGAGAGAATCCTGAAGCAGACTCCACTGAGCGTGGAGCCCAACACGGGACTCCATCCCAAGACCCTAAGACCATGACCTGAGTCAAAATCAAGAGTCGGATGGGTGCTCAACTGACTAAGCCACCCAAGAACCCCTACCTAGAATTTTTAACGGATGTCTGCTTTGAAATTATTTCTAGAACAAGGCAGGGTGTAAATAATACATAGCTAGATGGTCATACTGATGAAGTATCGAGGGCTGTATAGGATCCAGTGTTGTAATGCAGCATCAATTTATGTATCTGGTCTACATGGCTTCAGATCAGCCAATAGAGAAATGGTGATGTTCCCCACCCCATCCCCACAACTCTGTTATGTTCTGGCTTTTCCGTGTGACCTGTCCCTCAGAAGCAAAGCACAGGACTGCACGGTGACCATGTAGATCAGAATTCAGGAATTCCCACACTGGAGAGAGGCACCACTAGACCAACAGTTCTCACTGGTGGTCATGTAATCTGAACAGCATGGAAGCAAGAGTGCTTCTTTCTGTTGTCTAGATTCTAATGTTTTTATAAGCAGATCTCATTGATCAAGATCCTAGAGTCTGGCCTCTTGGTTCCCTGCAGCAGTGCCATGGTCAGCTGTGTGCATTGCCTACTGCCCATTGCCCAACTCAGTAGGGCCATTCACATGGGCTGCAACATTGAGTGATACCGCCTAAGAGCAAGGAGTGCAGCACAGATACTCCAGCTCTGTGACTTCTTTCTCCTAAGCCAAATTATGGGTAAAAAATCTGTTTTTGTATAAAAAGGAGAGACTTGGGCGCCTAGGTGGCTCAGTTATTTAAGCATCTGACTTCGGCTTAGGCCATGATCTCAGGGTCCTGGCATCAAGCTCCGCATCAGGCTCCCCACCAAACGGAGAGTCTGCCTCTCCTCTCTCTGCTCCTCCTCCTGCTCTTGCACACTTGCTCTCTTAAATGAATAAATAAGAATCTTAAAAAAAAAAAAAAAAAAAAAAAAAAGAATAGACTCATTCCTAATCAGCCAGGACTTTCCAAGCCTAAATTTGTTTCTTAATAAACTTTTATTGAGAACCAGCTGTGGATGGGCGCCACTCCTCCAACCCTGAGCCAACACGTTCATGGAAAATCACTGAGCTATTTTAAAGGTGTAAAAAGCACTCCCCTAAGATCCTGACACTTTTCATTCAGGGCCTACTTACCTCCAGCTTTGCTGCTTTTCTCTCAGTCTCCTGGTTATTTTATGACTCATGAACACTCTACCAGCAGGCAGGCCAGGGGGAGAGAAGGGGCGGGAGGCCAGGCACACGACTACCTCTTAGCTTTGGAAAGTGGGTGAGGAGGTTAAATTACCAGGTTAGGTAAAAAAACATGGAAGTTTCTTGTGGATTTTATTGTTCACCCTCAAGCAAGAATAAACTGGAACTTGCCCAAAAGCAAAGAACAGATCATTCAAGACTATTAGCCAGTTATTTTATTTTCTGGGAACAGATTCATGAACTAAGATTCCTTACATGGAACCTGATAAACACATTTTCTCGGAACGGCATGTGGGGCCCAGGACAAGGACAGCTTTCCCCCAACTGGGAATAGAAGCAAGGGCTTGGGTCCATATCTACCATGTGACCTGGCTTCAGGGCTTCTTAGAATGGGATCAATTGAACAATAATGATTAAATCACAAGAGCTTTCATATTAAAATTTTGAAGATCGGGAAGAGTAGAAAACAATGCAAATTTATTCTCTTCTCTGCAGGCTACTTGACATCATCATCCTCTGTCAAAAGGGCTTTGAAAGACTAAATATTTGCATAGTGTATTTTTTTTTTAATGTATGGCTTTGTTTTTCCTTTGATCATGCTGTTGCTCCAACAAATTGCTTTCAAATGCTACAGTTATTTTCCCATCTCTCTACTGGACAACACCAGCCTCTAAACCCTATAAGGCTGGTTCTCTTTACTTCCTGTTTGTTTGTTTGTTTGTTTTAAGATTTTTATTTATTTGAGAGAAAGAGAGTGAGAGAGAGAACGCATGCAGGAGAGGGAGAGGGAGAAGAATAATCCCTAATGAGTAGAGAGCTCGATGTCTGGCTCCATCTCAGGACCCCAGGATCATGACCTGAGCTCAAGGCAGACACTTAACTGAGCCACCCAGGCACCCCGTACCTCCCTGTTTTAACTTGTCAAAAGTAATTGCCGAGTGTCCAAGCCCAGACTGTGTGGTTGCAAAGTCCATACCCTCCTTTCTAAGCCACAATGAAATCTTCAAAGAACAGAAACTTGGAGGTAAAGCATCAATTATGGAAAACAAAGGGTGAGACATAGCTCCTGGACAAGACAACGTTGGCCCTTCTGCCTCCTTTGCTAGGAGGGCTGCCGTGATTGGAAATGGCATAGTAGTTAAAAGAACCTGGGGAGAATATTGAATAATGTTGGAACTTATGAACTGCATGAAAACTTCATTTAGTTGGGTTTGGATTAGGGAGCTAATTCTCATGGCTTGGTAGATGCTTTGTGTCCACTAAAAAACAGTCTCCTAAATAAACTCTCCTGATTAACTGCTCTCTGCCTACACTTTTTCAGTTACTGTGGAATCTTCGAAAGGTGGAAAGTACTGAAAAATGGTCAAGGAGACCTGGAATTGACACAGTATCTTAAGTTGGCCCCTGAAAGGTGGTTAGGTTTTTGATAGCTAGAAATATGTTCTGAGCAAGAGGAATTTCAGAAGAAAAGGCAAAAGGGGAGGACACACACACAAACACACACCCCCCACCCAATCCCCACCCCCCACCCCCCACCCCCGTGTGCCATCAGCCAGGATTAGTCCCTGAGGTCTGTGTAACAAACGATCATACACTGGGTGGCTCAAAGCAACAGAAATTTATTCTCTCAGGGTCCTGTAGGCCAGAAGTCCAAAATGAAGGTGTTGGCAGAGCCATTTTCCCTCTGAAGGCTCTGGAAGAGAATCCTTACCTGTCTCTTCCTGGCTTCTGGCAAGTCGTGGGCAACCCTTGGTTCTTGGCTTCTGGCTGCATTACTTTTTTTTTTTTTTTTTTTAAAGTAAGCTCTGTGCCCAACATGGGGTTCAAGCTCATGACCCCAAGATCAAGAGCCACATGCTCCACTCTCTGAGCCAGCCAGTTGTCGCTACTCCATTTGCCTCTCTTGTCATTACATGGTGTGTGCATGTATGTGCATGTGCGTGAGGGGCTTCTCTTTCACATGAACACTAGTCATTGGATTTAGGAATGCATGACCTCATCTCAGCTTGATTACATCGGCAAAGATGTTATTTTCAGATAAGGCTAGATCTGTAAATACTAGGGGTTAGGACTTGAACCTATCTTTTTGGGAGGAGATAGTTCTACCCACTACAAGCATTAAAATGTCTAATTTGATGAAAATGGGGAAATTATGAGATATCTGGCTGTATGTCAGATAGCTTATATTATTTAATCAATACTGTTGACTTCCTTATGCACAGCATTATAACTTGCTCTGAAAGGGAGCAGGGTACCCCTGCCTTAGGAGCTTTTGCTCTGGTGGAGAAAAGTAAGATACCAAGTAGGCAACAAGGCAAGGTAAAACAAATAGATGATATGGGCACCTGGGTGGGTCAGTCAGTTAAGTGACTAACTCTTGATCTCAGCTCAGGTCTTGATCTCAGGGTCATGAGCTCAAGTTCTATGTTGGGCTCCATGCTGGACATAGATCCTACAAAAAAAAAAAAAAAAGAAAGAAAGAAAGAAAGAAAGAAAGAAAGAAAGAAAGAAAGAAAGAAAGAAAGAAAGAAAGAAAGAAAAGAGAAATAACACATGGATGATGAGAGAAGCAAGAAACATGCCACGAGAAGAAGACATTTAGCTAGTCCTACCCAGACAAGAAGAGGTGTTGGTGGAGAGCAAGCAGACACAAGAAAGTCACTTCAGAAGCAG
This sequence comes from Vulpes lagopus, assembly GCF_018345385.1. Classification (NCBI taxonomy): domain Eukaryota; kingdom Metazoa; phylum Chordata; class Mammalia; order Carnivora; family Canidae; genus Vulpes; species Vulpes lagopus. The sequence continues at coordinate 127,114,233 of NC_054828.1, forward strand.
AAGAGAGGGGGAGGTAGTGAGGGATCATGCTGGACGATTTCCTTAAATACCAAGTAAGCAAATTAACTAGGGCTTCTCTACAGAATGAAATACTTAGAAATAGTTTATGAAACCTAAAGAGTTAAAAAGTGAATGTAACTGGGGCACCTGCCTGGCTCAGTTGGAAAAGCATAGGACTCTTGATCTCAGGGTCGTTAGTTTGAAAGTTTGAGATTACTTAAAAAAAAAAAAAAAATTAATGTAACTAGATATAGGGTGGTATCCTGACTTGGACTGGGGAACAGAAAAGGAATATTAGTGGCCAAACTGTGTGATCCAATTAGTGCTTGCTAGGGGCTGGGAGGGGGTAACAGAGTGACTGTGGGTGTGGAATTACTCTCTGAGGTGATTAAAATGTTCTGGAACCAGATAGTGGTGATGGTTGTACAAACACCGTGAATGTACTGAATGTCACCAATGGTAACTTTTATGTTATGTGTGTGTTTTATCACTATTTTGAAGGGCCATAAAAGACACATTACCTTAAAAATCGTAAAAGCTGATGTTCACTTTTATGCAAGATGTGGACATTAGGGGAAGCCAGATGATGAGTATGTGGGAACTGTGTTTGAACTTTGGAACTTCTCTATAAATCTAAAATAATTCCAAAATGAAAACTCTATTTTAAAAAATATGAAAAAAAATCCATGTGTCCAGTTCTGTTTTTTCAGGCCAATATCACATTGTGTGTGTTTTTGTTTCTATGTACCTTCCATGTTTTGAGATAGAAGTCCTTTGAGGGAAAATGTATGATGTGGGTCTCTTTGGTATCACTCCCCCCCCCCCAGCTTTACTGAGGTATAATTGACAAATAAAAATTGTATTTAAGATGTGCAACATGATGATTTGATATACCTACCTATACATTGTGAGATGACTTCTGCAATCAAGCTACATGACACATCTACTACTCACATGGTTACCATTTTTGTGTGTGTGTAATGAGAAGATTTACTCTTAGCAAATTTTAAGATACAACACAGTATTGTTAACTATAGTCATTATACTCTATGTTAGATCCCTAGAACTTACTCATTTTCAAAGTGTAAGTTTGGGGGAACCTGGGTGGCTCAGTTGGTTGAGTGTCTGGCTCTTGATTTGGCTTAGGTCATGATCTCAGGGTCCTGAGAGAAGCCCCTGTCAGGCTCCATGCTCAGAAGGGAGTCTGCTTGAGTCTCGCTCTCCTTCTCTGTCCCTCCTCCTGCTCATATGGTCTCGCTCTCTCTCAATAAATCTTAAAAAACAAAACCAAACCTGAAAGTGTGTGCCTTTGATCAGCATATCCCATTCCCACCCGTCCTCTCCCAGCCCCTGGCAATCACCTGAATTTGCCTTTTTAAAAATTACACATCTGAGTGACTTTTTTTAAATTTTTATTTATTTATGATAGTCATACAGAGAGAGAGAGAGAGAGAGAGAGGCAGAGACATAGGCAGAGGGAGAAGCAGGCTCCATGCACCGGGAACCCGACGTGGGATTCAATCCTGGGTCTCCAGGATCGCGCCCTGGGTCAAAGGCAGGCGCCAAACCGCTGCACCACCCAGGGATCCCTCTGAGTGACTTTATACATGTACAGTATTTGTCTTTCTGTGTCTGATTTATTTCACTTATAATAATGTCCTCCAGTTTCATTCATGTTGGAAATAGCAGGAATTCCATTTTTAGGGCTGAATAATATTCCATTGTATGTCTATACTACATTTTCTTTAATCATCCATCTCTCTGAATACTTGGCCTTGTTTCCCTATCTGGGCTATTGTACATAATGCTGCAATGAACAGGACAGTGTGGATAGGTCTTCAAAATACTGATTTCATTGCCTTTGGGGATATTATTCTTAAAATACTAGTAGAATTTCCAGATCTTAAACATTCAACAACTGAGTCTGTTTTTCTGAAAGGTGCTAAATAGAACAGGTTTTCAATTAAGGTCGCTGGCCACTGTAGAACCAGAGGGTAATTGGTGATGGCCTCCTCTCTGGGGCCTGTCAACCCAAGAGTGATGACTTATGGCCACTTTAGACCTGAAGTAATTTCAAACCAGCACGAGTTACCATTTTTTCTCTTTATCCAATCTACTCTCTATATTCAGTTATTCATGTGGTTCAATTACTCTGAGATCTCAAGGGAGAGAGAAAGGATCAAAGAACAGAAAGAACTAACACAGCTCCATATTTTCTATGGCATATAATATAAGGAGGTATGATTCCTCTGCTCACGATGTCCAGTGAGTTGCTGCAAATAATCCTCTGATAAAGATGCCTGATAAGAAAAAGGCATAAAAAATGTGTGTGTGTATGTGTGTGTGTGTGAGAGAGAAAGAGAGAGAGAGAAATGGTTACTAAAAATTTTTAGAAATGAATCTCCTTGAAATATTTTAAATGAAATGGCTTGTTTCCAAAAAAAAAAAAAAATGAAATGGCTTGTTTCCTTCTCTTTTTGAACTTGGGAGGAAATATTATTCCAGTTCCAATTAGACCTGGTTATTGTCTTGCCCATTAAATAATTTACAAAAGAATCATTTGTTTATTGTTCAGGATCCTCAAATATTATGCTCTATGCATGATATATTTTTCAATTTTCTTTCTAAAAGAATCTGAAATAAGTTACAATTTCTGAACTAAAATCTTGGATGTAATCATCTACCAAGAACTCTAGTTTCCAAGAGAGGAAAAAATAAAACAAGAGTTAAAAAATAAAACGAAATCAGAGAGGGAGAAAACCATAAAAGGCTCTTAATCATAGGAAACAAACTGAAGTTCATTGGTGGGGAAAGCAGATGCTTAACTGACTGAGCAACCCAGGTGGCCTCAGATTTAAACTTTTTAATTCATGTAAGAGTACTATAGCTGGGACATCTTATAACTTCTTGTATTTTTCAAAAGACTTATCATTATCTGAACTACATTTTACCTTATTTTAAAATGCTAAGTTCAGGGGCACCTGGGTGGCTCTGTTGGTGAAGCGTTGCCTTTGGCTCAGGTCAAGATCCCAGGAGTCTGGGATCAAGTCCCACATCTGAGACTGAGCAGGGAGCCTGCTTCTCCCTCTGCCCCTCCTTGCCCTTTCCTGCCTCTTGCGTTCTCTCTCTCAAATAAATAAAATCTTCTTAAAAATTAAAAAAAAAAAAGCTAACTTCAAAGCACTATTAACTGGGACTTCCTCTTTGATGTGACTATTACCTGACTAGTTTCTCTATATAAACAACTATAAAAGTGGATAAATTATAACTAATGATAATTTATGAATAACTAATGAATAAATTGAAACTAATAAAATTGATCCACAAGCAGCACAAGATGTTGTTCCCTAATAAAAACAAAACAAGGCGGGGCAGCCCAGGTGGCTCAGTGGTTTAGCCCCGCCTTCAGCCCAGGGCCTGATCCTGGAGATCTGGGATCGAGTCCCATGTTGGGCTCCCTGCGTGGAGCCTGCTTCTCCCTCTGCCTGTGTCTCTGCCTCTCTAATAAATAAATAAATAAATAAAAAACAAAAACAAACAAACAAAAGGCAAGGAAAAAAGAAAAAGAGGAAACTAGGATCCAGTCAACCTGCTTAAGGTTTTTTTTTTTTTTTTTTTTAAGTAGGTGCTATGCCCAACTTGGGACTTGAACTCAGGACGCTGAGATCAAGAGTTGCATACTCTATGGACTGAGCCAACCAGGTGCCCAGGCTGTATTTTTTAAAGCAGATGACTTTCTAACTTAGTTCCTAACTTAGGAACTTAAAACATTTATTCTCTCCCACAGTTTCTAAGGGTCGGGAATGAGGGAATGGCTTAGTTGGGTGGTCCTGGCTCAGGGTCTCTGGAATTTGCTGTCCAGCTGCTGGGCTGGGGGACTGCAGTCACTTCAAAGCTCACCTAGGGCAGGAGAGTTCATTTCCAAGCTCACTCTTACAGTCTGCAGTAAGTCTCCGTTGCTGGCTGTGGGCCTCTGTAGGCTTCCTGCATGTTCCACTGAGTAACCTAAGAGAGAGCAAGTAAGAAAGAGAGCACGGCAGATGGATGATAGTCTCTTACAATTTTGGAAGTGAAATACCGTCACTTCTGCTGTATGCTGTTGACCATATGGACCAACCCTTTGTCCAATGTGTTATTGGGGGACTGAAGCAGGGACCGCTGAGGGCTCCTTGGGGGCTGGTGAACACTGTGGCCATCAAATCTCTCAGATATTTAGGGGCACCTGAGTGGCTCAGTTGATTAAGCATCTGCCTTTAGCTTAAGTCATGATCCGGGGTCGTGGGAAGCAGGCTCCCCGCTGAGCAGGGAGCCAGATGTGGGTTGTAGCCCCACCCATGGGATGTAGCTCAGCGGGGAGCCTGCTTCTCCCTCTCCCTCTGCAGCTCCCCCTGACTGTGCTCCCTCCCTCTCTCTGTATCAAATAAATAGAATCTTAAAAAAAAAAAAAACAAACCTCTCAGATATTTATATCCCATTAGGTAAATTTAAAAGAATGACCCTAACAATTTCAATTTTAAATGTATTTACGTTATGATGCAAAGTTCATTCTGATCAATTCTTTTGGGGATAAGAGAATAAAAGTTTGAAGATCACTGGCTCAGACTACTAGTTCTTCTAACCTGTCCCTCTTATCATGTTCCTCTGGCTCTTTATCTCCCCCACGTGGTGTTAATTTATCTTAAAGATACAAACAACTGATAAATGAAAGGCAAACCTCAAATTGGAAATCCTAATTTGGGTACTGATTTGTAAATCGGATTGCTTCATATCTGGACTGTCCCTGAAAATCTAGGACTTCTGGATATGAGTAAGAAAATGGATCAAGAGCTTTACATTTTAATAAACGGCATTTATTGGGGCACCTGGCTGGCTTCGTTGTTAGAGCACGTAACTTGGTCTCGGGGTTGTGAGTTCAAGCCCCATGTTGGCATGGAGCCTACTTAAAAAAAAATTAAATGGCATTTATTAAATAGATAGCTAAGTGCCTTCTGTGAGCAAGACACTATAGAGCTGTGAAAGACACCAAAAAGTATAATCTAGGACCTACTAAAGTTCTAAGCTGGAGAGTATGGTGCCTAGCTGTTCAGGAAATGATACTCTAATTGTATTTAAAAAATTGTGGGGTCCCTGGGTGGCTCAGCGGTTTAGCACCTGCTTTCAGCCCAGGGCATGATTCTGGAGTCCCTGGATCGAGTCCCACATTGGGGTCCCTGCATGGAGCCTGTTTCTCCCTCTGCCTGTGTCTCTGCCTCTTTCTCTGTGTCTCTCATGAATAAATAAACAAAATCTTAAAATTGTATACAGGGGCAATTGGGTGGCTCAATTAGTTAAGTGTCTGCCTTTGGCTCCAGTGGTGATCTGGGGTCCTGGGGTAAAAGCCAAGCTTTTTAATGGCTTTCCCCTACTCCATAGGGGAGCCTGCCTCTGCCTACTCTCACTCATCCTTTCTATCTCTCATGAATAAATAAATAAAATCTTTAAAAAATTATATACAATGGTCGCATTTTTAAATCATATATATGATTTTTATGATTATATACAAAAAATTATATAAAATGGTCGCATTTTAAAATCATATATATATATATATATATATATATATATATATATATAATTTTTTTTTTTTTTAAGTAGGCTCCACACCTAGCCTGGAGCCCAAGGCAGAGCTTGAACTCACAATGCTAAGATCAAGACCTGAGCTGAGGGGAAGGGAGGGAAAAATAAAACACGACAAAATCAGAGAGGGAAACAAACCAAAAAGGACTCTTAACCATAAGAAACAAACTGAGGGTCGCTGGAGGGGGTCAGAGGGAGGATGGTAACTGGGTAACTGGCATGAAGGAGGGCACATGATGTAATGAGCACTGGGTGTTACATGCAACTGATGAATAACTGAGCTCTCTCTACCTATAAAACTAAAGATACACTATATGTGAATTAGTTGAATTTAAATTAAAAAAAAAAAAAAAAGACCTGAGCTAAGATCAAGAGCCAGAGGCTTAACCAACTGAACAACCCAGGCATCCCAAGGGATACAGTTTTTTTTTTTTTTTGGGGGGGGGGGTAGTTTTTTTAAAGCATGCAATTTACAGAGATAAAATTTTGCTTACTTTCTGATTAGGTATGCCATCACTGTTTATATTTAATAAGAAGGCATACTTCAGATGAACAGACCAGGTTCAGCAGAGCCGAAAGTGCAAAGCCAGTAAGTAACCGTGGATAACAACTGTTGGAAAAGATGCTGAGATTTTCCTGAGGCATACCACAATGAACCTGTTTAAACCACAGTTTATTTTATTGGGAACTAGCCTTGAAACGAGGTCACCGAAGGAGTCTATATCCTATTCCTAACAATTTACCGCTTGGTAATGGAGAAAGAGGCTGTTCCACTCACTCTCAAGTGGAAAATGTGTTATGTCCCCACTTGTATAAATTTTAGTTGAACCCAACGAGCCCCACGCATCCGAGGCCATGGGAATGTTTTCTTCCGTACTATAAACACTCAACTACACAGAGCTAAAATTGTGCAAAGGATTGCAAAACAGAACTGCTTTGGGACGTCTCCAAACCAAGCTACACGAACCAGGCGGAATTGACTTTTTATTTTTATTTTATTTATTTATTTATTCATGAGAGACACAGAGAAAGAGAGAGGCAGGGACACAGGCGGAGGGAGAAGCAGGCTCCGTGCGGGGAGCCCGACGCGGGACTCGATCCTCCGACCCCAGGTTCGTACCCCAGGCTGGAGGCGGCGCTAAACCGCCGGGCCACCGGGGCGGCCCCAGGAATCGACATTTTTGAAAGCTGGCTGCTAGACCCCAGCTCCTGCACTCACACAGGCGAGGAGTGCGGCTGGGACGCCAGATTCTCCGGGTCTGCAGACCCCGGGCCTGCCCGCCGAGCCCCGCTCGGGGCCGCGGGCGCCTGCAGCCTGCGGGGCCCGGGGCCGCTCCGGGGTCAGGCGCAGGGCCCCCGCCGTCCTGCGGCCCAGGCGCTCCTTGGGTGGTCGGTGCCCCCGAGCACGCACCGGGCCCGGCGCCCCTCCGCCTCCGCCCCCACCCCCACCCCCGCCCGGGGGCTCAGCGCGGCTTCTACAGCAACGGCGACCCTAACCAGACCGGGGGCGCCCAGGGCACGGACGCCTCCGAGCGCCTGCTCGCGCGCTCCCGCCTCCCTGGCGGCGGTCACCCGGGGACACAGGCGAGGCCAGGGTGGGGCGAGTCAGGACGTCCGGGGCGCGTCGGCCCGGGAGGGAAGCACGGGGGGCGGGGCGGGGGGCGGGGCAGCAGGGGGCGGGGCGAGCGAGGGCCTCCCGGCAGGCCGCGCGGCGCCGGGCTTCCGGCTGGGGGCGGTGCGGGGGTCGGCGGCTACCGGAAGCGGGCTGAGCCGCCGTCTCGGAGCGCTGCCCGCACTTCCGGGGGCCTCGAGCCGGGCTCTCTGGAGTGTTCCGGTAGGCGGCGCGGGAGGAAAAGGAGGCGAGAGGGGCCGGGCCGGGCGGATCCCCTTCGCTGCCAATGTGAGCAGTGTCCCGAGCCCCCGTCAGGCGAAGGCTGCCCAGAGAGGTGGAGCCGGTGGCCGGGCCGGGAACATGAGGCGGTGTGTCCTCTTCTGGACCAGCGTGGTTCCCTTGGTGCTGGCGCCGCGACCTCCGGAGCAGCCCCCGCAGCGACTGGGTAAGGGCCGGGGCGGGGCGGGCCGGGGCGGGCTGGCTGGGGGCGGGCGCCCGGAGCCCGGAGCCCGGAGCCCGGAGCCCGAGCCCGGCGCGCGCCGCTTTCGGGGAAGAGCAGGACCTCTCCTGTGTTTAGGGGCGGGGTGTTGGACGGCCGCGGCGCGTCCCGGGGTTTTGGGTGCTGGAAGGGGGTGTGGCTCTTGGAGTGCAGGGAAGGGAGGGAGCGGGCTGGCCTCTATGAATGGGAGAGGGATCCTGGAAGGGGCCCTCGGGGGGGACTGACGGCCCGGGGGGTCCGCCTCCGCAGCGTGTGTTTGGGAAGGAGGTAGGGGTGTGCGTGGGGTCCAGGTCCTGAGGCGCCCCCGGCCTTGAGGGGTGCGGGTGCGAAGGGCCGGCAGCTCCGCGGCGACTCCTGGCTCTGCCCGGAGCGAACTCGAAGTCCTGCTGCTGGAGGTTCTTCTGTGCAGTCATCTGGCTGGAAGGCGGTGACTGGAGAGCGCATCCCGCACTTGGCGCTTTGCGAACGTCGCAAGCTTTTGCCCTGGAATTGTGGCTCGTTGGAGGGGCTGCGAGGGGGGCGCCTGAACCTACCGGCCAGCTCTTTGATACCGCTTGAACGCCTTCCTGGCCGTTGTAAACGAAGAGATTATCAGGGATGACCAGTTGGATCAGTTTCGAGCCAAGGAGGTGGAGGGTTCTTATTTAGATTTTTCTTTTCTTTTTTTCTTTAGTTAAAAGGACATCTTTTCTGTATTTAAATTCAGTTTAGCTAACAAATACCGTATTATTAGTGTTAGGGGTAGAATTTAGAGATTCATCAGTTGCATGTAACACCCACTGCTTATTAGCATCAAGTTAGTTTCTTTTCTTTTTTCTTTTTTCTTTTTTCTCTTTTCTTTTCTTTTCTTTTCTTTTCTTTCCTTCCTTCCTTCCTTCCTTCCTTCCTTCCTTCTTTCTTTTCTTTTCTTTTCTTTTTTCTTTTCTTCTTTCTTTCTTTCTCTTTCTTTTTCTTTTTTTTTTTCTTTAAAGATTTTATTATTTGTTCATGAGAGACACACACACACACAGAGGCAGAGACACTGGCAGAAGGAGAAGCAGGCTCCATGCAGGGAGCCCGATGTGGGAGGAAGGCAGACAGATGCTCAACCAACCACTGAGCCACCCAGGCGGCCCTCAAGTGCCCTCTTTAATGCCGGTCACCCAGTTATCCCTTCTCCCCACCCAATCTCATTTAGCTTTTCTAAAGAGATTGAACTTTAGTTTGGACGTTCATTAAGGGGTGTGAAATTTGTGTAAACTTACGAAGTCTTAGGGTTCTTTGCCTTCTAAAAGTTGGCATGTAAGACGGTTTATTTATTTATTTTTATTTTTATTTATTTATGATAGTCACACAGAGAGAGAGAGAGAGAGAGAGGCAGAGAGACAGACACAGGCAGAGGGAGAAGCAGGCTCCATGCACCGGGAGCCCGACGTGGGATTCGATCCTGGGTCTTCAGGATCGCGCCCCGGGCCAAAGGCAGGCGCCAAACCGCTGCGCCACCCAGGGGTCCCTGTAAGACGGTTTAATTTGTCATTATGAAACGTAGTATATTTTCCCAGTGGGCAAAGTTGATTTTTCATGGTTGGTTTTTTTTTTTTTTTAAGATTTTATCTATTTATTTATTTATTTATTTATTTATTTATTTATTTATTTATGAGAAACAGAGAGAAAGAGAGAGAGAGGCAGAGACACAGGCAGAGGGAGAAGCAGGCTCCATGCAGGGAGCCCAACGTGGGACTCCATCCTGGCACTCCAGAATCACGCCCTGAGCTGAAGGCATGTGCTCAACCACTGAGCCACCCAGGTGTCCCAAAAACCTTAGTTTCTAGATGAATCTTCCATGACATTCACAGATCATAGAGATTCTTTTTTTATTTTTATGCTTTTTATTTTCTTTTTTTTTTTTTTTTTTTTTTTTTTAATTTTTTTTTTTAATTTTTTTTTTTTATTCATTTATGATAGTCACAGAGAGAGAGAGAGAGAGAGAGGCAGAGACACAGGCAGAGGGAGAAGCAGGCTCCATGCACCGGGAGCCTGATGTGGGATTCGATCCCGGGTCTCCAGGATCGCGCCCTGGGCCAAAGGCAGGCGCCAAACCGCTGCGCCACCCAGGGATCCCTTTATGCTTTTTATTTTCAAAGTGTAGACCACCATTGCCAGAAAAATGGGTACACTTATTCACCAAAGGTTAGAAGAACATGTGCTGTATGGAAGTATTATGTGTGACATTGGAAATAGAAAGATCACACAGTATCTATCTTCAAAAAGTTTTGCATAGTTGTACAGAGATATCTAAACAGACAGTTCAGAAACAACATGGAGGAGAGAGAGATACACTACATTATGGCAAGTATTGTTACCGTGAAAAGATGTGGAGAGCCTGGGAAAGTTATAGAAGGCTCCCCGAAGGAGGTGATACTCGAGCCCAGACTTTAAATTTAGGTAGGTGAAGAGGGAAGAATTAGTGGGGGTACTTAGAGACTGTAGAGTTGAAAGGAACCTCATAGATCATGTTTTAGTTTTCAAAATAAAAGGACAAATGAGTCTCAGAGACATAGTGAGTTGTCATGTTCTCACAGTGATAAATCTATGCCTTGTGGGTATTCTTTCTTTTTTTTTTTTAATTTTATTTGTTTATTCATGAGAGACACAGAGAGACAGAGAGAGAGAGAGAGAGAGAGAGAGAGAGAATGAGAGGGGCAGAGACACAGGCAGAGGGAGAAGCAGGCTCCATGTGGGGACCCCGATGTGGGACTCGATCCCCGGTCTCCAGGATCACGCCCTGGGCTGAAGGCGGCGCTAAACTGCTGTGCCACCTGGGCTGCCTGGTTTTTTTTCTTTTGAAGAATAATGGTGTATGTGTGTTTGATGGCTCCAGATGTGATTAGTTCCTTAACTTAATCTTACCATTATTTAGATTGAACTGGTCAAGATCAAAGAATAGTTTTATAGTTAAGGAGCATGGTTTATTGTAGCCTACTTGTCTTATAAATGTTACTGTAACCTCAGTATTAAATTTTTAAGCTGGCATGCCTGGGTGGCTCAGTGGTTGAGCATCTACCTTCGGCTCAGGGCATGATCCCAGGGTCCTGGGATCGAGTCCCACATTAGGCTACTTGCAGGGAGCCTGCTTCTCCCTTTGCCTGTGTCTCTGCCTCTCTCTCTCTGTGTCTCATCAATAAATAAATAAAAAAATCTTTAAAAAAAAGTTTTTTTTTTTTTAGCAAACTACTTGCCATATGGGTTCAAACTCATAACCCCGAGGTCTAGTTGCATGCTCTACCAACTGAGCCAGCCAGGTGCCCCTCAGTACTAAATATTGATTAGGGATTTGATAATATATTTCTAAAAGATTTTATTTTATATTTTATAAAGACATCTTATCCGTACTGAGCAGGGAGCCTGACATGGGGCTGGATCCCAGGACCCTGAGATCATGACCTGAGCTGAAGGCAAATGCTTAATCGATTGAGCCACCCAGGCTCCCTGGGATTTGACGACATTTTTTCTGAAGGATAGAAATATATACTAGAATCCTGGCTTTTGGAGTACTCTACAGGACACCCAAGATGATTTCAATTGAACTGTTATGAATTGCATAATTCAGGAAAGTTGTGAGTCATGTGAACTTAGTCATGATGATATCTTGAAGTTGCAGCTGGGGTGTATAAGTCTCACTCTGATTTCAAAAGTGTTTTCCCTTTGTGTTACTTTTAATAAAAGAGGATGTAGTGGGTGGAGGGAAAAAATATAGGTCACAGATGAGGGATAAAAGTTTGTATCTGAAACATATTTTGAAATTTACCTTGAGGTTATTGGTGTGGGGATTCTCCACATTGCAGTGCTTGTTTTTCATTATTGACAGCACCATTTTGCTCAGTATTTGACATCTGGCTTCCTCTTTTGATATTAACTTTGCTTACAGGGTCCATTCCTTTGAAACCGAAATACTTAACCACCCTAACTGTTCCAAAGGAGATTTAATGCCAGTCTGCTTGGAACTAGTCAAAGAGATAAACTGTATTTCAAGAATAGAATGAAGAATAAGCAGAGAGCCATGGTGGAGACTTTGGGAGAAATCCTTTTAGCTTTTATGGAGTTTCCAGAACATTAAGTATAGGTGTCCTTTGAGGCCACGTGTGGTTGATTTTCTTTTTTTTTTTTTTTTTGGTTGATTTTCTTATATCCCTTAATTTAGCCCTAAAATCAACCAAGGGAATTGGTATCTCCCTCCCCACACTGCTTATTTTTCTCTTTCTCTCTCTCTTTCTCTCTCTTTTTTTTTTTTTTTTCTTTTAACATTAGTTGTAGGCTTTGACAAATCTCATCTTCTGCCTTGGTTTCCCTTACATTTGATTGTATTTTGATAACTACGTATCCCTGACCTAGACTTATTCTCTGAGGCTCCATACTCAGGTATCCAACTGCCCACTTGATATTTCTGTCTCTGTATTCACAGGCACTTCCAATATAACATGTGCAAAATTACTTAGGTATGTTTATTTGATGAGAAGAAAGTATAGGATACAATGTTTACTCTAAAGAGATGGGTGCTGGAAATTGTGGAAGTAGTCTCAGAGTTTCCATGTGACTGGTCTTGCTGAAGAATCTTGGCTCTGGTGAAGAGTTCTTGATAGGGAATGATTGAGGCAAATCATCCTCTATCCGCCCTAACTGCTGTAAACCTAGAAAACTAAGTTTCTAATTCCCGGGCCCTGGGGTCTACTGCCCAGCAGAGAGCACTTGCTCTGTTCTCATTTTTCTCATCCTTTAGTCCAGGGAGGGATTCACCCACATGTAGGGCCTACTTCACAGTAACCTGTCTAGGTCCCTACCTTTTCCTGCAGAATTTGAGGAGTCCTCAAGAGCATTCAGGTCTCATGTGTCTTCTGTACAGGCAGAATAAAGAGTTCACAGCAGTCCTGCCTTTTTTCTTTTCCACTTCTGACACCAGACGTAGGAGCCTGATACTGATAGTGTCATCTTGGGAAATTCTTTGTACTCCACAGGGCAGAGGAGTTGAGAGTGAGCAGTGGGCTACAGGGGTTCTGCATTATACTTGCAAGTTATATTCCAAGAATATGTGATTTATTGGAAAAAGAAAAGAGAAATTAAGTAAAAAAGTCCATAAACATTCCTGGACTACTTTTGATACAACAGCTGATTGTTTAAAAATTGGTTTTAATTAATTAATTATTTATTTTTAAAGATCTATTTATTCATGAGAGACACAGAGAAGCAGAGACAGGCAGATGGAGAAAGCAGGCTCCCTGCGGGGAGGCGATGCACGACTCAATCCCAGGACTCTGGGATCATACCCTGAGCCAAAGGCAGACACTCAACTGCTGAGCCACCCAGGCGTCCCTAAAAATTGGTTTTATATTAAAAGTGTTGACTCTGGTCTTGATGAAAGTATAGTTTGTCGTTTTATCAATCAGTAAGTGGCCATAAAAGCATACCCCAGAGATGAAACAATTTGGGTGTAAAAGAAGGATGGAGTGGGAGATTTATCAAATCTATAGGCCACTTTACCCCTACATTGAGAAAGACGATTTATTGCAGGCCTGAAACTCCAGCTTTCTCCTGGTTCATGGAGAACATATACAAGGAATGAAGTATCAGCTGCCTTTTACTGCTCATGTCAGTATTGAAAATCATACAAAACAGATTTGATTTCTTCCTGCCTAAAATCACTAGGTGACTTATCAGTAAGGTAATTGTAAATATATGATGATGTAATGCCGAAAAGTCCTATGTAAATGAACAATGTAATGTAATTGCAAACTACATAAAGAACAAGATGTAGTGTGGAACTCCAGAATCTTTCAGCACCCAGCTGTCCTCATCTATCAACTCCTCCCCCAAACCCGCTCCTACTCGTGCTCCTTTTTTTTTTTTTTTTTTTAATCTCAGTGAATATGGTGCCACTATCTACCCACATACCCATGCCAGAAACCAGGGACTCTTTTCTTGATCTCTGCCTAGATTGCTTGGCTGCTTACTAGCCAATTTTCCAGACTCCAGTCTTGTTCCCCTCTAGCCCACGCTCCACACTGCAGTCACAGTGATATTTCTTAGAGCTGTTGCCTGTCTGCAGTCCAAAATTCTTAATTTAGTTCCAAGGCCCTTCATAACCAAATTCTGCCTGCCTGCAGTCTCACACCTCTTCCCATCTGTGTGCTGTTGTGTCCTCTAGCTTCAGGGAGTTGCTTTCATTTCTTTGAGTGTTATGCTCCGAGTTTCTTGGGGACGGGGATGTCAGGGTTTGTGTTATGCTCTCTACTTAGAATCCTATCCTTTCTTTCTCTTGGCGATCTCCTCTTCCTTTTGATCTTAACTTCAATACTGTTTCCCTGGGAAAACATCCTTGGCTCCCCAGGCAGGGGTTCCTCCTGCTCTGCCCTTCCATAACTTCTTACAACTTCCTCTCCCTTGGTACTTGACATACTTTATAATTTTTTTGTATGGTGGTCTTTCCTTCAGCGTCATACTATCAGTAATATATTTCTCTTTCTTTTATTATATCCCTAGTGCCTGGAAGGTGGAACATTTTCAATAAATGTTGAATAAATGAATAGGTGGAGCCTGGTGGAAGGGAGGAAAATGAAGTGCAGAATGTCCGTGCAGGAAAGGAATGGTGAGGGTGGAAAAGACACAAAAGCAAAGCAATATCTTTTCCACCCTCACCAGGGACGGTAGGGTCTCAGACTAGAGACTAAGCTGACAAGAGGCCAACTGAGGGAAACCATAGCACGTGACAGAGAAGAGTGAGGAGGGATGAGTAGGGGATACCGAAATAAAGTACTCTGGTCTGACCTTTGGAATTGTGCTTGTTGTTTTCTAATTTTGTGTTCGTAGCCAGTCCAAATGAGAAAAGCTCAGTTGTTTACGGGACTGCCTGAACAACTCGTAGAAAGCAAGGAAGGGGTTCTCATCCTGCAGCCATTGTGGAGTGCTAAGAAAGAGAATTACGTGGCTTATACTTAAGCTTATTGGGAGATTTGGATATAGATAAAAGATAAAATCTTGGGAAATGTTTGAGATTCTGTTGAAAAAGCTATAAAAAAATTGAGATTGCTAGTGGGTGGAATTTTGGAAGTGAAGTACAGTGAAATGCCAAGTATCTGAGAGACTCCTTGCTAGTGAAGGGCAGTAGTGAGAGCAGGATGTCTGTTGGTTGGGTGAGGGGATGTTTTCACCATGTTGTCTGGAATGGCCCCAAGGCATCTAGTGTGAGATATCTAGTTATTATAAAGGGACAAATTACAGTTGAAACACATTACTTAGGTATTTTAAAGTGCTTTAGCAAGCTACATTTTAAAAGTGCTTATTATGAAAAATATACCTAAAGATAACCAGTGATATTACTATCGTGTTCTTTCTTTTCTCTAGGCCTATTTTTATACATAGTTAAGACCATGCAGTGTGCATAGTTTTTTTTAACCTATGTTTGTTTATTTAATGTTATAGCGTATTTTCCCATGTTCTTAAAAATCTGTTACCAGCCTTTTTAATGATTATAGATTTTTTTCATTTGAAAGTGCTATAATTTATCTGTTTCTCAGTTATTAATTTACCTTATTTCTGATTTTTGTTTTTAAAAATAATGCAAGGCTGAAAAAGGACTGTCTTTGTGCCTAAAGCTTTTATATTCACTTTGTGCTGCTTCCTTGAGCCTAGTTCTAGTTCAGTGGTTCTCAAAATGGAGTGTATCAGCATCACTTGGAATGCATGTAACACAGACTGCTGGGCCTCAACCTAAGGATTTCTGACTGAGTAGGACTGATAGGAGACCTGAAAGCTGGCCTTTCTAACAAGTTTCCAGGTGATGCTACTCATATGGGGACCCCACTTTGAGAACAACTGGCCTGTGTTATTGACAATGACAGTACAGTATTGAGGTTAAGTTTCTCAGTCAGTAGGAGTGATTATGATCTTGAATGAAACTGAATTCATGTATCAACCTGTATCAGGGAAGTAGAGCTATAAAAGATTGTATCAGCACCTCAGCATTGAGAATTTGTGCAATTTGTACACACAGCAGTGCAATTTTTGTAAGGTTCTGTGCTGGGTATTGTGAAGTAAGGGTACTGTGAATAATAAAACCCAGCTGCCATGGGATGCCTGGGTGGTTCAGCGGTTGAGTGGCTGCCTTCGGCTCAGGGCGTCATCCCGGAGTTCCAGGATCAAGTTCTGCATCGGGCTCCCTGTGAGGAGCCTGCTTCTCTCTCTGCCTATGTCTCTCCCTTCTCTCTGTCTCTCTCATGAATAAATAAATAAAATTAAAACACAACAAAACAAAACAAAACCCAGTTCCCTTTTGTCTGTTTTACAATCTACTTGTGAGATAAGACAAATATAACCCAAAAGTGCCAGAAAAAGGGAATTTAACAAAACAAAGGGCTATAGAATTCAGAGGGAGGCGAGATCATATTTGGTTGACACATCAAAAAGGAGGAGGCCAAGAAGTAGAAGGTCCAAGAAAAGCTAGGATTTTTTTTAAACTTTTCTTTTAAAAATTAATTTATTTAAAGTAGGCTCCATTACCAATGTGGGGCTTGAACTCAAGACCCTGAGGGGATCCCTGGGTGGCTCAGTGGTTTAGCACCTGCTAAACCAGGGCGCGATCCTGGAGTCCCGGGATCAAGTCCCACATTGGGCTCCCGGCATGGAGCCTGCTTCTCCCTCCTCCTGTGTCCCTGCCTCTCTCTCTCTCTCGCTCGCTCTCTATCATAAATAAATAAATAAATCTTAAAAAAAAAAAAGACCCTGAGATCAGGGGTGCCTGAGTGGCTCAGCGGTTGTGTCTGCCCTTAGCTCACTACATGATCCTGGGGTCCTGGGATTGAGTCCCACATCAGGCTCCTTGCAGGAAGCCTGCTTCTCCCTCTGCCTATGTCTCTGCCTCTCTCTTTGTGTCTCTCATGAATAAATAAAGTCTTAAAAAAGAAAAAAAAAGACCCTGAGGTCAACAGTCACCTGCTCTCCTGACTGAGCCAGCCAGGTGCCCCAGAGCTAGGATATTTTTACGGAGTTTCACAAGTATGGCATCAGTGAAGCTTGGAGTTTTTGGCCAGAGAAGCCCAAGTTCAAATCTTGGTTCTTGTGCTAAATTAGCTTTGTGATATAATTCTCCCTGAGCTTGTTTCTTCATCTGTAAAAAGAAGATACTATTTCAGGTATGTTTGTGCAGATTACATAATAAAACACCCAACAAAGTATCTTGTAGGAAACACACACTCAAAAATTGTTGAATAGGCTGGCTCAGTCAGTAGAGCATGTGATTTTTGATCTCAGGCCACGAGTTTGAGTGGAGCCTACATTAAAGAAAAAAGTGGAAAAAAAAGATTGAATAAATGTAAGCTTCTTGAAGGGTTTTTCATTGATGCTTCTATGCGTTGTAATCAACAAGGCCAAATCACCAAGGACCACCTATTGGCATAAAAGTGAATGATGCCTTTTCAAATAGCTTTTCTTCGGATTAGATTTTAAAGGAAATTTTGTTGATGGAAAATGAGTGGTACTCAACAAATGTAAACTTTGCTGCCACTTTATTTAGTATTATCTTGAATTAGACCCTGGGTAGACTTTTTTTTTTTAAAGATTTCATTTGTTTATTTTAGGATGAGCATGGGCATGCTGGGGGAGGAGTGGAGGGAGAGAAGTAGACTCCCCCTGAGCACAGAGCCTGACACCAGGCTCAGTCCCCATGACCCTGAGATCATGACCTGAGCTGAAATCAAGAGTCGCTTATCCTGCTGAGCCACCCAGGCACCCTGACTTGGCTTGGTTTTGATGAAATTTAGCATGCTTACCTCTTGTTTTCTTCAGGTTTTTCCTGAATAGTATAATAGTGAAGCATCTTCCTTTAGACCACTCTTTATAAATTGGCCCTGCCTCCCTGTCTTTGCTGTTCTGCTGTAATGTCCATAGCACTGACATATATTGTGCATTGTATGTCTCTCCCACACTGAAATGAGTACTGCAATAGGCAGGAACTTGGCTCTATTTAATACTGTATCAGTACTGCAACCAGTGCGTGGCACATAACCATGAATTAGTGAATTGGTAAATGAACCAGTTGAAGATTTCAGGAGAAGAGGGAAAAGAAGAGTATTGTGTCAGGTCTTTTAAAAGTGATTTTGTGGGCGTATTTATTTTATTTTTTAAAAAGATTTTATTTATTCATGAAAGACAGAGAGAGAGAGAGCAGCAGAGACACAGGCAGAGGGAGAAGCAGGCTCCTTGCAGGGAGCCTGATGTGGGACTCGATCCTGTGACTCCAGGATCATGCCCTGGGCTGAAGGCAGGTGCTAAACCACTGAGCCACCCAGGGATCCCCTTGTGGGCATATTTAACCTCAGTAACAATATACTTGTATTTTAAGCTCCTGGTGCTGTATTTTAAGGACATGCTAAGTCCAATGGAATGATTTTGAATATCATTGCTTCTGTAGTGATATTTGTTGAAAAAAAGCTTCAGCTTATTTTTAGACAGTTTCTTTTTTTTTTTTTAGACAGTTTCTACAGAGACTTTAGTCACCTAAGTTGTCTTCCAAAAATCCTCTTGATTTTGGAAGAGACAGCAGAGTTGCTGATAAAAAGTGACTTACATGGGTATCATATACGTTAGAGTATACTTTGGCTCTATACCAAATAAAAACATTTTTGTGCATGTTTTATCTCTGGGGCAGCACATCTTTGCTTTCCTTGGGTTCCAAGTCAGTTTAGTAAAAGAATTAATGTTTTTTTTTTTTCCCCCAGGGATTAGTTTGGTCATATCACTGCTGCTTCCTGAAGTTCAGTGGATTGTTGATTCTGCTGTGTCTGTTGAGGGCAGGAGTGATTGGGATATTACCCCTTTTTTGTTTTTTAATTTGGAATATGTAATTTTTTCTGTAAAGATTTACTTTTGGTTTGTTCAGGCCATTGATATGTTTGTTGCTCTTTCATACTACGTGTCAGCTGATAAGGAATTGATATAGCCTGGGTTAGCAGTGGTCAGGTGGAGTTGGTCACCTTCATCTTAGAAATTCTAAGTAGACAAGTCAGAAATGCCTTTAATTTAGAATTTAGTTGATTATGTAGTATGATACTTTTTGAGGTATCAAAATTATTGGTGTCTGGTATGGATATGAACTCATGTTCAGATTCCCTAATTGTCACAAGTACCTTTCCACATTGATTTGTTTGACCTAGGATCCAAAATGGTTCACACATTAGCTTGCTTGCTGTATTCTTGTCTATAGAAGTCCCCACTTATCTGTGGGGGATACATTGCAAGACTCCCAGTGGATGCCTGAAACTGGGTATGATATGGTAAAGTTTCATTTATAAATTCAGCATAGTAAGAAATTAACAGTAATAATAAAATAGAACAATTATAATAATAGACTGGAATGAAAGGTGAATATGGTCTCTCCCAAAATCTTTCTCTCTCTCTCTCTTTTTAAAAAATGTTTATTTATTAATGAGAGACAGAGAGAGAGGCAGAGACACAGAGGGAGAAGCAAGCTCCATGCAGGGAGCCCAACGCAGGACTCGATCCCGGGTCTCTAGGATCATCACACCCTGGGCTGAAGGTGGCGCTAAACCGCTAAGCCACCCGGGCTGCCTCCCCCCCTTTTTTTAAAGTGAGCTCTATGTTCAATGTGGGACTTGAACTCACAACTCCAGGATCAAGAGTTGCATGCTCTACAGACTGAGCCAGCCAGGCATCCCCCTTAAAAATCTTATTTTACTATACTTAACCCTTCTTGTGATGATGTGAGATGATAAGCTGCATATACGTTCAGATGAAGTGAGGTGAATAATGTGGGCATTTTGACCTACTGTTAGGCTACTGTGTACTGACCTTCTGACAGACCACAGCTGACCTCAGGTAGTTGAAACCTTAGATAAAGGAGGACCACTATATTATGTCTCCACTTTCTTTCTTTCCCATGCCATTTATCTTCTAAAGAACTTGGAAATATTTTATTCCAACAAAAAATATTTTATTTTGTAGGAATTCTGATATTCTAGATGTGGCTGATTGCTTCCTAAGGTTGTTAATTTGGTAACCTAATCTCTTTATGTCTTAAAAACTAAAAGTTAGGTCTTGATTAAATTCAGGTTGTGTGTTTTTTTTTTCTTCTTATATATCTATTTTGGCAAGAATTTATCATAGGTTGTGCTTAGCACTTCAAGATGCGTTATATCAGGAAAAGTTTGTTGTCAGACTCTGTCATTTTAGTGATATTGTAATTGATTAGTAAGTTAGGTGTTAATAATCATCTTACCTTTATTTCAGAAAACCTTGATTCTTTACTCTCAGACTACGATATCCTCTCTCTATCCAATATCCAGCAGCACTCAGTAAGAAAAAGGGATCTACAGGCCTCAACACATATAGAAACACTACTGACTTTTTCAGCCTTGAAAAGGTAATTTGAACTATTTATAGAAAAATATTGGGGTAACTGGGGACTTAGTTTGGCAAAAGTAGAAAAATAAGGGTGTTTATTAGAGTCTTAGGAAGTTATATTTTAAAGATTTGTAATTGATATAATTACAGTCAGTCATAATTCTTATATCACTTCTTACTCTAAAATTCATAGTGATGATTATTAAAAACAGGCAAATGAGTATTCCAAAGGTATTAATGATAGTAATAATGTTTATGGGATTCTAACAAAGGATTTTAATTAATTGAATGATTTGTAGTACTTTAAAATATTTTGTGCTACTTTACAACCATGAACTACGCACTAAATATTATCTTTCTTTTATATATGAACACACTGAGTTTTAGAGATCAAGGGTTTTTTCAGGACCCCACAGCCTTGTGGTAAGTTGAATAGAGAATTCAGAGCTGTGTGTATATTGAAGTCCCCTTACATCGTAGCATAAATTGATGTGATCTGTTTGGGCAATAATTTTGCTTTTTCTTACATCTTACAGATGTAAATCTGTTAGATAATTGCAGGCCTTTTTCTAAAGTCTTTTTAGGGAGCTTTACTAATATCAAAACAAACACTGAGAGAATGTTAATGGACTGAAGCAGAGAGAGAAACACACTTCCTGCTGAGCAGGTGCCTAAAGAGGGGCTCTATCCCAGAATCCCAGGATCATGACGTGAGCTGAAGGCACTTAACGGACTGAGCCACCCAGGCACCCCAACAAATATTTTTCAAAAAAGAAAGTAATACATGTACTTGATTTAAAAAGCAAACTGGGGGGGCGGGTAGTATAAGAAATTTTCACTTCTTCAGACTTCCCAGACATAGAGAGCTTTCCTGAATAAACCTCTAAAAGATTTTATTTTTTATTGTTTTTTAAAGATTTTATTTATTTATTCATGAGAGACACACACACACAGAGAGAGAGAGAGAGAGAGAGAGAGGCAGAGACACAGGCAGAAAGAGAAACAGGCTCCACGCAGGGAGCCCGACGTGGGACTCGATTCTGGAACTCCAGGATCACGCCCTGGACTGAAGGCAGGCGCTAAACCACTGAGCCACCCAGGGATCCCCTCTAAAAGATTTTAATGCATATTTTTGGCATATAGATCTGTGTATATGTAGGTGATATAGATAAGTAGATTTACCTCATTTTTATAGCTGCATAAATATTTATTTATTTATTTTTATTTATTTATTTATGATAGTCACACAGTGAGAGAGAGAGAGGCAGAGACATAGGCAGAGGGAGAAACAGGCTCCATGCACTGGGAGCCCGACGTGGGATTCGATCCCTGGGCCAAAGGCAGGCGCCAAACTGCTGCGCCACCCAGGGATCCCTTTTTTTTTTTAATATTTATTTTTTAAAAAATATTTTATTTATTCATGAGAGAGACAGAGAGAGAGGCAGAGACGTAGGCAGAGGGAGAAGCAGGCTCCATGCAGGGAGCCTGATGTGGGACTTGATCCTGGTACTGCAGGATCACACCCTGAGCCGAAGGCAGGTGCTTAACCACTGAACCGCCCAGGCGTCCCTGCATAAATATTTCTTTTGCATAGAATTGTAACGGTTTGTTGGCTAGTAACTTACAGCTACATATTATTTAACCAAAGTGATTATTATTTCTTATGGCAAACCTCCAATAAATATCTTTGTGAATATACCTTATCTAGGTTATTTTTTTTTATAGGATACATTCCTGAAAGAATGAGTCAAGGATATACATATTACAAATGTTTACTGCTGTTACCATATTTCTTCCTAAAGACATTAGCCCAATTTATTCTTCTAGTAGCAGTTTATGAGCTTACCTGTTTCCTGTTACCCTTAGCAATACAAGGTTTTATCAGCCCTTAATTTTTGTCCCTGTGAATGGGGATATATCTCATTGTGTTGATGATTTTTATCTTTTTTTTTTTAAGTGTTGTGGCTCCTTTTTTTTTTTTTAAAGATTTTATTTATTCATGAGAGAGAGAGAGAGAGAGGTAGAGACACAGGCAGAGGGAGAAGCAGGCTCCATGCAGTGAGCCTGATGTGGGACCGGATCCTGGGTCTCCAGGATCATGCCCTGGGCTGAAGGCAGGCACCCAACCGCTGAGCCACCCAGGAATCCCTGTGTTGATTTTTATCTTGTTTGAAATTGAGCATCTTTTCATGTGTGTAAATCATTTATTTTTCTGTGTCTACCTTTTTGTATCCTTTTACCATTTTTCTGATAGGTTTATTCGATTCCTGAATCATAGTCATGCTTAGTATATTTATCATATGTGAAACTGATATTTTATGCAGATATATTTTATAATGTCTTTTTCGTTTTTTTTCTAGTTATTGCCATCATCCTTAGATTATTTTTGAATAATTTCTTTCTGTTAGAGTTCATGTCAAAATATTGTTGTATTGGTTATCCAAGCTTCCAGGCCTATAGCAAATTTGAGCAGTGATGATGATGATAATCTACCTGGTGCTTAATTTCATGTAATTTATTTGAGGCACTTTGCACACGTTCTCTCTAATTCTCACCATGCTCCACAAAGAAGTTTTTGTTACTCTCTTTTTGGGGGAAAAAGAATTGAGACTCAGGTTGGGTAACTTGCTCAAGGTCACTTAGCTAGTAAGTGGAAGATAAAGGATTTGAATACAAGCCTGTGCTATTTCTGCTGTCTGATATGGATGTCTGATATGGATTTTGGTGAAGAAGTGGATATAGTTTATAAGAGATAAATAGGAGCAAAGGATAAGGGGGAAACTGCAAAATAAGAACTAAAAATTTGGCTTTCTAGGTTTTTTTTAAAGTTAGGTTTGGGGTGACTCATAGAGTCTTTTCTGTGGGGGGAAGTGTTGCCATACCCCATGCATTCCTCTCTTTCAGGTCTCATAGATGACATTGATTCTTAAGAAAATGTTCAGTATTATCTTTGTATACTCTTTGTGTAAGGAAGCAGGGAGGTTTGTAATTTATTTTACAGGCTTTCCATCTGAAGTGTTTATAAATGGAAATGGATCTAACCATGTAGCAGAATTTTGGACCAAGTACTTTAAAATAGTTTATATCATTTAACCCTGAAAACCATTCAGTTAGTAGGTATTACTTCCATTTGTAGATGAAGATACTTATTTCAGAGGTTAAGGCCAAGATTAAGCATCGAGTAAGTGGTGGAGACAAGATTTGAGCTAGGTTTGTCAGACTCCAAAGCTCTTTATTTTATGCTGCATCGTTAAAAGAAAAAGAAGGTTGGGATATTTGAGATGATCAGTTTATATAGGGCTGAACTTACCAATGTGAAGCTGCTCATTACAAATGTGAAGGTACTTATAAATGATTAGATTTTCTGGTTTTAGACAGTAGTCTAAAAGGCTAATTTAAATCAAGGTGATTAGATTTGTGTATGACTATTATAGCAGTTGAAAAGCATGGAAATGCTGAGAAATTGTATGAGGAGTTAAATAGTAACTTTATGAAGAAAAACCCCTGAAATTTGCCTAGAAGTTACATTTCCTCTGTTTTATAAATTAAGAAATGCTATTCTAAAGTTAAAAATATTGTTTTAATACTTTTTTTAAAAAAAGATTTTATTTATTTATTCATGAGAGACACAGGCAGAAGGAGAAGCAGGCTCCATTCAGGAAGCCTAACATGGGACTTGATCCCAGATCTCCAGGATCATGCTCTGGACTGAAGGTGGTGCTAAACCGCTGAGCCACCTGGGCTGCCCTGTTTTAATACTTTCTGATAATGTTGCACTTTTAAAAAAATTTAGATATTTCTTATATCCTCTTAAAAGTGAAATATCTTAATTTATTTGAAGAGGGCTAGAACTGATAAATGGAAATAATACATATCCAGCTAAATGGACTATTAAAAATAGATATGAGGTACAAACTTCCAGTCATAAAACAAGTCATAAGGATGTATAGCATGGTGACTGTAGTTAATACTGAATTGCATACATGAAAGTTGCTAAGAGAGTAGATCTTAAAATCTCTCTTAAAATAAATTGGTTGCTCTGTATGCTAACAATTTTAATTAGATATTATGTAATATTTACAGAAAAGGAGGAAAATATTGTTAATTCAGGTGGATTAACACTAGTTTGTAGTTACTGTAAATCCTTAAGCCAAAAGTCAGAAAGATAAAGGAAAATGCTAAAGGAAATCTATTAGTACATGACTTCACATAATTTTGAGAGGATAAAGTAAAATATAAATTCTGACTGAAATAACCTTTAGAGGTTTTACAACTCAAAGATGAAGATTGGAAAGTCAGAAAACAGGAACTTTACCATTCCTTGGTCCTTATCTTTATAGAAGAGCAGATTTTTAGTGTAGAAAACAATGCAATTTCAGTGATTTTTCTGGAAAGAATATTAAGTAAGAGTAACATTGAGACTCATAGAGGGCTTCGAAGCTGAATAATGAGGCATTTAGAATAGGGATACTTTTCCTTACAAAGTTATCAGCATAACTGATGGAAAAAAAATCATAGCTGTGAATGTGTGGGAAGATATGTTTTAGGAGAACAGGAGAAGATGTTCCAAGGATTTCTGAAATAATGTTCTATTGTCTCTTTCCCTTTGACCATTAAAAAAACCCACAAGTGAACTAAAATTACTTTGTTATGCTCAAAAAGTTAAAAATATTTGTTGCCGTGGAGGCCGCCCCTGTCTAGATTCTTTCTGGCAGTTTAGACTTAGGCAAACCCATGGGGAAGTAACACTTCATAGTTTCAACCCCACAACTGACAAAATTTGTTCCTGTGGTTAAGATAAAAAACATACCTTTATCTTTAGTGTTCATGGGCACATTGAAAGGGTAAATAATAATTGAAAAATTCTTGCTCACCACACCCAGATTTTATGTCAGGACTGAAACTGAGAGAAAACAAAAGAATATTAAGCTGACTAAACTGGAGTATGTGCTTTAATGTCTCCGTTGGATCCTTATATTTATTTTCCTCACAGGAATTGAGGATTAATTTTTTTCAAGATACATTCTCTTTAGAAGGAGAAAAAAAGCATGAGTGCTTTTAAATATAGAAAGTAGCAATTACTAACTTTGCCTAGCAATAAGAACAGCTTGATTTTTAGAGGCAGCACAGTACAGGCTTTTTTTTTTTTTTTTTTAAAGATTTTATTTATTGATGAGAGAGAGGCAGAGACACAGGCAGAGGGAGAAGCAGGCTCCGCACAGGGAGCCCAATGTGGGACTCAATCCTGGGACTCCAGGATCACGCTCCGGGCCAAAGGCAGATGCTCAATCACTGAGCTACCCAGGCGTCCCAACAGTACAGGCTTTTGAAATACACCTAGTTCGGTGTCTAGTTTCATCACTTACTGGCTGTGTAACCTTGAGTATGTTGATAGACCTCCAACCCTCAGTGTTTACTGTGTGAAGTGGAAATAATGTAAGCAGAGCACGTAATGCTGAGTAGTATTCAGTAGTGGTATCTAGTAATACCAGTCTGATAAATTTTTCAGACAAGCAGGATTCCAACTTAAACTATCCACATGTGTGTTTCCTTAGTCAGGCTCAAAAAGATGAATGCATAAGCTCTTTGAATCTTTTTTCCTCCAATTTTAGTCTTTTTTTTTGGCTTGCCAAATTCTTATAGCTAAAGAAATTTGTCTGTCTTTTTTTTTTTTTTTTGTCTGTCTTTATATGTGATATAATGCTAAGTACCTAGTAAAACAGTAGTTATAAGTGGAATAGTGTTTTATTAATGTCCACTCTCTGTCAGCTTATTTTTTAAGTAAGTTGAATTTTATGGGTTAGAGTAAAATTTTATGTGTTTAGAGTAAAATATGGCTGCATTCTTTCTTTAGGCATTTTAAATTGTATCTGACATCAAGTACTGAACGCTTTTCCCAAAATTTCAAAGTCGTGGTGGTAGATGGTAAAGATGAAAGTGAGTACACCGTCAAATGGCAGGACTTCTTCAGTGGACACGTGGTTGGTTAGTATGAAGCTTGTTTGTTTGCCCTTGTGTCTGTTAAGGTGTCCAGATCTAGTTTGCATATTCTTTTTTATTGGGTGTCAGAGAAGTGCTATTCTTTGTTTCATATGAGTCTTATAAGTTTGGAAGAAGGAACATGTAGATGGGGGGAAATGGGGATTATCTAAGCATGTATATATATACTGTCTATTTTGATGATTAAAATTAATTTCCTCCCAGTTGATAAGAATTTAACCTCCTCTTATCTCCAGGGAAGGATGTAGGCTTCCCTTATGAGATTTTAAACAAGGAAGCTAGGAGATAAAATAATTGACTTTATGATTCTGTTAAGTATTTAAGACATTATGTCAAACAAGCAATTGTGGTTTACTTCTGGAACTTTCTCTGCAGAAAAAAGAAATGACATTAAAATCTGCAAATCATGCAGTTCAAACTCTGTAGATTCCAGATCATGCTTTCTGCCTCCTTCCCTTCCTCATTCTTCCTTCTCTCCTTTCCCCCTTCCCCCCCTTCTTCCCCTTCCTCCCTACCCGCTTTCCCTTTCCCTTTCTTTCAGAGAGGGAGAGGGGTTAGGGAATGGGATGGGGACAGAGGCAGAGGGAGAGAGAGAATCCGTGCAGGCTCCACACCCAGCATGGAGCCCAATGTGGGGCTTGATGTCAGACCCTGAGATCATGACCTGGACTGAAATCAAGAGTCGGAGGCTTAACCAACTGACCCACCCAGGCACCCTTCTCTTAGTTCTTTCTTAACCAGAACTCAGTGAAGTTACTCCTGGAAGAACATCTATACATTTGTTTTTGGTTTTGTTCTTTTTTTTTTTTAAGATTTATTTATTTATTTGTTTATGATAGACATAGAGAGAGGCAGAGACACAGGAAGAGGGAGAAGTGGGCTCCATGGTGGGAGCCCGATGCGGGACTCAATCCCAGGACTTCAGGATCGCACCCTGGGCCAAAGGCAGGCGCTAAACCGCTGAGCCACCCAGGGATCCCTTGGTTTTGTTCTATAACACACTCTAGATAATTTTTAGAAGAGAATTGAGGGAAAGAGAAAGGTTTCAAATGAGTTGAGGCTACTCCTTAGGAGTGTGAATATTTTGCTGCTTGCTGGGCCCTGTGTTTCTTTGTTGTAGATTTCTATAGTACCTAGGCAGATTCCACTCTGATGAAGGACTTGATCGATTTTTATTGACGGTAGTGCATAGTTTATTTTTTGATAGAAGTATTTGTAAATGATGGATTTTTTTTTTCTCTTAAGGTGAGCCTGACTCTAGAGTTCTAGCCCACATAGGAGATGATGATATGACGATAAGAATCAACACAGATGGAGCAGAATATAATATAGAGGTAAATCTGTATGTAAATTTTTTTTGGGGTGGGAGCTGTTAAAACTGTTTCCCAGTTGTTTTAAGAAGACAAAAGTCTTTAATTGTACTTCTATTTTCCTTGTGTTTAAAGTTTTTAACCAATGAAGTAGATGGTTCTTTATTAAAAGAAAAAGAAGATAATATTTTTTACACGTCTGAGAGACTGCCCTAAGATGCACTCTATTTCTAAGTGCCATAATTGAGAGAAAGTCATATAGGGGGTGGATAATGGGAAGAGAAAACTTCCTTTCTCTCCTGATTCATTTTTTTATTCTTTAATAATCCTACTATAAGTGTAAATGTTTGCAAAGACAAAAGTCAAGTCTTCTCCTGTTACCCCCTAGACTCTCAGGAAATGCAAAATTAATAAAAGGTGATAGTTTGAGAAGTTAAAAGAGGGAAACTCAGGCTCTGGTTACTCCTCCACTGAAGTACTAACAGCAGAAACCAAGACCAAACTAGCAGCCTTCCTTTTTTTTTTTTTTTTTTTTTTGTTTAAGAGATTTTATTTCCGGTTAGTCAGTAGGCTATTAGTATTTGTTTTGGGGGCATTGAAGTTACATGTGATAGATTTTCAACTGCATGGGGGGGGGGGGAGTCATTGCCCCTAATCCCTGCATTGTGGGAGAGTCAACTTTATTTATTTATTTATTTATTTATTTATTTATTTATTTATTTATTTATGTCAACTATATTTAATAGCGTTATTGAGGTAAAATTCACATACTATACAGTTCACTCATTTATATCCATTATGAAGGATATAATTCATTGGCTTTTACTGTATCCTAGTTATGGAAGTCATCACCACAATCAATGTTAGAACATTTTCACCACCTGCAAAAGAAATACTGTACCCTCTAGCAGCCCACCACCCTTTGCTTCCAAATCCCCTGGCCCTAGGAAACCACTGATCCATGATCTCTTTAGATTTGCTTGGTCGTACATATAAATGGAATCACAATATGTGATCTTTTATGACTGGCTTCTTTCTCTTAGTATATTTTTAAGTTTCATCCATGCTTTAGCCTGTGTCAGTACTTCATTTCTTTTTATTGCCAAATATTCTATTGTATGGATATGCCATATTGTGCTTGTTTTATGGACATTTGGATTGTTTTCACTTCTTTGGCTATTACAAATAATGCTTCTGTGAACATTTGTGAGCAAGTTTCTGTGTGAGCATTTATTTTCAATTCTCTGGGGTTTATATCAGGAGTGGAATTTCTGGGTCATAGGCTAACTCTATTTTTAACCTTTTGGGGAACTACCAGACTGTTTTCCAGACTGTGGCTGCATTCCACATTCTCACCATTTTACATTCCACAGTATATGAGACTTCTGACTTCTCCACATCTTCACCAATACTTCTTATGACCTGTTTTTGATTCCAACCATCTTGGCAGATGTGAAGTCATGTCCTCGTGGTTTAGATTTTCATTTCCATGATGGATATGGAAGGAGATTTTATATATCCATATATATATATATATATATATAATATGAGAGTGTGTGTGTGTGTACACACAGTATCTTTTTGTACTTTGCTCATAAGCTGCTTAGTTTGGATGAGACCAGCATCCTTATTGGAACTTTGTTTTTGATTTGACTAACTTTTCAAATGTGTTAGTTCTGATTTACTGTGACCTTGTGATAGGGAAAGTGAAGATTTTTTAAAAACTGCTCTTCCTGAAAGGTATAATAAGTTTTAGGCACATTACTGCAAATTTTCTGCCTTCTCTCCTGTGTATAAAACCTTCATGGTAAAAAGATACTAAGGACACTGGAATGAGAACGGTGCAGGGACCAAAGGCTCATCTCCTGTTTGTTGCTATAGGTCATTACCTGGAGTGGGGTTGGCATGCTGTAGGTGTTACAGAAATGTTTTTGAATGAATGAAAAAGGTTCTGCGTTTCCTTTTCTGGATCTTCTGAAAGGTTTCATAACTTGTACAAAATAATGCTTTCTTCAAATACAGATAAAAATCAAAGGGTGAATAATCCATGTATTTATTTGCCAGCATAGAAGCTCTGAGAAAAGTTGAAATGATTTGTTTTTGTTAAAATGACTAGTCAGTTTACTTAAGCTGGAAATGAATGTTACCTAAAAACAAAGGATGTTGTAAGAATTGATTGTTTGGGAATTCTTATATTTTGTGTCTCAATTATATGATTTCTGTTTTAGCCACTTTGGAGACTAATTAATGATACTAAAGACAAAAGAATGTTAGTTTATAAATCTGAAGATATCAAGAATGTTTCACGCCTACAGTCTCCAAAAGTATGTGGTTATATAAAGGCGGATAATGAAGAGTTGCTTCCAAAAGGGCTGGTAGACAGAGAGCCACCTAATGGTAAGACTTAAAAATATATTTCAAATAAGAAATTATTTCAAATATGCATTATGGCTGTCTTCAGTAGAGATGGTGGTTAATTGATTAGTAAATGTAGTATTTGACTTGAAAATAGTTTTATTCAGAATTTTCTTTAATTCTTTTGCCTGTGAGAATTGAAAACACTCAAATAATGATAACAATAAAGGTCGGAAAAAGTCTACAGAAAGGGGAAATTGAATAATCTGAGGGAATTTTTTTTTTTTTTTTTTGTAAATAGTAAAGAAGGGTTGACAATACATATAGTGTTTAAGTGGGTATGGAGAGGAGGGAAAGTGTTTTTATTTGGGGTATTTAGAAATAACAAAATACTGTTGAAAAATAATATCTTTTTTTTTTAAATTTTATTTATTTTTTCATGATAATCACACACAGAGAGAGAGAGAGAGGCAGAGACATAGGCAGAGGGAGAAGCAGGCTCCATATAGGGAGCCTGATGTGGGATTCGATCCCGGGTCTCCAGGATCGCGCCCTGGGCCAAAGGCAGGCGCTAAACCTCTGCGCCACCCAGGGATCCCGAAAAATAATATCTTTAGATAAGCTTATGAGAAATTAGTTGGTACCAAGAGAGGTCTGTACTGTTTAGAAAGAGGTTATCAGTCTTGGGACAGCTCACTCTATTTTTATTTATTTATTAAATATTTTGTTAAAAGGTTTTATATATATATTGGAGAGAGAGCACGAGTGGGGAGGAAGGGCAGAGAGGGACAAGCAGACACCTTGAAATATGGGGGTCGATCTCAGAACTCTGAGATCACGACCTGAGCCAAAGTCAGGCACTTAACTGACTAAGCCACCCAAGTTCCCCAAAGATTTTATTTTTTAAGTGATCTCCACACCCAACATCAGGCTTGAATTCACAACCCGGAGATCAAGAGTCGCGCACTCTACTGACTGAGCCAGGCAGGTTCCCCGTGACAGATCAGTTTAGGGTCGTGGAAAAACCTAGCCATCATGGAGAATTACTCGACTGTCCTCGTTTTTGAAAACTTACAGAATATGGCTAACATTTTAGTATATAAATAGTCAGTTGGATATTTGATAAAGAGAAGGACCTATTACCATAAACTAATTTTTAGTGTCTGATTATCTTGGTGGTTTTACTCTTACTTTGGTTAATTGGTAAACTTCTAGTATATGTGCTGCCAAAGCGAGCACAATTTGTAAACTTCTAGAAGAAAATGACCAACAATAAGCTAGATGGTTGTCTTACCTTAAGTACTTTTTAAAAGTTTCATTTTAAAACCTTCTGAAGGAGGCCTTTTTCCTTGGTTTTGAATTCTATTTTAAAACCTCATATTACTTTTTACTTTTCTGTCTCCAAATTGTTTTTTGTGAAGGTATCTTTAAGGGATACTAAGCTCAAATAATGTTTGTTTCAAAAATATGGTAGATTTAAAGTGTTACTATAAAAAAAACTCCTTGTTTTGATGAATTTTGATTTAATAGTGCATACAAATTCATATTAGAGTTTGTTCATCGGGTGAAGAGAAGAGCTGATCCTAACCCATTGAAGAACACCTGTAAATTGTTGGTGGTAGCAGATCATCGCTTTTACAAATACATGGGCAGAGGGGAAGAGAGTACAACTACAAATTACTTAGTAAGTATCTGATATTGGATCAGGTCACTAGACATAAAAATCGAGGTAGATAGGGAAATTCCAATTAAGAGAAGACTGCTATGATGTGAAATGTAATGAAATGAGATGTTTCAGATGCCTTGTTATTTCCTAAAATAATGGGGAGTTCTCTTAGGTTCTTATATTACTCTGTAGAGATTCTAATTTCAAATTTTTTAAAACCCATTTTACCTTTGAACTAATGTTTTGCACATTAGAATTTTTATGCATATTAGGTGTAGGGAGAATTCATAGCATAGGCCTCCCTTCTCTATTCAGTTGAACTCTGAAAACATCACTGCTATAATGGCTGTGACTCGTGTGAATATATGCTCCAGAGTGGGGAAAAAAAAGTATTTATATGAACCTCTGTGTGTTCTTTGCTTATATGTATATTTCAGAGAAGATGATCCTTTTGGCTTATGTTGTATAAAATAGCTAATTGTTGGACTATAACTATGTGAAGTAGGTGGAACTTTCATGGTCATAACTAACTGTAGAGCAAAGATTCAAAAAGAAAGATTACAGAAGTACTGACACTGAGTTTTTGAGCCTTTACTATTATAATTTGAAAAGCCAAGGGAATCCTTTTTCATTGACATTTTTTGTTAGTATGATCTCATTCGTTGTGATAATTTGGCACTGACGAAATGTTTTTGTTGAAGGAATAAAAGAGAATGCAACTATTCATGAACCCAGAGTGTAGGCCCCAAAAGATGCCTTTCTCCTTGCCTTGCTTTTTCCATTCTCTGTGTTTTATTTGTCCCCCCCTCCCCCTATTTCCCTCCCCTTCCAATGTCAAGTGAAAGAATTTATTATGAGGGTAGTAGGAGTAGTGTGTGAAGTCACTGCAATTCTTGTTCCTAAGTAAAAGATTCTTTCTTGAAAAAGTTACTTCTTAATGTGAGTTTTGTATTAAGGGGGTTTTAATACACTTTTTTGTTTATTACACCACAAATATGAATATGATGATAGGTCTAGTCTTAAAAACTGCATTTCTTAGTTTTACACTTACTATAAGCAAACAACAGTTTTTAGATCTCTAATATGCTTCACAGTTGCTAGAACAAACCTCATCTAGCCAGTTGGTGAACAATAGAACAGTCTGTTGGAGGTAAAGATGGGCAATGAGCATTTGTTCTTCTGTAGTTGGAATCAACCCTTGTCCCTTCTCCCCCAGTATTCTCTGTCTACCTTACCTCCCTTCCCAAATCATACGACAGAAGAGAGGGGAATGGTGGGAGTTTGCTCTTCTGTCCCTCTCTGCCCAGTCCTTGGGGCTGGACTTTGCCCAGTGAGGTTTGGGGATAGCTTGAGCAGCATCTGTTATTGCCCCTCACCTCTTTCTGGGGAAGACATTTCAGATGCTTGCCAAGAAATGGAGTGGAGATGGACTACTACTTTCTTAGAAGGGCATATTTTAGTACATTGGTTGACCTTTAACTTTCATTTTTGTAGTTGAACTATTTTAGACCTTTAACTTTCATTTTTATAGTTGAACTATTTTAGAAGTTACTTATAGTTTGGTTCATATGCAATTGATAATCTAAAATTTGAGATGAACTGTACCACTTCTTGATTCTGGCATAACACTTTAAGCTTGAGGCTAGGCATATTTATTTGTTTTGTTAGTGTCACCAATGTTACGGGATAACATCTTAGTGCTAGTTTTGTAATTGATGGAAACTCTGACAGTGGTATTTTCTCTAAACTGACCATTTTAATCCCTGAAAAATTTATATTACGTTGCAGAGTGATAATTATACACATGTCTTCCTCACACTCTTTCCTTTGTAAACACAGATAGAGCTTATTGACCGGGTGGATGACATCTATCGGAACACTTCATGGGACAACGCTGGTTTCAAAGGTTATGGAATACAGATAGAGCAGGTATTTACCAATGGTTGTGGATGTGGCTTTTGTTACTCGGCAGAGTGATGTGATGCAAGTATTTGTAACTCATCTTCGACTCTAATCTTAAAATGTGGACATGCCAGTGAATTGTATAGCATTTTTGAATTAATTATTTACAGATGTGAAGTTTTTTGTTCTTAGGCTTGTTGTAGGCAGAAAGCCGCCTTTTGCTGTGATCTTTCTCTCAATTTATGTTGGTTTTATCCTCTTCATTGTTTTACTTTTTTTGATTATGCTTTTTCTTTAGTTACAATGTTGGCACATATTGTTGAATCCTTAGAAAATTTACTCAAATACGGTGTACATTGGCAGGGCATCTGTACATATAGAACCAGTAGATCTCCCCCCCCCCCCCCCCGCCCCAATTTTCTGGTTTTTTATAACCTGTTCATAGAGCGCATTCAACAATGGATTATTGATGTCATCTTAATTATATCTCATAGTAAACACTGTTTGAAATTGATAAGACTAATTAAAAAGACTTCTAAAGTTGGGTATTGCTTTGGACAGATGTTTAATATGTAAATTATTTTCTGTTGTTTCCAGGCTCTTTCTATTAATTAACCATATTCTTATAGGTACTGAGGTATAGGATTTAGAGATTAAGAAACAAAACTTTTGAAATTTTACATCATACTATACTTTATAAATGTTAAACTTTTATAGTACTTGTATAAAACTAAGAGAATTATTTTTCCCTTTTCTATTCTTTTACTGTTTTGCATTTTCTTTTAAGTTGTTATTTGAATAGGTAATATATACACAAGGTACAAAAGCCAGTGAAAAGTAAGTCTCTTCAACCTCTGCCTATTGTCACACCAGCCCCTTTCCCCATGAGATGCCTCCGTGTCGCAAGTCTCATAAGTGCTGTCCCGGAGAGATTCTGTGCATGTATAGCATGTGTCTGTATATGTGTGTATTTGACACATGGTGGTATGCTCTACTCTTTTGCACCTTGCTTTTTCATTTGGCGAGTATGTTGGTGATTGTTCCATTATGGTACATAGAAAGTTGCCTCACTAGTCTAAAATAGCTGCATCATGTTCAAATTTTAGGGAACTAAAAAAAGAACTAAAAAAAAAAAAAAAAAAAAAAAAAAACAAATTTTAGGGAACTAATAGATAAAACTCCCTTTGCCTTAAGAACTTGGGACCACTTGGAAAAATAGGTGCAGTAAAGGAGATTAAATATCAGCTTTATAATAATGATGACGGATGGATTGGAGGGTGTGGTTTACGTGTGCAGTCATAGTGGGCTTCCCACCTATTTCATCCTGGAATTGATCTTGACCACCCACCACCAAAGCTGCTGAGCCCTCCCCTGTGAGCTTCCCATGTGGTGGCAGAGCAGAACAGACCAGAATATACCCTCTCCAGGCAGGCACATCCAGAAAAGAGGCCAGAAATGGCTGAGCTGAGATGGCTTTGTTCTTTTCCCTAAACACGCTCACTGGTCAGTAACGTTTCATCTCCTTGGAGTAAAGCCTTTATTCCTTTTTTATTAAAGCGGGATTAACGTGAATTTTTACTATATGTACAAGGAAGAGCTCCTGTTCTTTGTAATCTTTTTGTGGAGTGCAGTGACAGACATCTAATTCTTCTGGGTCTCTGAATCATTGACTGTAGTTGGAGTAAATATTTTAAGCTTGTGGAACCCAAGTTCTCATTTTGTCAAACTAAATGTAGAGGAAATAAGAGTTGAGGATTACATTTATAAGTTGATAAATAATTCATTGACATACATGTTTTCCATACCATGTGCTTCTCAGTTTGTTTTTAAATGGATATTAGAGCTGAAGAATTTTATGGAATTTTGGTTTTAAAACATTTTTTCTAGAATGGTAGATGATCTTATTTTGAATAGCTAGAAGTGTGGTATTACTTTAGTCTTATGCCTTTTTCTTAAGTGTTCTAAGTATATTGTCTTTTTAAGTATAGATCCGCATTCTCAAGTCTCCACAAGAGGTGAAACCTGGTGAAAGGCACTATAACATGGCAAAAAGTTACCCAAATGAAGAAAAGGATGCTTGGGATGTGAAGATGTTGCTGGAGGTAGGTGGCAGAGTCCTGGGTATGATGCTGTTAGCACCCTTTTTGGTTTCTAGTACATGGGGCATGTCTGCATCTCAATGAAGGGGTATGATGACAAAGGTAATTGAGAACCAGGAGCAGCCCACCCCAGCTAATCCAGCAATGACCTTACCCCTGTAGCAGGGCAGACAGCAAGATAGGCCAAAAAGTTCTGAAAACGAAAGATGCTAGAAAGCAGTACTTCTTGACCTTAATATCTTTGAGAATTTAGTTGTTGAAGTATTGAGACTTCAGAAAATGTATACCCAATATAGACACTTTTTGCATACCATTTTGTTCAGGTTTCTTTGAAACTTATCAGTAGATCTCCCAGGTCAGTAATTGTCAAACAGTATGAAAATGTATTAGTAGAAATATAACTTGGAGATCTGAAAGTTTTCTAAAAACCTCTGTGACTGTATTCTAGTAATAAATCTAAAGATAGCCTAAACATTCTATGCCATATAATTCTTGCCTCAACAGGGTAGGATTGATCCTTTTTGCTACAGATTTCAGTGTCTTGGGTTTGTGTATGTGATTGCTTTGTTGTAAAATGACCTTTGTGAGGTGATAGTGATCTTTTAATAAGTTAGTAAATGTATTGATTTCCTATGGCTGCTCCAACAAGTTACCACAAATTCAGCAGCTTATAACAATACTTATTTATCTAATCATTTCCATGGGTTAGTCCATGCACAGTGTGGCTCATCAGTCTCACAAGGCAAAAATTAAGTTTTCAAAGCTTAAATGGAGTTAAAGGATATTACCAATTCTTTATCCAGGTTGAGATCCAAAGAATGCTGAATGTGTAGAGTACTCTGTGTGGCTTAATCTGCTGTGATCCACTGCCACATCCAGAGGTTCAGACAGCACCGTTCACTTCTAAAGAGGCTTGGCTGGGGTACTAATCTGTTAGGGCTGCCAGTAACAGAGCACCACAGACCCGGCAGCTTAAACAGCAGAAATTTATGTTTTATGGTTCCAGAGGCTGGAAAACCAAGGCAAGCTTAAAAAAACAAAACAACAAAAAAACCCTGAGCACCTGGCTGGCTCAGTTGGAAGAGCATGAGACTCTTGATTTTAGGGTTGCAAGTTCGAGCCCCATGTTGGGTGTAGAGATTACTAAAAATAAATGAACTTAGAAAAAAACAACCCAAACATATACAAAGCCCATAAAATCCTCGAAATACTTTTGAGGGAATCTGTTTGGGTAGTAGGTGCTGACATCCCTTGGAAGGAATATCCAAGCACGGAGACTTACAGATTTGGAATATCCCCAGGGCTGAGCTGCACAGCTCCACACCAGCCCTCTTGGGTTTGAACTGCTATAAAAAGCTCCCAAGTTCTTCCCTATCCTACTGCCTCCCCGACTTGACAGCACTCCACTTCCTACCTATATAGGTGGGTGAAAATGTAGGTGAGGAGGCTTGGTGCTGCAGTTTGGTGGTTGCTGATGCAGAACTGCAGTTAGTCATAGGGTGTTTTTCTCCAGTGTCTGGTTGAAACTTCTGGTCTGATGTAATTGTTAATCTAATTAAGTATCCTTTTTTTTTTCTTAAAGCAATTTAGCTTTGATATAGCTGAAGAAGCATCTAAAGTCTGCCTAGCACATCTTTTTACGTATCAAGATTTTGATATGGGAACTCTTGGGTTAGCGTATGTTGGTTCTCCCAGAGCAAACAGTCATGGAGGTGTTTGCCCAAAGGGTGAGTTTTCCATTTGTTGTGTGGTTATGTGGGGATGGCAGGTTGATTAGATTATATGGTAATCCTGTATTAAATAAGTGATTTGTCACTGTTTCCTTTGTCCTCTAGCTTATTATAGTCCAATTGGAAAGAAGAATATCTATTTGAATAGTGGTTTGACCAGCACAAAAAATTATGGTAAAACCATCCTTACAAAGGTATGTTCTCATGTTTTTTAAAAGGATAGATTTTGATTTTATTGTAGTAGAACCCCAGCTGTATATATTTATGTAGGAATCTTTTTAAAAAGTAATACAAAAAAAATAAAAATAAAAAGTAATACATATTTTGTTTGTTTCTGCCTAAAAAAATACATGTGTTTGGTGGGAAATGAGAAAATAAAAAATATAAAGAAAAAGATAAAAGCTACCTGTGAGATTTCTTTTGTTGTTTTTCCTGAAGACACCACTTCCGGAGCCTTTCACCCTGTGGTTTTCTCTGCAGGCTACGTGGCTCCCAGTCCTATAGTGTAGCTGTCATTTGAAGACCTCCCCAAACTCCCACATTTCCTGGACCTCTTGTTCTTCCTCTTTCTTGATTTAGACCATCATTTTGGTGTAGTGTATCTTCTAGGAGCTTCTTAAGAAAAGGGTACATGAGAGGAAAATTGAGATTTTTACATATCTGAATATGTCTTTTGTGTTAATGTTAGAATCAATATGGAGTCATTCTGATTTTTTAAAAGATTTTATTTATTAATGAATGAGAGGCAGAGAGAGACAGAGACATAGGCAGAAGGAGAAGCAGGCTTCTTGCAGGGAGCCCGATGTGGGACTTGATCCCAGGACCCCAGGATCATGACCTGAGTTGAAGGCAGATGCTCAACCACTGAGCCACCCAGGCGTCCCAGTCCCTCTGATTTCTTTTTTTTAAGATTTTATTTATTTATTCATGAGAGACACACAGAAAGGCAGAGACATAGGCAGAGAGAGAGAGAAGCAGGCTTCCCACAGTGAGCCTGATATGGGGCCCTGAGATCATACCCTGAGCCAAAGGCAGATGCTCAACCATTGAGCCACCCAGGCATTCCAGTCTTTCTGATTTCTTATCCTTTGTACGTGACCTGTTTTTTTCCTTTAGAAGATTTTAGGATCTTGTTTTTGCCCAGGTATATCCATTAGGAATGTGTTAGGCACATTCCAGCAAATCCATACAACTAAAAATCCAAATCTTATTCATAAATAAGAGGTGTATTTGCCTCAGTCAGCAAGGTCAGGGATAGCATCCTGTGGGTAGCTGCAGCAGCATAGTGATGCTCGCAGGGAGCCAGGATCTTAGAGTTTTCATTCAGCCCCTCTGAGCACAAGCCTTTGTCCTCATGCTTCTCATCTGCTCACAAGATGGTTCTCCTCTATGTTGTAGAAAGGGGGACAGAGCCCTGTCTGTCCCTTCTAAAAAACTCAAAGTCTCACTCACTGGCTTCTGTTTATGTCTTGCTAGACAGACTCAGTCATGTGACTGACCTGCCCTCAAGGAAATACGGGAAAATGGCTGTTTTAGTAGAGTACATTGCCAACATGAGCAGGATTAGGATTTTTTAAGGAAGAAGGGAGAATGGATATTGATAGGAAATACTGGCCTCTGCTACACTGGTAGTTTGGCTATGATGTTATAGGTGGTGTAGTTTTTTTTTATCCCACTGTGCTGGGCCCTTCAGTCTAGACACTCCCAACTCCCGCAGTCCAACCACTATCCTCTTGTTGATCCCATTTATCAGGACCCCATTTAAGAAAAGCAGGGTGTGGCTGGCCAAAGCAGCCGATGGTTGGATATTAAGAAATAATGTTTTCTTTGCGTGATCCTTAAGGAAGCTGACCTGGTTACAACTCATGAATTGGGACACAACTTTGGAGCAGAACATGATCCGGATGGCCTAGCGGAATGTGCCCCAAATGAGGACCAGGGCGGAAAATACGTTATGTATCCCATAGCTGTGAGTGGAGATCACGAGAACAATAAGGTATGTATCTTTTGGAGCTTTTTTAGGTTAGGAAAGAAAGAGGCTATGTTTAATTATAACGAGAGCACAGAAAAGCATTCCATTCCAGGGATGGAACTGCAAATTACAGAGTACCGTCGAACTTGTTTTTTTTGTTTTAGAGTGAAATGTGGTCCATCAATCTGGTTAAGGCTATCATTTGTACTGTTATTAAAGTCAATTGTGTTGATTTGAGCTATATGGAAAATTAGTGATAGCAATGGCTCGTGTTAGAGTTCTAGATGGCGGGGTCTGTGCAAGTTAAAAATTTCATGTCGTTCCTTATACAAGCTGTTATTCATTTTAACTCTAATTTGCATGTTTCATAAACTTTAGCAACAAAATACATAATTTGCCAGATTATAAACTTCCCATGGGAAAGGCCCTCACTTATCTTGTTCACAGCTGTCTCCAGTGCCTAGCAGGGGTACCTAGCACATAGTCATTTGCTGAGTAAATAAATGAACAGTTAGCTAGTGGGGGTTTCTGAGAGTACGCTAGTCCCATGGGATATCGTAGACGCCTGCAGAAACTTCAAGAGTGGCTACGATGGATTCCTAGAGTCTGAGCTGAAACTGTTCACAGGCATCTGGTTTGTGCATTTCACTTGAGGTTAAGCAGCACAAAGCCTCATGAGGAGAACATAGGTGTTGCCGAGTTAGAGAGGGCTGACCCTAACCAGGAAAGACTGTGAAGTATTTCTCCTGATTTCCTTTTTCAGGCGGGGCCATGGCTCTCTAAAGGCTGGCAAGGAGCTAGAGGAAAGGATTACTCTTGTGTTTCTCTGGCTTTGCTTTGGGAAGTTTCTCTCTCATGTTTTTTGTCATATTTTTCCTTGGCTATTATGTATAAACAGTCTCTTCCCCTCTTGCTTTGTACCTTAAGTTTTATTTTTCCTTTGCTTGATGACTTGTACCTTAGGCGCTTTGCCTGCCTCACTTCTGTGTACTCCTCCGACTTGTCACATACCCAGTTGAATTTTCCTCTGCTTTTCAGAGTTGTCTCTGCATTTCTTTTCTTCTTCTTCTTTTTTTTTTTTTTTAATGATTAATTTAATTTTAGAGAGTGTGTGTATGAGAGCTGGGGTGAGGGGGCAGAGGAGGAGAGAGAATCTCAAGCAGACACCTACGGAATGCAGAGCCTGACACTGGGCTTGATCTCATGACCCCAAGATCACGACTTGAGCCAAAACCAAGAGTCCGACAATTAACCGACTGAGCCACTGAGGCGCCCCTGTCTCTGCATTTCTAAGCACATACATTGTAGCTCAGTGCTATTCAGTAGAAGGTTTTGGGATGACGGAAACATTCTGTGTTAATACAGCAGCCACTAGTCACAGGTGGCCGTTGAGCACTCCAGATGTGGCCGGGGAGACCAAGTAACTGGATTTTAACTTGTTTATTTTATTATTTTAAAACTCTGTTTAAATTCAATAGTGGTTGCCTGGGGCTGGAGCTGGGAATGGGAGTTAACTGTAAAAGAACTTGAGGGACCTTATTGGGACAAGAACATGTCCATAGGCTGATTTACAGTCATTGGAAATCACTGACTTGTGCACTTGAAATGGGTGAATTTTGTGGTATGTAAAATATGCCTTAATAAAGCTATTAAATAAATAACAGCCACCACTAGCCAGTGTGGGAGCCAAGAGGAAGCAGTGAGCATGCAGAGGAGTTATGAAGCCATGAGTTGATCATTGTTGAAGCTGGTGAGGGCCATGTGGGTGTTCACAATACATTCTGTCCATTTTGCAAATGTGTGAACATTTCTATAGTAGTATGAAATATGTGGTGAGAGAAAAGAAACTAAAATAGTCACATTTGGCTTGTGGCTATAGGATTAGTGCACTCTGTAGTCATTTGCTTCTTTGTTAGGATGATGTGAGTACTTTGGGGGAAACTGTCTTACTTTGCAGACTCTTCCTCTAAAACTTCTTTTTTTTTTTTCATCTAAGACTTCTTTTTTTTTTAAATTTTTATTTATTTATGATAGTCACACACACAGAGAGAGAGAGAGAGAGAGGGGCAGAGACACAGGCAGAGGGAGAAGCAGGCTCCATGCACCGGGAGCCTGACGTGGGATTCGATCCTGGGTCTTCAGGATTGCGCCCTGGGCCAAAGGCAGGTGCTAAACCGCTGCGGCACCCAGGGATCCCTCCTCTAAAACTTCTAAGTGAGATTTACCTGGGAGCTCTTCCATGGCCTGGTAATGACACCCTAAGGAGAACAGTGCCTGGCCAGAGCCTTTTTTTTTTTTTTTTTTCTTCTTTTAAATTCAGGAAGTGCCAGTCTATCCACATTGGCCGTAGAGCTTACTTAAAAAAAAAAAACAACACACAACTCTTGGGGCACTTGGCTAGTTCTGTCAGTAGAGCATGTGAGTCTTGATCTCAGGGTCATGAGTCCAAGCCCCATGTTGAGCATGAAGCTTATTTAAATGAAAATGGAGGGACAAGGAAAGGAAGTGCTAGTTTATCAAAAAAGAAAAATTTATCCATTTATTTATTTTGTCCCAAGCACATCATATTTAGTGTATTTTCTGTTAGTTCGGTTTACCCAAGTATCAATCTTCTTATAAAAACACACTGAGCATCTTCTAATTGACATTTTTTTTCTTTCAAGATTTATTTATTTATTCATTCAGAGAGAGAGGCAGAGACAGAGGCAGAGGGTGAAGCAGGCTCCATGCAAGGAGCCCGACATGGGACTCGATCCTGGGTCTCAGGATCACACCCTTGGCTGCAGGCGGTGCTAAACCACTGCGCCACCGGGGCTTCCCCTAATCTACATTTTAAATGAATTCTTTAATTAAAATGTTTGTGAGTAGATTTTAAAGCACCTTGGTTTCCTTGACCTCGAAAGATAGGGCCTGGCACCTCCCACAGATACGCTGCTGAGAAGTGACTTGCCTTGGGCCTTGCTGTCATCAGATGGCACAAGGTGGGTGAGTTCGTAGGAGGGTTTGTTAGCAGAAGAGGAGAGAGTGTGGGAAGGTTGCAAAGAGAAGACCCGACTGAGGTTTTCAGGGAACGTGGAGACCACAGTCCCGTTAGCCCTGCCCAGGAGCCCCGCTCAGGGTATGGCTCTGGTAAGTTAGTGAGGAGGATTGTTACTGCTTCCGTGTGAATTCTGATTCCTTAGTGTCTGATCTCCCATGAGTTAACTGCTAAAATTGAGTTTATGAATCTGCAGTGCTCGTGAATAAACCCAGCAGATTCTAATTGCCGGAGGCCTAGACTAAAATAACCAGACCCCTTAAATCTCTTTACTATAGGGCCGCCCCAGTGGCACAGCGGTTTAGCGCCACCTGCAGCCTGGGGTGTGATCCTGGGGACCCGGGATCGAGTCCTGAATCAGGCTTCTTGTATGGAGCCTGGTTCTCCCTCTGCCTGTGTCTCTGCCTCTCTCTCTGTGTGTGTGTGTGTGTCTATGAATAATAAATAAATAAATAAATAAATCTCTTTACTATAGAATTAATGGGAAGGTGCTTAAAAAAAAAAAAAGCCCAGTTAGTATATCTGTTTAGGGTGTCTGGATATCTTTCCAAAAGTAATCCTTTCGGTATCTGATTCACAGACCTATGGAGGG
The DNA here is from genome assembly GCF_018345385.1 of Vulpes lagopus. Taxonomy (NCBI): domain Eukaryota; kingdom Metazoa; phylum Chordata; class Mammalia; order Carnivora; family Canidae; genus Vulpes; species Vulpes lagopus. The sequence continues at coordinate 127,157,010 of NC_054828.1, forward strand.
TCTTATGCCTCTGCTTCTCAGAGGCTCTTTTCTGGGGCAAAAGTGAAGCCATTTTAGCAAATGTGCAGCATTTGTGGACACCCTGCCTCGGGAACTAACTATGCAAGGGACCCCTGGGTGGTTCAGTGTTTGAGAGTCTGCCTTAGGCTCAGGTCATGATCCCGGGGTCCTGGGATCGAGTCCCGCATTGGGCTCCCTCGCAGGGAGCTGCCTCCTCCCTCTGCCTGTGTCTCTGCCTCTCTCCCTCTCTCTCTCTCTGTGTCTCTCATGAATAAATAGATAAAATCTTAAAAAAAAAAAACAAACTAGATAAGTTTTTCAAGTTTCTTAATCCCTTTCTGGCTAATTTCAGATGGTTTGGAAAATGGACTCCATTTCAGAGCTCCTGGTAAAAATCACCAAATTTAGAAGACCATTTCCTTGATTCTATATTGCAGGTGGGGGAGCAAGGGTAGAGGCTTCTTTTGGGACATTGATCAACTGTAGAAATCTCAAAGAAACTTAAAATCATGGAGACCCATGTGAATGTTTAGGTAACAATTCGTATTTTTATCTAATAGGCTCTATGTAATATACGTCTTACTGTGTTCATCTATTTAGAAGCATTTATTTATTTATTTATTTTATTTAATTTTATTTTTTATTTAGAAGCTTTATACATGGGTCATTCCAGGGAAAAGAAGAGGTGAATCAGAGATAGACTGTGTTTTGCATCCCTGAGTCATTATGTCCAGGAAGATGATGCTGTATGCTTGATTCTTACTGTCACTGCATTGGTGCAGGATGTCATGCCTGGGGACAGGACAGCATGGAGTCTGGTGGAGCCAGACTGGGTCCTCTTGATGGGACGGACTGGGATGTATGGCCTCAGTGTTTGTATAGCTTGCCTGTGGAGAATTTTAGGCTCTTAACCAAATTTACACCAGTTTTTGAGTACCCTCCTGAGGGAGATAACTTGATTCTGTATAGTTGGCATTTTGAGGTGACAGTGATGGAATTTGACATTCCTTCACAGTAGCTCAGATTGTGGCTGTTACAATAAGAGTTTGTCTCTAGGCAAGAAACATAAACACTCCATGGGAATGAATTTTTATTGTTACTTGGTTCCTTTGTGGCCTTTTTTTCTTTTAAGATGTTTTCAAACTGCAGTAAACAGTCCATCTATAAGACCATCGAAAGTAAGTCCCAGGAGTGTTTTCAAGAGCGAAGCAACAAAGTGTGTGGGAACTCCAGGGTGGATGAAGGAGAGGAGTGCGATCCTGGCATCATGTACCTGAACAATGACACGTGCTGTAGCAGCGACTGTATGCTGAGGGCAGGTGTGCAGTGCAGGTGAGTGCCTGAGCATCAGGTGAAGGGTGTGTGCACATGTGCGAGTGCAGGTTTATCTCTTTTTGTCCTTTACAGCAAGAAAAATGCTTTCTGGAACACAGTGTGACTTTATGTTACAAAGTCTTTCATCTTATATACTTTTTGATTCAGGATCCCACAGCTCAGAGAGTCTTTTCTAAGGAAACACAGAGGTGATTTAATGATGATGTTGCTGGCTGCATTCTATTGTAACAAGATATTAGACACACTCAGATGACAGTCCTGAGATCTAAATTATTGTGTTTCTGTGCAAAAAAATAGTGTTGGAGAATACTATTTAGTGGCATAACTAAATGCCGACGAAGTAGTACAAATTAGGAGGTTCCTGTGTTTCCATTTTTCTGACCAGTGCGTGGCTCAGCATAGAAGGGAAAAGTTGGGTTTATGATGGGTAGCAGGTCTGACCATGTAGCGTGCTCGTCATAAATATGATGGGGACCAGGACTCTGGCTGCCTGGTTTCCTCACTGTTGACGGCCTTGCAGCCCTTGTCTTCCACCCCCCATCCCTTAAAAAAAAAATTACTGTATTAAGTTAATGAAAACCAAGGACATAAAGATGTTTTAAGGATGAGTCCCCCCCTTGGACCTTGGATCTCTGTGTACTTACTCTCTGCATCACGGCTGCCGCAGTAGGAAGGACAGAGCATCTGTAGGTGGGCTGGCGCCCAGGAAGGCTGAGTGTGCAGGACAGGTGGCCAGGAGGCCTTCTCTGCCATCCTCAGGGCCCTGTGATATGACTGTAGTGTTTGCTGTGGAGCTGACATTTAACTCAAACCATTCTTGTCTGCTTTACCTTTGCAGTGACAGGAACAGTCCTTGCTGTAAAAACTGTCAATTCGAGACCGCCCAGAAGAAGTGCCAAGAGGCTATTAATGCTACTTGCAAAGGCGTGTCTTATTGCACAGGTGAGTGCCCCTGGTGCTGCTTCTCTTGGGCTACTTTGCTCAGGTGAGTATGTGTGTGTTGGAGACAACACTGTATTTTGTTCACATGAAAATCACCTTCATAATCATACTCCTTAGATTGAGATACACCTACCATTGGTGCCAGGCCCATTCTACTTGCTTGCGCATTTCTTGCTTTTCGTCCACTTAGTTCTTATAGGCAGCACTATAATGTGTTTAATATTTGCCTGGGAATGTGTATTTCCTTGAAAGATAATATAGTGTTATTTTATGTATGTATGTTTTTTTATTTTATTTTTTTAGATTTTATTTATTTATTAGAGAGAGAGAGAGAGAGAGAGAGAGAGAAAGGGAGATACAGGCAGAGGGAGAAGCAAGCTCCATGCAGGGAGCCTGACGTGGGACTTGATCCTGGGTCTCTAGGATCGCGCCCTAGGCTGAAGGTGGCTCTAAACCGCAGAGCCACCTGGGCTGCCCATATATATGTGTTTTTAACATGCTAGGATAATACTCTACTTTGGATCTCTTTTTAAACTCAATGCAGTATTTTTATGAATTCTCCCTATTGTGCCACCTTTGTCTGTATCCATGTCTGTACATAGTTCGTTGTTTGGGGTACCTGCTGAGTTTACTTGTGTAATTTACTGCCTTTTACTATCTGTTCACTGAGTGTTGGCTTGGATTGCCTACATCTTCTGGCTACTGCAGGTAGGACTAGGACAGTCCATCTCCCATGCCTCTGTCAGGTGTTATAAGAGTTTCCTGGGTGCATGTGGAGGAGTAGAATTGCTGGTCTTAATTGTTTTGCCAATCTGAAGAGTGTAAAGGTATCTCCTTTACAAATCTCCTTTTTGAACATCTCCTTATATATGTTAGCCATTCAGATTTTTCCTTTTGTGAAGAGGCAGTTCATATGTTTGGTCCTTTATGTATGTATGTATGTATGTGTTTATTTATATTTTATTTATTTAATTTAATTTTATATTTTATTTAATTATTATTATTATTATTATTATTATTATTACTATTATTATTATTTTAAAGTGGTCTCCATGCCCAACATGGGGCTTGAATTCACGACTCTGAGATGAAGAGCTGCATGCTCTGGGGTGCCTGAGTGGTCTAACTCTTAGTTTGGTTCAGGTCGTGATCTCAGGGTTGTGGGATCAAGCCCCACCTTGGGCTCAGCAGGGAGTCTGAGATTATCTCCCTCTCTCTCTGCTGCTACCCCCCGATCGTGCATGTGTGCTTTCTCTCTCTCTCTCTCTTTTCTGTCAAATAAATAAATCTTAAAAAAAAAAAGTCGCATGCTCTAATGACTGAGTCAGCTGGGTGCCGCCATTTGGTCCATTTTTAAAAATTGGGTTTCATGTCTTTTTGCTGTTGCTGAGTTGGAGGAATTCTTGTATGATATTTGATTTGTTTATTTAATTAATTTTTTAAAAAGATTTTTAGTTTATTTATTCATGAGAGACACAGAGAGAGGCAGAGACACAGGTAGAGGGAGAAGCAGGCTCCCTGTGGGGAGCCCGATGTGGGACTTGATCCCAGGACCCTGGGATCATGACCTGAGCCAAAGGCAGATGCTCAACCAGTGAGCCACACGGGCATCCCTACTCTGGCTTTTAAATGTGCATTTTACAAGATACTGCTCATGCCTCTTACATTCTGAGATATATCAGCAGCATGACCGCAGTTTGCAACGTGTCAGGAGCCGGAATGTCTCAATCAGGTTTTCACACAAACATTTTCTAGCTGTGCTCAATGTTTCAGGCTTTATTACAATAATAAAGCAGAATCAGAAAAATGTTCTTTTTTAAATAAGCATTAGCAGTTTGAAAGAATTTATTCGTTCTTGCGAATAGCGTTTTCTTCCCTTGATATTTTTATATGAAGTAACAGCTAGCAGAATCTAAAACTCATTGTAAGGACTCGGCGTTCATGATGAAGAGCATAAGCACCACCTGGGATCTCATTTGAAGTGAACATTATTGGTCCCCCTACCCTGGGTGGGGCCTGGGACACCAACAGCTCTGAGGACAGGCCCAGTGATTGTGCCACTCGTTTGTTCTACTGGCTGTGTCTGATGCTGTGATACTAGTCTTTTGAGAACTGGTGTTCAGCAGATAGCCATGGGGCATTTTGTATGTGTCTGCGCAGGGCAGCAGCACACCAAAAATGCGGTGGCAGTGCAGTCTCCCCCTTCACTGGCTTGCTGCCTTTTCCCCACACCCCGCTTCCAGCAACAGCAAGTGTGTTATGTGCCCGTCCTGTTGCCACTGAATGCCCAGTGCTGTGAAGGGTTTTGTAAGATCAGAGGCAGATGTGCAGCACCTGTGTTAGTGTGTGGTGTATACAGGGTACTTCGTGAAGGGCTGCTTTTGTGTGAGGCAGGGCAGATGCCTTAAATTCGGTGTCACTGCTCCACTGACTGAAGTCTGAGTTCTTTCGGACTCCGTGGACCGGTCCTATTTGTCAGGTGAAAGGTCAGACCTCCAGCTCTGGTCACCATCCGCTATTCTCATGCAATAGTTCTCTGTGATTATGTTTAACTGTGCCTGCTGCTCATGTTCCAGAATGAGCCCCTCATTCCATCCTCTCACTTCAAGTTAACATCCTTCCTTCTGTGGCTTTTGTTTTGGCTGGAAGAATCACTGATTCACTGAAGTATTTGCAGCGTATTTATGGCGTGTGATAGGGATTGGATAAAAGTTGATTAATAGGTTTGATCTTTGCTCTTGTGGAGCTCACCAGTCTGTGACAGGGGAACCAAAAACACATCATTACTCAGATGTAAATGGAGGGGCGCCTGGGTGGCTCAGTCGGGTTGAGTGCCTGACTCTTGATCTCAGCTCAGGTCTTGATTGCAGGGTTATGAGTTTGAACCCAGCTCTGGGTTCCCCACTGCGCATGGAGCTTTCTTAAAAAAAAAAAAAAAAAAAAAGGTGGGCAGCCCCGGTGGCTCAGCAGTTTGGCGCCTCTTTCAGCCCAGGGTGTGATCCTGAAGACCCGGGATCGAGTCCCATGTCAGGCTCCCTGCATGAGCCTGCTTCTCCCTGTGCCTGTGTCTCTGTCCCTCTCTCTCTGTCTCTCATGAATAAATAAATAAAATCTTTAAAAAAAAAAAAAAGATGTAAATTGCAAAATGTGTGCTTGAAGGAGAGAACTGTAGCTATAGCAATGGAGCACAATGGGGTGAAAGGGCCTCTAGAGGCCTGGGTGGGGGCCTGAGGGGGTCTGGGGGAGACTATTGAGCCAGATTTAAAGGATGAGAAAAAGCCAACCACCCTGCATGGTGGAAACGAGAGCGTTCCAGGTAGACCGAAGAGAGTATGTTATGGATCTGAGGGCAGAGCCCTTAGGTGAAGAAATTGGAGGCCGGCTGAGGTGAGGGCTTGGAAGTGGCCACTGGGGAGGCCGCAGGGGCCCGGTTGGCTGCTGCCCTGAGCCTTCCTGCAGAGCTTGGATTTCAGTCCAAGTAATGGCTGTAATGTTTGTTGTGTAGTGTGTATGTATTACATATGTATATATTCTGTTATATGGAGTTATGTTTCACAATAAAAAGGTAGAAGCAAAATGTTAAATAGTCGCTGAGGGGTTGTTTGGGAGCACAGGGACCCACACTGCCCCGAGCTGGGTACCTGGCCTGGCCCGTGCAGTGCTGACTGTGGGAATCAGAGGCCTGCCCTGTAGGACTGGTGGCCGTGTGACTCGTTGTGACCTGTGTGCTTCTTGTGTGCTTCCAGGTAACAGCAGTGAGTGCCCGCCTCCTGGAAATGCTGCAGATGACACCGTGTGCTTGGATCTCGGCAAGTGTAAAGATGGGAAGTGCATTCCTTTCTGTGAGAGGGAGCAGCACCTGGAGTCCTGTGCATGTAATGGTGAGCACATGTCCGTGCTGCGTCCGTGCAGCCGGAGGGAAGATGATCTTTGTTCACAGTCTCCTCCCTTTGAGGGCCCAGCAGGGGCCCCTGCTGGCTGGACAGTGGCAAGAACCCAGGCAGGGGAAGCGTGGTCTGTGAGAACTCTGTGGATTCAGATCCTGGCTTGTCTGTGAAATGTCGTGGTGGTCTTCCTTCTTGCTGCATTTTCAGACCATGTGGCAGCATTAGGGGCGGGATAGGAGGGGATCTTGTTGCTGTGAGTGGGTCGATGGGGGTCTGTCCTCACCACCCCGCCTACCCCCCTCCCCCCCCCACGTCTTAGACACCATGAGTGCAGCAGGAGCTGTCTGCAGCCTCCTGGCAGTGAGCTCTGACGCTCCCTCAGGACGTCAGCCAGAGAGCAGATTCCAGGATCTGACCCTGTGTGTCAGGGTATCTGCTGTTGTCACCAGGGCTGAGCCTGCTGCCCTCTGCTTCCTGCCAGATGTCTGGGGCAGGGGCCTTGCTTAGTGATGGTTGGTGACAACATGCTGGCCTCTCAGACACTTGTCCTTAGGTTTCCTCCTTCTGTTTTTGGAACTCCTGGGTCTGAGAAGGGGCCGCAGGGACTGATTGGCCTCCAAGCTTCCCACCCCACCTCACCTCAGGAGAGTTCTTTTGCTTTCAAAACAACCCAGAAGTCCAGAACCACTAGGTTGGGGACTCACCGTGTGTACAGTGGGGTACACCGGGGGGAACAAGTAAACATGGAAGGAAACACAGTAGGTTCCAAATAAGCAGTTTCCCGAGTGAGTGGCAGGAGGCTTGGGATGCCCTGGAGAGACATGTGCAAATGCTCAGGAAATACTGGATCAATGAGTGAATGATTAAAAGGTTTTTCTTTTCCCACAAAAATGGTTTTGCTTGTTTTGTGTTGTAGTTGATTTCAGTTTCTCCCAAGTAGGTGTAAATCTGGACTTCCTCTGGGTCGCGTGCTGTCCCGAGTTACTGTTTGGGCATTTCTGCTGGTGGTCCGTGTGCCTGAGGGTTATGTGGTGCCTGGTTGTGTCCATGACCCCGTGCGGTGGGTGGTTGGCCGTTGGCCGTTGGCCGTGTGGCTGCCGTGCTCACGTCACACGGTGGCGCCCTCAGATCTGCCCCGGGCTGTTCTGTCGCAGGCCACGTTGGCTCTCCTTGGAGCCTTGCTTCCCCAAGGGTGTGTTTGAAATAGAAGCCAAGGGTTGAAATCAGTGTAAGAAGAAAGGATGAAGGGAAACATTTAGTATCATAAGTAGAATAATTTGGCTTTTAATCTGTTAAAGGAAACTCTTTGGTGTAAATTGGTTTTACCTTGTGGCCTGAGGACCCAGGAGCATGAACTCAGAAGTTAGTCTTGGGGTGAATGAGGAATAGTTTGCTATTGAAATGAAAAACAAACGCGCATTTCCGCATTTCCTTCCCAGTTGGGAGCTTGGGAGCGGGGTGGGAGGAGAGAGGGAAGGAGGAGCGCCATGTGTGGAGCAGAACTCCAGCCTTCCACGCCGGTCCTGGTTCTGTTTCAGAGACGGACAACTCCTGCAAGGTGTGCTGCCGGGACCCCTCGGGCCGGTGTGTGCCCTACGTGGATGCTGAACAAAAGAACTTATTCCTGAGGAAAGGAAAGCCCTGTACGGTGGGCTTTTGTGACATGAATGTGAGTATCTACTTAGGTACAGCTCTTTCCGTAACAGCCAGATGGGCAGGTTTTGTATCGTAAAGACTTGATTTTGCTGTTGGCAGGAGTGTTGCCAGGCCTCCTTAACCCACTGTTTGCTCGCGTGTGCCTGGCTGTCTGGGTGAGGGTGTGGGTGTGACCCCGGAGGGCTGGGACACTGGAGCACTCCCTCCAGAGCACGGGACCCTAAGTCCCAGGACTTGGTGGGACCATGGGGGCCCTTGGTGATAAAGTTGCATTTTAGGCAGTCAGCATTAATTACTTGGTTTCCTAGACTAATTGTAAAATTGATTAAGATGGCAAAATTGCAGGTTTCGATTTTGAAATCAGTGCTGATATAGCAAAGACCTAGAGGTGGCTCGACACACCTTCGCCAGACCCTCTTGTTCTCTACTGAAACACATTTTGTTCCTGCAGAATCATGGAGGAGGTTTTAAAGGGGTTCGGCGGGCTTGTCTGGCTGTGGTTAGGCGGCTCCTGTTCCCGTTGTGTGTGTGATCAGTAGACCCCTTGCTAGAGTGCCCCGTCTTAAACAAAACTGGTTTTCTCAAGTTTCATTTCCTGGTGATTCTAAATTTACTTATAAAAATGGACTAATTGTGTAGGTGGCAATGACAAGCGTATCCTGCTTTCTTAGGTCCTGCGTCAAAAAATGGGTCCCCTGCATGTTTGGTTTAGTGTAGCTTTTCTCGTGTCCATTATTTTTATGCAGCCGTGTTGCTTCTAAATGCAGCGCTTGTAGGGGCAATACCATATGTTTTCTGTTCATAGGGCAAATGTGAGAAACGAGTACAGGATGTCATCGAGCGATTCTGGGATTTCATTGACCAGCTGAGCATCAATACTTTTGGTAGGTGATTTCCCCGGGTGGCTGATTGCTTAGACCTGAGCCGATTTCAGTGATGACATGAGAAAAGTGCTTTCAGATTAATATGCTCTAATACTGCAACAGCAGATGGAAATATTCACAGCTTTTGTGGAAACAACTTTGTCAGTGAAGATAAAATGGATTCCCAGCTCTCCCCCTGTGTGGTGTGGATGCACAGATTTTCAGACAAGGAAAGTCAATCCTTTGTCAAAATATTGGCTTCTTTCTTTAAAAAATGAACACCTGACACCATAAGCGTGGCTCAGTCCCATAAGTTGTAAACCTGACTCCTGTATGATGTAAGCGTCATTTATTTAAAAGTGGGCCTCAGATTTCGCAGAAACAACGATGTCTTTCTGTCTTGCGGGGTTTATAATTTAAAGTCCCAAAAATAATGCCCCAATAGCAACAACTTTGTCATGTTTTGAGTAGTAGCTTCCTATGTGGCCGGTCCCTGACCCCACCCCTCCAGGGACCGTGTTGAGCATTGTGACGTGATGTGTTCTTGTCAATAAGTAGGTCAGGTCTCTGTGTGGAATGGCACCCGTGGGCTGGGGTGTGGGCTGAGGGGCGGTGGTCCAATGTGGCGTGGGTGACACGGTGCTAGGTGCTGCGTCAGTAGCGTCGCCTGGCCAGCAGTGTGGCATCTGACACCATGATAGTATACCAAGAGCATTTAATTTTGAGTCTCTAAAGTACTTGATCAAAATATTTGCTGTTTGGAATTGTTCACAGGGAAGTTTTTAGCAGACAACATCGTAGGTTCTGTCCTGGTTTTCTCCTTGATATTCTGGATCCCCTTCAGCATTCTTGTCCATTGTGTGGTAAGTCACCAACTTGTAGGTAATGAGACATTTTATTAGCATTTTGGGCAATTCTGGGTGCCTGGGTGGTTCAGTCTGTTAAGCATTTGCCTTCAGCTCAGGTCATGATTCATGATCTCAGGGTCCTGGGTTTGGGTCTTGCATAGGGCTCCCTGCTCTGCAGGAAGCATGCTTTTCCCCCTGAACACCGCCCTCCCCCCATGAATAAATATGTAAAGTCTTAAAAAATTTTTTTCCCAACCTTACTACTTTTGAAAAAGATAAAATTTGTTCTTAGCAAGACCTGACCTGATGTTTCCAATGACATTTTGCGGGGGTTATTCCCTAGGAAAGCTTATTTTGTGAAAAGTTTAGCTTTTTTTTTTTTTTTTGCTAATTGTTTTTTAAAAGAAATTATGCTTTTTGTATGTGGATATTTGTTCTCATATATAATTTGAGGAATGTTCTACTTCTGAGCCTAGGAGACTGCTTCACTGGATGTCTAGGACCTCTGTCTGAATGAAGCTTTGAAATGACCATTTTAGGCTTTGTTATGATGGAACAAATAATCAAAGCTCAGCATTTCAAAGACGGCACCCCCACCTTATAGATTCCTGACCTTGTCATATGAGGTGCTCAGATCCTCCAGTCTGATAAGAGGGAGCAATCTTTATTATTCTCCTTCAAGATAAATAACAGCTAACAGGGTGAATAGGGCTTTCCCTAACGAACTCCATGTGATAGATAAACTTGGGGACTTTAAAAAAACTCTTCTTGCTTCTGTGGAAAAATGGGGATTTGTCTGCTGTAGGGATGAGAAATGGGACCCAGGCTTCCAGACTTGTGCTTAGGCAATGTCCCCTCAGGGTAGCACTTGGAAGATTCCAGCACAGCTATCTCTGGAGTCGGTCTTGCCCGGGCCCTCTCACCGAGCAGCTGTTCCTCAGGGTGGTGAGCGCGGTGGGTGCGAGGAGGGCAATTTGGGGGGCAGCCCTGCTAAGGCAAAGCTGTGTTAGGGTGACACAGTCAAAGCTCTGACAGGTGGCTGACTGTGCCACCTGTTACTGTTTTTACCTGTGAGACTGACCTACTTTGTTTGCGTTGAAAGTTACCATTGTGGACTGAGGCCTGACCCTTGGTTTTTGAGCAGAGCCGCTAGAGAGGAGGGAGGGTGGCGCCTCGTTGCTGACCACAGACTGTGTTATGGCATCTGGACTGGAAGCCAGGCCTCGGTTCTCAGACTCACCTGCTGCCTTGTCCATTGTTGTGTTCTCCTCGGGCAGGGGCCGGGGCAGCGGGTGGAACCACGTGTCCAGCCTTCTGCGGAAGTATGGTGTAGGGCCTTCAGGCTCAGTTCCTCTGGGAATTTGCGCCACAGGAACTCTGGAAACAGCTGAGTGTAGCGGCCATGGTGGGCTGGGGCATTTTGAGGCCAGGGCCAGGTGAGACTGCACACAGCGTCCCTATTCCCGGCAGCTGCCCTCGTGGTCTGACCCGAGCACACAGGGAGATGCCTTTGGGGAAGTCTCTCAGAAGAATTGCACTTCAGCATTTCTTGACTAGTTCCTTGTTGACTCCAAAACACTTGTGCGCTGGTGGGAGGACTCTGAAAGTCTGTGCAGGAAATTGTCCCCTACTGGAGCTGCTAACACGTGCCACACTCCTGTTCTGAGGTGGTTCCTCACTCAGGAGGAGCCTAAAGGGAAAGAGTGTGTAACTGAATTGTCAGAATGACCTTTTCCCGCTCCTTTTCCTTCTAGGATAAGAAGCTGGATAAGCAGTATGAGTCTCTGTCTCTCTTCCACCCCAGCGTAAGTACTGGGGAAATGGTCACTGCCAGGCAGGCGCTCAGAGCCCCTGCTAGAGCTGGGGCCACCCCAGCAAGGGCCCACCCTCTCTGCGGTAGTAGGTCCTTCCTGGCAGGAAGGATCCATGTGGGAACTCTGACGAGTTGTGTGGATGGATTTAAACTCAAGGGTGGGTCGGCCCGTCCGCCTGCCCCCAGCCCCAAGATAGCTGGTCTGCATTGACCTACGTTAATGTTCTGAGAACTTTTCCTGTTTTCTGGGATCCTTACTTGATAGGATTGGGTCTTCAGGTGGCAAATTGTCAGGACCTGTGGGGTGTATGGGGGCCCTCACCTCATGCTTTCCTTAGTGTGGGGGCGGTCATGGGGCCCGGAGCGGACCGCCTTTTGGCGGAGGAAGGTTGGAGCTGCAAGACCTGGACCGCCTTTGGCTCTGTGTCTTTGCAGAACGTGGAGATGCTGAGCAGCATGGACTCGGCCTCGGTCCGGATCATCAAGCCCTTTCCCGCGCCCCAGACACCCGGCCGCCCACAGCCCCTGCAGGCCGCCCCGGTCCCGCCGCCGATGCCTGTGGCGCCCAAACTGGAGCACCAGCGCATGGACACGATCCAGGAGGACCCCAGCACAGACTCGCACGTGGACGAGGACGGCTTTGAGAAGGACCCCTTCCCCAACAGCAGCACAGCCGCCAAGTCCTTTGAGGACCTCACGGGCCGTCCGGTCACAAGAAGCGAGAAGGCCGCGTCCTTCAAGCTGCAGCGTCAGAACCGCGTGGGCAGCAAGGAGACGGAGTGCTAGGCTGCAGCCCCCGAGCTCGGGCTTCGGTGCGCAGGGTTTTTGAACCGTGGACTCGAAACCCCTGCGTCTATTTTGTGAAGATTTGGGAGAAATAAGGGACTTCCCAGCAAATGCTGGTCATGTGTTTGGACTCCTTTACACACAAATTACTCCTTGTCCTTTGGAAGAGGTAAGGTGAATCTAGCTTATTTTGAGGCTTTCAGGTTTCATTTTTTTGTTTTGTTTCTAAAATATCTTTCAACCTGTGGTGCAAAAGCAGAAAATACAGCTGGATTAGGTCTTGAATATTTACATTTTTGTAAATTAACCTTTTTATCGAGAACAGCACTGATTAAGGAGATCAGTTGGTTTTTTTTTTTTTTTTTTTATATACACTGTAATGATCCGCTGACTATTGGGAGGCATTAGGCAGTTACTTGTGAGGACAACTGGAACACAGATTTTATTTTTTGCCTTCAGGTAAAGACAAAGGAGATAAACAGAGTTAATATGTTCTAGAATGTGGGTTCTGTTTTTAGGCATTACCCAGAGCTTTCAGTAGCAGGGAGAATAACCCAGATTATTCCTAAACTTAAATGTGTTAACTTTTTTTTTTTTTTTCTTCAAATTCTAAGGTTAGCACTTCTAGGATTAAAACACAATCTAGCTTACAGATAGCCAAACTGAATTTACAGGATCTTGCCAAGTGTTCAGGGCTCGTCTGCTGGGCAGTTTGTTTTCTGTCTGGTACTCTCGCCGTGCTCTTGAAATGCTCCCTGTTCACAAAGCCTAAGCTGCTTCAGCGTGAGAGCATGGTTGCCTCCTTGCAGACACTAGTGGCTAAGAGGCTGCGTGAGCGAGTTCTCCCCAAAGCACGGCTGGTTTTGAAAGGCCGACGCGCTGTGCTGCGCAGGGAGGAAACGCAGCCTCTCCCTACACGGCTGGTTCCGAAAATCCCTTTGTAGTGACCCACAGGTGGACAGGTGTGTCGCTTCTTGCTTTAGGGCTTTAGGACTGTGTGCGTTTACTTTGTGAAGGATAAAAATTTATAGTTAAAAGCTCCTCCCACCCCAAGTAGTGAAATGTGCTCACAGCCAAAACATTGAGATAATTTGTAAACTTTGAGGGCAATTAACTGAACCTGTGACAGATCAAATCTTTTCTTCTAAGGACGTTTATTATGCAGATGCCTGTTACACTAATACTTGAACTTATTATGCCTTGTGGTGTTTGCTGTCTTAACTAGTCGATGATAGAGTAACACTTCTGGAATCTGATAGGTGAGTGGGTGTATGTGAGAGTGAACGGTTCCCAGCTCCATGTAAGAAAATCAGTCTTTTTTTTTTTATAAAATTATGACTTTTTAAACAAATACGTCTTTACCTTGTTTCCATTTATAGAGTTAACAAGCCGCCCAGGGTTTGCACTGATGACACCTGCACCTAGTCAGATATCACCAGAACACAACAATCTGAGAGCTTCTCTAAAAATTCTAATGCTTTTATTAATCTTGGTGGGGGAGGTTCAGTGTTTTTTATTCCAAGGTCATGAGCAAAGGTCTGATCACTTATCTTTGTCACTTCCGGCAAGTTAATGGCCACACTTGGTTTTCTGTGGTTAATGGTCCCCGTCTCCCAGAAGACTTAGTTCTGGTTTGGCTTCTGCTACGTCTCGCCAGTAAGGGAGCAGCAAAGGCAAGGAGGAGACTTTCTTCTCTATCAGAGGCCACAGGTGGGAGAACAAGAACTCATTTCCCTTTGGTGACAAGTGCAGTCCATCTGACAGATAGGACGAGAAGTCCTGCAAGGGAGGAGAGAAGTTAGCGCGCGCTACCAGCCGCGCAGCTCCCCCTGCTGCCCGGACGGACTGAGCTTCGTGAACCGCCTACCACTGTTCAGGGCCGGCCTGAGCCACCTTCCAGCTCATCAGTTGGAAGAGGAGGCTGAACGAGTGAACACGGTGCACTGATGTCAACAAAAGCCCTGTCTGCTGGGCCCGGGGTGTCCCACTGCTGGACACCCCCCGTCTGGGTATGAGGCAGACGGAGCTTGTCCTGTCCGGTCCTAAGCTGTAGCTGCTGGGTGCCCCGCGTCTACCCTTAGAGCTGCGGGGAGCAGCCAGCGGGCCAGCTCGTTCACAACTCTCCCAGACCAGGGGTCCCCAGGCCTCGGGGCTCCTCTCTGCCCCACTCCCTGCTCTAGAACCTTCAAGGGTTCTTTGTAAGAGCCCCTCACACAGTAGTGTTCAGTTCTCAAACCTCTTAGATGGACGCCAACCCAGACGAAGCCAGGACACTGGATGCTGTCCTCTGCTGCTCCTGGCCTGGGAAACCACAGGAGGGCCAGGGCTGGGAGGGAGACTGAAGTGCAGGTGTTGGTTTTGTGGGGGGAATTGCCCAGCGCGGGGGCCGGCGGGGGCCCACCACAAGGTCCTGCTTAAATCCGTCATTTTGCCTTTCAATGCGTTTTAAACCAACTCTCCCCCATATTATAAAAGAACTTGGCCTGAATGTCCTTAATAGGAACCATTTTTTGGCTCCTTTTGCTCTGTGTGGACTCCTGACCATTTGAGGGGTCCCGGGGAAGGATGCCAGCTGCTGGGTGCAGCAGAGGAACCCGGCCAAGCAAGGGTGGGGGCTGCACGCCGTCCTGGAGCCTCTGGGGCTCCCCCCCACCTACCTCAGCTTCCTGGTTTAACTGGTGAAAGGGATAACGGTCTCACCTACTCAGAGCCACACATAGCAGGGTCACGTCTGTGTGATCCCACTTCCCCCGAGGACCGAGCCAGCCCCGGTACCTGTGTGTCCTTCTGCATCAGGGTCCACAGGTCAAGGACATCGATCCCACAGTCGTGGGCCACCTGGAGGCAGGCGCCTGCGTATTCACCAACAACCGAGTTCAGACGATTTAATTTGCAGCCTGTTGAGAGAGCGCAGGCAGGTCACAGCGGGCCCTTGTGCAGGCCTGGTGACCCGGAGGCTTCTCCATCCACAGGCACGTACCTCATCTACGTAAGTGAAACGAGTCTCACGGAACAGTGTCTACTGTGTCCCATTGTTTTTTCTATTCCATTAAAGAAACATAACTCGCTCGGTGTTGTGACCTACAATCTGGGAAGCACCGAGGAGCTCTAACTGGCACACCTCTGCCCACCTGGGCTGAGCACGAATGTTCCGGGACAGACCTGCCACCCTACAAGCCATCATGAGGGTCCCCCACTAAGCTCTGAGCCAGCGACAGGGCGACTCATCCACTTCCTGTGACGGTGGGCAGAGCCCCTTCCTCCCGGTCCGTCCTCTTGAGGGTAAACCTGTCTACTTACCTCCGTGGGGGAACTGTATTTACAGGACGGCCGCCCTCCCTAGCCCGGCAGGCAGGAACCGGGGACCAGGTCCTGGCTTAGCACCCCAGGTCCTGGCTTAGCACCTGGGTGGAGACCTGGTGTCGGCCAGCAGCCCGCTGCTGCAGAGCGGTGGCACAGGCAAGGCTGCGTGTGGACAGAGAAGGGCACAGCAGCGGCCGAGGCACTTCCTGCTGCTGGGAAGTTGGGAGGACAGCCTGGTGCATACCCAGGCAGGCTGCGGAGATGCTCGCTCAGCGTCCGCACGGCTCCTTCCAGGCCGGGGCCGCCTCAGCCACAGTGAGGATCCCTCACCCGGGCCACACCTGCAGGGGTCCACGTAACCCAAGCTCTGCTTTCTGGGCTTAATCTCCGTTGACACAAAACAGCCCAATAAGGACGTGTAGGCCTCAGACCCTAGGCGCACAGACGGGAGTCTCTCCAACGCTGGCGCTCTGGCTGCTGGGCACGCTGCCGACATGCTTACCTTGCAGGAGGCACTCCTGCTCCCACGCAGCCTCCCAAAGTGGGGGCGGCGTGATGAGGACGATCCTGTCCTCAGGGACGTCCACAGACTTCAGGTACTGCACCATGCTCTTTAGATTCGCCACGTACTCGTTCAGGGGGATGTGCTGCTTGGGATTCTCATCTGTCGGGGAGGAACACGGATACCCCAGGTGCACACTTGTTACAGGTGACAACAGGAAGGTCAGTACGCAGTCCAGGTCTGAGGCTCTGGAGGGTGCCTGGCAGCGGCGGCGACAGCGGCTTAACACCCAGGACTGCAGCGCTTGGCTGGCACAGAGGGAAGCTGCCAGGTTCAGGCTTAGCCTGCGCCCTGGGGGACACGCTCGGCCTTCCCGTGCTGTGACTTCCTCACCGGGGAGGACGAGAGCTGGGTCTGCCTGACGGGGTCGTGAAGATCCATTGGCACAGCGTGGGAAGCAGCCGGCCAACACAGGTCAGCCGTGGCCCCACGCCCATCATGGTGGCGGAGGCTTATTTCTAAATGGGCTCACGTGCAAGTGTACAAGAGCCGCTGCAGGCGTGTGGCAAACCACACGTGAACACAATCCCAGGAGGAGACTAAAACCACTCTGATCCCACCACCCAGAAAACCGCTGGCAGCACGTGGACATACTTCTGGTCTTTTCCATATGATACGTATACTTTAAAAAACAGACAAACTGGAATCATGCTGAAGATACATAACCACACTGGACTTTTTCATGTGACATTATATAGATTACAGGCGTTTCTGTGTCCACAGGTCCCCGAAACATGGCTAGTTGTCAGGGGACCAGCCTGACCACGCGGCGCCCTACCATTTGCTGTGACAGACGCCCTCACAGAAGCGTCTGCACCTCTGCGTGGCTGCTTTACTGAGTGTCGGGCTGCTTCCAGGCGAGGCAAGCCCTCCGCTGCAGCCCTCAACTATCCTTCCAGACGGCAGCTTTCCCCACTGGCTGGAAGAATGTGCCCATCTCACTTCACACTCAGTAGCTCTGAGCACGAGAGCTTAAGAAATAAGTTCCAATTTGAGTCTTTATGGTTTGACATATTTCATAAGCCTTATTTTTTCCTTTATGATTTCCTCCATTGCTTTTATGCTTGGAACCTGTTTCTCCTTGTCTTAATTCTGATAAAAATTCACCTTTGGGAGTTTCCTTACAGCTTTTGGTGTATGACATAAAGGGTCTCTGCTAACAGTCACGGTTCCTAGAATAGCTTTCTCAGCGACGGCGAGCACCCCTGGCTCTCCCTGCAGCCTCACCCGCGCCGTCCCCACCTGTGCCCAGGGCTTGCCGACTCTCCCCGTTACGCTGCGCCCGGGGCCCCCCTCGCAGGAGCAGGAGGGAGGGCAGGGCCCACGCTGGCCAGCCCTCCATCCTCAGGGGCGGCGCTTTCCAAAGACAGGGACACAGCCCCACTTCATGCCCGTTTTCCCAGCACCCGGAGAAGTCTGTGCCCGGGCTGGGGTGGCATCCTGAGCTGCTCCCCCACGGGTGGTTCACCCCCTGCAAGGTGGGCGCCCTGCTGCCAGCTACCCCAACTAATGAGAAAAACATTCAAAACTCAGCACAACACTAATGGACCCTAGAAAACATTTTAAGTGTTTGAGATCTTAGATCGGCCAATAACTCAGGTAGAAAATAAGTCGGGAATAAAACCTGCTGACATTAAAGCCAAAAGAAATACAAATAAACTCTGGGAACTCTATAAATTTGGTAAGACTATCTATTGGGCAAGAAGTACACGGTTGAAGAAAGTTTTAAGTTTGCTCTGACACAAAAACGGGCGCTTGGGGGCTCAGTCTAACCTAACCCGTGGTTTCTGCCCAGGTTGTGACCTCAGGGTCATGAAATCGAGCCCTGGCTATGGAGTCTGCTAGCGATTCGCTCCCCCCCGCCCCCCCGCCCTCCCACCCCTGCACACGTGCACTCGCTCACTCTCAAACCAAAGTTAAAAATGAAGTAGAAAAACCCAAGAATGCCTTTACCTTTCAGTGCACTGTCATTGGCACCGAAGAAAATTGTCACTGCTGCTGGGCAGTCCAGACTGTCCCCTTTCCTGATTAATCTCGGAAGGATGATTTTGGCCCATCTGGTATTGTAACCTGAAAATCCACGATTCAGAACATCACATTTTCTGAAATGGAGAATTTTTTAAAGATGAATTGTGGTCAAAGAATGGTTTCTAGTCCTCCCTGCAGTGAACCCTTGGTGTGTGCTCTCCAGGCCGTGGCACCTGCTGAGGTCAGGTGGCTCTGATGTGCTTTCACCTTTTTACAGTTTAAGTCACCTCTGCCCTCAACGTGAGGCTCAAACCCAGTCCCGAGATCGTGTCACAGGCTTTTTGGACTGAGCCAACCAGGTGCCCGAGGAGTTTCATTTGAGAAGAGCAGGCACAGAGTTGAACGTGCCGGCCTTAAATCTGTCCAAGACACAGGTCAAGCCCTTCCTTGACAGGAGTTCTGAGTAACTGAGCAAACGGGCTGTCATTTTGTCTGCAGACTCACGCATGGGCAGCGAGGTCCCGTGATGTGGAGTTTGCAGCAGACGGGTGCTATGTGAGCAAGTATCGTGGGCAGAAGTCACCAGCAGCTGGAGCTCGGGGGTAACGATGGTTTGGGTCTGTACATGGGAGTTTTGAGGCGTTTTTACAGACTAGTTTTTAAGAAGCATCTTAGGGTGTGCAGCAAACCCAAAAGGAGGAAACAGTTCCCACACACTCCTGCCCCCGAGAGCGGCACATTTGTTGTGACAAACCTACAGTGACATGTCATTATCAGTATTAGCCCATGGTTTTCAGTCCTTTTAGTTTTTTAAAAGATTTTGAGAGAACACTAGATGGGAGAGGGGCCGGAGGGCAGCGAGAAGCTGACTCCCTGCTGAGCAGGGAGCCCCATGTGGGGCTCAAGCTTGGGACTCCAGGATGAGGACCTGAGCTGAAGGCAGACGCTTCACTGACAGCCACCAGGCATGCCTGATTCAACAATTTTAGTAAATATATTGTTTTTCCTTCTTAAAAATATGTGGTTTGGGGGCACCCTCCCTCTCTCCCCCCTGCTTGTGCCCACACACACTCTTAAATAAAATCTTAAAAAAAAAAAAAAAACCTCTGTGGTTTGATTCCCAGTACCGTATGGTACAATGAACATGGATCTTGACTGGTTGCCTGGGTTTGTGTCCCTGCTCCTTTACTTAGTGGTCAGGCCCCCTGCTGTTTGTAGATGCTTAAAGTTGTCCATAATAAAATTAAGAAAACACCTCAGTACAATCTATGGTTAGCAAATTGACATGGTTCACTTTGGTATATCGTTCAAATTCCTACATAGGAGCAGAGAACCCAGGGCACCGACAACTGCAGGCTACCAGGCCAGTCAACAGATGCGGAGACAAGAGGAAGGGACTTGGTTTGACATTACTCAAAAAGCTCTCAAAATTTATAAATCTTGGGGACAATAAAATTTAGCCACTTTTTTTTTTTTTAAGACTTTATTTATTCAAGACAAACAGAGAGAGAAAGGCAGAGACACACAGGCAGAGGGAGAAGCAGGCTGCATGCAGGGAGCCCGACATGGGACTCGATCCTGGGTCTCTAGGATCATACCCTGGACTGAAGGCAGCGCCAAACTGCTGGCCATCGGGGCTGCCCATCCACATTTATTTCTAAGTGTGATGCTTGGGGTTTTTAATGCATAATGATTACAAAAAGCTGGCTAGCCACTTTAAAGACTCCCTTAATTTAAAATGGAAAACAAAAACAAAGACAAAAACAAAAAAAAAAAACCAAAAAAATAAAATGGAATACTGTGGGGTGCCTGGAGGGCTCTGTTGGTTAAGCATCTGACTCTTGACCTCAGCTCAGGTCTTGATCTCAGGGTCGTGGGTTCAAGCCCGCTTTGGGCTCCACACCCAGTGTAGAACCTACTTAAAACAATTTTTTTTGGACAAGAGGAGTTTGTTTCCTGTCCCTCCAATGTTTTACTCAGTGCAATGTTTTAAAAACCAGAAGGTGAGGTGGCTTCCTCCCTAAGGCCTTCATGATGTGGGAGGAGAGGGGAAAGGTCTGGAATCAGAGTGACCAGGGCCTGGATCTTGTTACCCTTGACTAGCAGATCAGGCTTTGGCCCTTAATTTCTCTGAGTTTCAGGCTCCCCAGCTATGAAAGCTGAACCTAATACCTTATCTGCTGGGCAGTGTGAAGATGAAAAGCAGCCATTACAGACTGAAAAAGAATCTCTATTATAAGGCTGTGAACCAGGAAAAAAGCGGGAGGGAGGGAGGCTCAGGGTTCAAACTGCTGAGGTTCCCTTCTGAAAGGGGAGGCGATCGGAGTTGCTCCAGAATGAACAGTATCATCAATGTGCCCACCTTACTCCACAGGCTACAGAAACTGGCAAATTAAGACTGGCTTTTAAATTCATGAATAACAAGTATTTAAGTTCAGATGAAAAGGGAACAGGTAAGAACAGAAAGATTCTTTGCCAAACGTCCAGCTTTCGGAGATTGCCTTCCAGAAACAATATAGATTATGCGGTTTTATAAACCGGGCAGAGGCTGATCTTTAAAAGCAAACAGCAGCTTTTAAAAACTGAAAAGGGTGAATTTATTCTAACTTCTTCAAACCAAGTATTTTTGGTCAAAGAAATACTGAGATAAGGCTAAAAAATAGAAAAGTCAGTGAATTTTAAAAGGCTTTATATAGATTTAAGAATTATTAAAATGGTTTTCTAATGCTAAAACTTAAAAGATGTCACTATAGGACAGCGTATTTTAGATTTATTCCTATGCACATATGCAGTGTACAGAAGGGCAGTTACATGAAGCCCTCCTAACTTTAAAATGTGGAAATTGGGTTACATTTGACACTGAGTTAGTCCACCTGAAACTAACACTGCATGTTAATTACACTTCAAAAAAAAAAAAAAAAGAAAAAGAAAAAGAAAAAACCACTGTGAATCAGTTCAGGGCTGTGCCTACAGCTGAGGCTGACATCAAAAATCCACCCCCGGGGGGCACCTGGGTGGCTCAGTGGGTTGAGCTTCCTTCCGACTCTGGGTTTCCACTGCGGTCCTGATCTGGGATTGTGAGATGGGCCCCAACCCCTCTCCACTCAGCAGGGTGCCTGCCTGGTCCTCTCCCCCCTCCCCCCCACTCGTACATTCTCTGAAATCAAGCTTTTAAAAGAAAATTCTCCCCAAGTGTTCACACAGCTAAAGATGAAAACATCCACCAAAGGGGCAGAAAGAACCCAGGTATGGCACTAAAAAAGGAGGGTGGAGTGGAATCCTCTGGAGTCTCCACCTCCCCTGCCAGTCGCGCCAACCACAGCTGGGTCCGCCCAGTGGAAGAGCAGAGGCTGTGGGGCTCCCTCTGCCAGGGGTCTGCTGCCCCAGCAAGGGATTTTAGTTCCTAATCCTCGGGCGAGGGTGCCCAGGGGAGGCGGGCACTTTAGGCCGGAGCCCTAAGGGGCAAGAGGTCACTGAGGTGAAGCCTCTGTGGGGTGGGCCAGCAGCCACTCCGCTACACGTTGGGTCTCAACAGGATGCCTGTTGGGAGTAGAGATGGGACCGCATAGACCACACGCTGTCTCCAACTCTGTCTTGTAACTTTTCTCAATTCTGAAAAATAAACTAGCTTCTAATTAAGCGGTCTTCTAGCAAGCATATTTGGAAACTGTCAATTCTCACCAGATTTTAGTACTAAAATGATTATTTATTAAACATTTGGTAAAAATTATGTGTGGGTAAATATCTGAAATGCCTGGTTTTCTGGGCCACTTGAATTATTTAGCTTTTCAGAAAAAGTAAACAGGCCAATTAAACAGTGGATTACTAAACATTAAAGCTACTATTCAAGGTACACTTGCAGGCGCCTTAGCAAGTTCACATAACATTTCCAGCCTCCCCCAAGAGGAGAGCAGGTGCCCTAATCATCTCCAGAGGCTCAGGACCACGGGCTCCAGAGCCGGGCCACCTGCCACTTCCTAGGTGTGTGACCTCCATCTTCTCAGCTCTAAACTGGGTCAGAGACTAACCCGCTCTGTATTACAGGGTAGTTGTGAAGACTAAATGAGCCAATACACATGATGCATTTCAGTTTCTGGCACCTGGTAAGCACTCAGTAGAACTTAGCCATTATAATCCTCCCATTTTACAGAGGGAAAACTGAATGATAGTTTCATGTTCTAGATTAAGTCCACCTAAATAGGGAAAAACATTTGGGAACAGAAAAAGCTGGAAGGTCAAGTTTTTCATTTCTAGGTTAGGGGATAAACATGGAGAAAGTGAAGATATTTAAAAACACATTTCACATTTGGAGATAACTGAAAATACATTTTCTTGGTGTATTAATTATACTGGTGAAGAAATTACCAAGTACTAATAAGATGGTAACACATCCAGCTTATTCCTTATAAAGGAGAAGACAAAACTCTTGATCAGTTTACTGATATTCCAAATACTTGTGTTTACTGTTTTTAATGTGGAAAACATTTCTAAATATTCTGTAACCTTTTGAATTGGGGCAGTTTCCAAAAATGATGCTAATTTTGGGTTATGAATATATATGGCTTTCTTTTGACTGAACTCCTTATGACTTGTTTAAATCATATCCACTGTTGGGGCGACTGGGTGGCTTGGTGGCTCTGTGGTTGAGCCCTTCAGCCCAGGGCGTGATCTTGGGGTCCCAGGGGCGAGTCCCATATCGGGCTCCCTGTGTGGAGCCTGTTTCTCCCTCGAATAAATAAAATCTTAAAAAAAAAAAAAAATCATATGCACTGTAATAACTGGAAAAGAACTGGTCTTCAGATGAATACCTGTATCTGTTTGGCTCCAAACCCGGTATCCTTCCTACAACTTTTAGGGTTTGATTTCACATCCTGCAGAACTTCTGCTGAACCCTGAGTGCCTGTCCTTCCTTCTGGCCCCCAACCCTGCAGACACTAACGAGCTCAGGCCGGCAAAGAAAGGAGGAGTATACTGTTTGGAAGCGCATCATGCGCTCTTCCTCCTCTGAGAGGCAGTTACGGTTTCCATCAACAAAGTCTGGAGCGTCCATCCAGAAACTATTCTCACCTGACCAGCTTGTCAGCCAGGGACGCTCCCCATCCACCCTGCTGGAAAGAAAACTGAGAAAGGAAAAAAAAAAAAAGTCCGTTACTACTCGGGGCGTTCCGGGTTCCCCTCCTGCTCCCGGACTTCCTGGCCCCTCAAGTGCTGCCCTCACACGTCATTTCAGGAATTAGCTGCGGCGCCCCCGCAGCAGCGCCCCGGGAAATCGGGGGTGGGGGGGGGGAGGCGTCTTCTTTCCTACCAGCTGGGCCCGTCACCCGCATCTTACTGAGAACTAACAGTCATTTCTACTTAGAAAAGCCGCTGAAATTCATACACACGAGACAACAATCAGCTGTATGCGCAGTCGGGAAGCGAGGCCCGCGCTGTACATTTCCAGGATTCGCAAGGAATAAGGAAGTGAACCACAGGACTCGGGGTGACGTTCTGAAACTATATATTCCTATAAATTTGGAAAGCCCTTCCTTACTGCCCAGACACAGAAAACTGAGGAAATCATGTTTGAAAAGACAAAAAAAATAAAATCCACCACGGGAACAGCTCTGAGAGGTACTTGGTCGCCCCGAGGTCGAACGTGTTCTCCCCTCACGCGGGCGGGCGGGCGGGCGGGCGGCAGCGGTCCCGGGGATTCCGCCGGCCACGTCCCTGCCCGCCCCTCGCCCGCCGCGCCCCCGCCGGGCCCGAGCAACAGGGACGCCCTCCCCGCCCGCGGCTCCGAAGCGGCCCGGACGTCGCGGTGCAGGGGCAGGGCGCAGGGAGGCCGCAGCCAGCGATCCGCCAGGCCCGCGGCCCCCGGGGGGCGCCGCCCAGAGGGGGACCCGGACGTGTGCGACCGAGCGGCGGTACCTGGGTGATGGAGTCTCCGAAGAGCAACACCCGCGGCCAGAGGAGGGACGAGCCGCCGCGCGCCGCCTCACACAGCGCCATGTTGCTTACCAGCGAGCGGCGGGGCCGGGCCGGATATCCGGGCGGGGCGGGGCGGGGGCGGGGCGCGCGGCCGGGGGGGCGGGGCGGCACCCGCAAGGTCCGTGGCCCTCCTGTCGCCCGTGGGGTGCCTGCCCGCCGCACCCCCGGGGCTCCTCGAGCTCGACTCTTTGGCGACCAACCGGCCACTTTTAACACCTGCCGTTGCCCCTTGGAAAGCTCCTTTTGTCCGTTTACAAAACGCGCTCTGCCGGTTGGTTCATCCCGGCTGTCGGGGGCGGGGCGCCCGGCAGCTCCCCCGACCCGAAGGGAGCGCACCCCCCACGCGGGGTCAGATGCTCCGCAAATGGCAAGAGTGTGGAGATCGGTCGGGGGTAGGTGCTTCCGAGGGACTCGTTCATCACACAACCCTCCTTAAGCGGACTCCACCATCTGTTTCGACCTCATAGAAAACCTTAGGACGTTTGCTAAAGACAGGAAGGCAATGGCTTCTCGGCCTTTTGGCTAAGATCAAGTGGAGACAGGAAGGCAGACTCTTCAAGGACGATGGGGTCTTGCAGTAGCGGAGAAATGAGGCAAGGCGGGGATCCAGAGCCAAGGAGCAGGGTGAGGGTGTTCGGATGTACAACTGCTAGAAGGCAGAGTGATTACTTGCTCAACCATCTCCACAGGCTTCTTGCTGAAGGCAGGCGGGGTTGGGAGGCTGAGGAACTGAAGCGGATCCCCAACAGGATTCCAGAGGGGCCAGGACAGAGCCAAGGTGGGGGCCCATTGGAAGACACAGGAGCTCCAGGACTCAGGAGCTTGACTCAAGTTTGGCCAGAGCCTGGGTCACCTCAGCCACGCAGTGGAGTTGGATGGCTGTGATAGAAAGTGAGCCAGAAGGATGTTTCAAGACAAGTGAACTGAGGGAGAAAACCATAAGAGCAGGAGGGGACAGCGCAGCACAGCAAAGCCGACATACCTCGCTGTGGCTGGGATGGAAGGTGTCAGGTGGGAGACTGGCTGGAGCCCAAGAGGCAGGGAGGGCGATGCAGAGCATAACCAAGCCCTCGGGCCAGTTCCCTGGCTTCACCTAGAATCACCTGGGGGAACTTTAAAACTGTGCTGATGAAGGACCCTCACTCCAGACCAACTCACTTCTGATGGTGAGACGTGGGCGTCTGTGTGTCTTACTGCTCCCCACGTGATTCCAGCGTGCAGCCCGAGCCCCTGGCTTCGGTCAGGTGTTTGGACTTGACCCTAATTACAAGGAAGCCCTGCAGGGCTTTCAGCAGGGAAGGCCTGAGAGCAGGTGTCTGCATCTCAGGACTGGACCACAGGGAGGCTGTGGCAGGACCCAGAGGGGACCGATGTCAGGGACTCAGAGCCCCAGTGCAGAGAAGACAGGGACAGACAGACTCAAGAGCAACTGGGAATCCTTGACTCAGACTGGTTACCTCGGAGAAAAGACAACTCCCTTTTACTCTATATATTGCTTTTTTTTTTTTTTTTAAAGATTTTATTTATTTATTCATTCATTCATGAGAGATACAGAGAGAGAGAGGCAGAAACACAGGCAGAGGGAGAAGCAGGCTCCATGCAGGGAGCCCGATTTGGGACTCGATCCTCGGACCTCAGGATCATGCCCTGGGCCAAAGGCAGGCGCCAAACCGCTGAGCCACCCAGGGATCCCCTATACATTGCTTTCTAAGATAATCTATGATAAAAAACTTTTACGTGACACAAAAGGTGACCCTTAGAGCTTTGGTTTGGGTCAGAGACAAAGTGGTGTATCTTACAGAAATATTTCAAGTAAAAGTTCAGATCTGTGCACTCGGGTCTCTCAACAGGAGGCAGGGAAGGAGTGCTCGGTGGCTCTAAGTCACCAAGAGGTGAGGCGAGAAGAGCACGAACAGGGCTGGTCGAGTTTAGGGGCTGTGGTTGGCAGACACTTTAGCTTGCCGGTCAGTGTGAGCCACTCTCGAGTTGGGCTGTGAAGGGGAGAGCGAGCTTCTGCACGTGCCTGGCCCTCCCACCCCCCGCAGAGGCGTCAGGCAGACCCCCAACACCATCCTGCTCACCTGCACTGCACTCCACACTCCTGTGTCCAGTTAAACTGGCAGGTCTGAACTACACGTGCTTCAGGAAATTGGCCAAATGACCACACAGAGCAATGCAACCACTCACAGCTGAATACCCTTGAACTTAGCTGTAAAAATTAGCCTGAATCTCTGAACTGAATGTGCAGATATTAAGAAAATATCACTGAATCCCGAAAGTCGTAATTTTACAAATGCACAAGTTACGGAATCTGCCAAGAGGATCGGGAGGGAAGGAAGAGAAAAGGCGCGTTAGGTGATCATCTCTATTAATTCACATTCAGAATATGGGTAAGAAAATACAAGCCATCATGCATTTTCTTCCCTTAGAAAGGACACTGCGACGTTCTGGTTCAGTTGCTAGGAGCCGATCTTTAAGGTTTCCAGGGCAGCTGTGCACGTGCCTGGAAGCAGAATCAATGCATTCTGAAATAACAGGCCTTTTATTTAGGAGTTCAGGAATCCTGGGCAAATTAGTTGGTAATTTAGGAGTACTTAAGCTGTTGGAATAAAGGCCATTTAACGTCATGAGTAAATAGGCTACGCCAGAGAAACTAACGTATTTTATTTTAAGTAACAGAAGCAGAGTCGAGCATTAAAAAAAGCTTTAACACGTACAGAGACCTCGAGGTGTCAGTGGACCGGTGTGAGGGCCTCGTACAGTCTCTGCGCGGCCAGCTCCACCATCTCTCGGAGGGACTCATCATCCTCGCTTCCTTCTTCACACTCTACAGTCTGAAAGTGAAAGCAGACAGGCCTTTCACCCGAAGTGTCTAGAGTGTACTATTGAGGATAAAGTCAGAATCATCATTTCCGGGAGGGGAGAGAGCCTGGCCTCTCCAGAGCAGAGCTGCTGCCCTGCAGGCTGCAGGCCCAGAGGCCCGGGGCGCACAGGCTCGACAGCACGATCACTGGGTTTAATTAGAGATTAATTTTGGAAAAATGCAATACATGGAAAATCTAGTGAACTATATTTACTCCAAAGCCCATATATTGACCCAGTAAGTGACAACTTGAATTCAGTCTTTGTAACACAAATTACTTAGCAAGTGACAGGTGTGCTCATCTACTCAACATTTGGTATTACATTTGCTTTAGATTAATAATCTAGTTATTTCTCAGCGACAAACAATATGATGTTTAAAATTTTTTTATCATACTGTAAATATTGCTCATATTAAAACTTAGTAAAGAAAAAAATGACACCCTTAAGTCTATATAACCTAATGTTGTCCAGATCACCATCTCCTGGATGGGTACATGGACAGTACTCCATGTCTTCGTGTACACCATACACATAGTCTATTTATTCAGTGACTTTATTTACTGTCTCCTACTCTTGTATATTTCAGTCTCTTGCAGTTTTGTTTATATGATAATTAATGCTAAGATAGAAATCCTTGTATATATATCTTTGCTTGAATTATTTTATCATTAACTTGTCTAATTTTCTTTGATTAAATCCAGTAAGTGGAACTGTGGATAAAGGTATTTATATTTTTTAAAGATTTTTATTTATTTATTCATAGAGACAGAGAGAGAGAGGCAGAGACACAGGCAGAGGGAGAAGCAGGCATCATACAGAGAGCCTGACGTGGGACTCGATCCAGGGTCTCCAAGATCACGCCCTGGGCTGCAGGCAGTGCTAAACCGCTAAACCACCCGGGCTGTCCTGAACAGTTGTTTCACGTGCTTGCTGCCTATCCATATTTCTTCTCTAGTTAATCGCTTGGCTATGTTCTTAGCTTTTGTTTCTAGTGGGGTAAGATAATCTAGTGTCTTCTCAGAGCATCTATATAGTCAAAGATGTAAAAGAAATTTAAAACCTATGTTATTCATTTGGGAGAACTGTTCTAATCTTCAAAAACAAGCCTGCAAGATATACTTATTCATTTATGCTCTAGAAATAGTTATGTAGGATCTCTAGTGTGAGACCAGAGCAGCCCCCCCTCGCCCCCCAATCTCAAATCCCATTTGAGAAATTCTGGAAAAACCACTTGGATCCTGCTGGTACAACAGGAGAGCAGCTTCTCTGAACAAATCTAGAGTCAACCAGATGCCAAACAAGAGAAATGCTGGGGTGGACTCCGGCCTCTCATGGAGAAGGAAAATCATGGGAAATGCACGGGAAACGTGTGGTGTGCAGCGAGGCGCAACAATACTTAGGACAGAACAGGGAAAAAAAAGCAAGAACACAGGGCACCTGGCCAGCTCAGTCAGAAGAGCATCCAACTCTTGATCTTGGGGTCGTGAGTTCGAGCCCCACAGTGGGTATAGAGATTACTAAAAAAAAAAAAAAAAAAAAAAAAAAAAAAAAAAGCTTAAAAAAAAAGATAAAGCAGGAATGTGTAACTTTTATAGATAATAACATAAAAAGCACGGAAAAAGCAAATCTGGAAGGAGAAGCCAAAATGGGAAAGTGAGCTGTTGGTGTGAGACCAGAGATTACTTTTGTTTCCACTTTTTTCCCCAAATGTCCTGAGATGTGGGAAGGCGCAGCTACATACCCGGGTCTCCAAGTTTATATTAGCAGTTTTCCCGTCCACTGTGACGCTGAGAACAGAACCATCTTTTACGCTTACACAGTCTTCTCCAAATATGTCCCTTAAGATAAATGAAGATGCCATATTAGTGAAAAATGCATTTACAAGTAAGTCAAGTACATTCTGATATATTTGGGGAAAAAATAATATTGAAGATTGCCGCTAGTTCCAAAGTAGAATACTTCTATCTATATACTTCTATCGGTTCCTGAGATGTACTTAATTTAGTTTCACATATTTTATTAATTTTATAAAATGGGTAAAACACGGGACGCCTAGGTGGCTCAGTGTTTGAGCGTCTGCCTTTAGCTCAGGGCGTGACCCCGGGGTCCTGGGATCAAGTCCCGCATTGGCCTCCCTGCAGTGAACCTGTTTCTCCCTCTGCTTGTGTCTCTGCTTCTTTCTCTGTGTCTCTCATGAATAAATAAATACAATCTTTAAAAAAAAAGAAATGGGTAAAACACATAGCTATCATTTATTAAGACTGTGTTCTTCACGGGCGCCTGGCTGGCTCGGGCTGTGAGTTGTATTTCCCTCCTGTGTGAAGTTCCTCAGTCTCAACCGACTATCCAAGGCATCAGGGATCTAAAATGATGAAGACCCTCAGGCTCGCAGGCTAGCAGGTCTGGCTTTTGGGAACTGCAGAGCACAGCCCTCTGTAAGGAGGAGTAGGACTGGGGGCTACTAGGACCGTCAGGGTGGGAGCCAGCAAACGCTGAATCTGTTGCCTTTCCAATGGCCCTGAGGGTCCCTGTGGGTCCCTGCCCCGCACTCTGAGCTGCTTTTCAGTTTGTGCAACAGGGATGCTTTTTAAAATCAAAATGGCAGCACCAAGACCAATTTTCTGAAGATATGTGGTAGCTTCTTATGGCAAGGTCACCATTTAAAGCTCATGCATTTTTTGGGATCCTTGGGTGGCTCAGCAGTTTAGTGCCTGCCTTCGGCCCAGGGTGTGGTCCTGGAGACCCGGGATCGAGTCCCGTGTCCGGCTCCCTGCATGGAGCCTGCTTCTCCCTCTGCCTGTGTCTCTGTCTGTCTTTGTGCCTCTCATTAATAAATAAAATCTTAAAGAAAAAAAAAAAAAGCTCATGCATTTTTAAAAGCTACTAGATGGCTGCCTTAAAAGATTATCAGTGAGTAATTTGAGGGGAAAGGAAGGAACAGAAATGTTAACATAAAATCTCCAAACATGCAGAGCCCTTCTTTTGTTAAGATATGTCAAGTTATTTTTTTAAAAAAAGATTTTATTTATTTATTTGAGAGAAAGCGACAGAGCACAAGCAGGGGTGAGAAGCAGAAGCAGACTCTATACTGAGCAGGGAGCCCAATGCGGGGCTCCATCTCAGGACCCCAGGATCATGACCTGAGCTGAAGGCAGATGCTTAGCTGACTGAGCCCCCCCAGGTGCCCCTAGTCAAGTAACTTTCAATTTAAAAATAGAAGCAGTTGGGATCCCTGGGTGGCGCAGCGGTTTGGCGCCTGCCTTTGGCCCAGGACACGATCCTGGAGACTCGGGATCGAATCCCACGTCAGGCTCCCGGTGCATGGAGCCTGCTTCTCCCTCTGGCTGTGTCTCTGCCTCTCTCTCTCTCTCTCACTGTGTGCCTATCATAAATAAATAAAATTAAAAATTAAAAAAATAAAAATAAAAATAGAAGCAGTTAATAAAAACGGAGAAATAAGTAGAAGCAGTCACTTACCCAACAAGAATTTGAGAGATACTATGTGCAAGGCACTGTGCTAGATGTGGAAATTATAAAATAAATTCAAATATTTTAATTTTCCTTTTCTTGGTATAATATATAGCTTAAATGGTAGCTATCCACTATGATGCAAATGATTATTTTGTTTGGAAAAAAAATTTCAAAATCAGGTTTTTAAAAATTTTTATTTTAAGTAGGTTCCATACCCATTGTAGGGCATCAACGCATGACTTTAGCAATCAAGAGTCACATGCTCTACCAACTGAGCCAGCCAGGAGCCCCCCAAAATCAGTCTTAAAGAGTATCTGAGGGGCACCTGGGGAGCTCAGTCAGTTAAGTGTCTGCCTTTAGCTCAGGTCATGATCCCGGGGTCCTGGGATTGAGGCCTGCATCAAGCTCCCTGCTCGGTGGAGAGTCTGCTTCTCCCTCTCCTTGTCCTACTCATGCTCTCTCTCTCACTTTCTCTCTCAAATAAGTCAGTCTTAAAAAGCAAAAAAAGAGTACTTGAGAAAAGGGGAAAAATCTAGTATCTGGTTTAGAAAAATACTGAGTTTTAAAGGTAATTCATAGTTTATAGACTTACTATCTGAGAAGAGTCCAGAAAACATTCTTAACACAGAATTTGCATTTAAGGAGAATATATATAATAGTTCTTAAAGGCACAGTAACACCAAGTGAAGAGTTTAGTACTCGTCCTTAATAACGATATAAGAATCTTTGTCAACTGTGCCAGAAATGGCAAACCAGGGTCACAGGTATTTGGAACTGGCTAGAGTGTTTAGCTGGAAGGATGCGGTTCAAACCACCTTACAGATACAAACACAGACATCCAGAGTGGTGAAGTGACCTGTCTGAGCCTCACGACCATCAGTGAGCCAGAACTAAATCCCGGCCTCCTCCTCCCTGCCCTGCCTCGCCACCCCTTGTGGGGCAATAATAAGGACAATACTTACTGGAGCATGATCTCCAGCCTCTTGCTATAGACATGCATTTCTAATTTTTTAGAAACCTTCTGTACTGCACCTGGGGGAAAAAAAGCAACATAGTTCCATTTCCAAATTCTTATTTAGAATAATTCCTGAGTCAATAATCAGAACACAGCTGCTGATAAGGTAAGATGATCACCTATGGAATCCTTCAAGTGACAAACCATTTACCTGCTGAGGCAAACCGATATTTTCGTCACTTTTGTTCTTGTTAAATACAGAACACAGAGTGACATTTAAGATTACTTTAAATTTTATTTGTAAAATTTATTTGTAATGTTTCTCAAACTTTTCTGCATTTTATTTATGAGCGGAAGTGAACCTAGAACTCCAGGAGTTCTAGGGTCATGTCCAGGCTCAGAGATCTCTGGAATTTTTGTTTTACCTAAAACGTTATATAACTTTTGCATTCTACTATATATAATGCACACAGGATGATTTTAATAAAATTACTATTTAAAATCATTTGCCTGTCATATTACTTAGCTCCCCCTTCCCAAAACAAAGTGATCTAACGATTCAGGAAGATGACCTGGAGTTTCAAATGTGCCCCTAGATCACTAAGTATCTCCCAGCCCATCACCAGCAGCAGAACAGCGAGGAACTATCTGGCAGTTCCTCAGAAAGTGAAACCTTCAGTTAGCCTATGACCCAGTAATTCTACTCTTAGGTGTAGATCCAAGAGAAGTGGAAACATATGTCTACACAAAAACTTGTACGTGAATGTTGAGAGCAACATTATCTATAGTAGCCAAGTGGTAGAAACCACCCAAATGTCTATCAGCTGATGAACAGAGAGACAAAATGCGGTACATCTACACAATGGAACATTATTTTGCCATGAAAAGGAAGTACTGATTTATGCTACAACATGGATGAAACTTGAAGCACTGTGCTCAGGGAAAGAAGCCAGTCACAAAAAAAAACATGTATTATTATTCCATTTATATGTAATGTCCAGGAGAGGCAAGTCCATAGACACAGAGAATAGGAAAAGAAAGTAGATTAGTGGTTGTCTTGACTGGGGGCTTATCACTAAAGAATATGATTTTTTTTGGTGGGGTGATGTAAATGTTTTCAAGCTGACTATGGTGAATCTACTTTGTGCAAAAGAACCAAATTGTCGTTTCTCTTAAATTATTCTATAGGTTAGACTATAGTTACTCTGATTGTTTTCAATTCATGAAGCTTTTTCCTTTTCAAAGAAATACAGATCTTGTTGGCATATAGCACTATATTAAAGATTTAATATCTGTACACATAGAGAAATGATCATAAGAAACGTAGTTAAGCATCTATCACAATAGTCACAGAAGTATTTTTCCTTGTGATGAAATAGTTTCATGAGTTTTTTTAAAGTTTGTTTGTTTGTTTGTTTGTTTATTTATTTATTTATTTATTTATTTATTTATTTATGAGAGAGAGAGAGAGAGAGAGAGAGAGAGAGAGAGAGATAGAGAGAGAGAGAGGGGCAGAGACACAGGCAGAGGAACAAGCAGGCTCCATGCTGGGAGTCCGACGTGGGACCCGATCCTGGGACTCCAGGATCGTGCCCTGCGCCAAAGGCAGGCACCAAACCACTGAGCCACCCAGGGATCCTGTTTCATATATTAACTGAATATAAAACAAACCAGATGTCAGCCAAGAAACCTATATAATAAAACTGTATACTTTAATTATAATCATTAGTCCTATTAAGTATTAAATAAGCATTTACCAGATGTGTAAAATCTCATAAAATACATTAAAAAAAATCTAAGCTATGAAGCTATTATAAGAAACTTTCCAAAATGTGAGTGCACATGTATGCATATTTGCCTATTTATCATAATATTTATGAGAAACTCCTCTGATACATGAGACTATATGTGTACAATGTGAGATCAGTTATACGTGTGTATACCTGCCCCTAATCGGTGTGTGTCAAAACAGGACACAGACATACTGAAAACCAGTGCATTGTAAAACAGAGGAATGTTAATGGAATAGAAGAACATAAAGGAATACATTTTGAAAATGCTTAAGCTTTGCTGTGTGTCCTCGGTGAGAACAGGAGACACAGAAACTGAAATTGGGGTAGAACACACACAGGTACAAACCCAGGTTGTGTTTCTAGAATCTGCACCCAAGGGCCAGCAGGCTAAGAAATGAAAAGGGAGTGAAACACTAGCAAAGAGGAATCAGACTGTTCACAGAAGGTGCCTCTAGAAGAGACCTGGCAACCTTCTGTGGATGGCCACACTGTATTTCAGGCTTCAGGAGCCACGTGGTCTCCACTGTAACCACCCAACTCTGCTGTGGGAGCTCGGAGGGCAGCGTTAGACAATATGTGAACGAATGGGCATTGCTGTGTTTCAATAAAACTTTACAAATACAGGTGGGGGGCGGGACTTGGCCTGTGGGCCCCAGTTGTTAACTCTGCTAGAAAATGTTACAATACCAAGTTTGGATAGGAGAAAGTCAATTTCTTATGCAGTAAGTGTACAGAATGAATGTCCTCCACTTCCCCATGTGCAACAAAAGAGGGAGCATGTTGATCCTCATAATATTTTTCACCGCCCACGGGAGCAAGTACTGCTTATTAGAAACCCTCTCACTTAGCCCCATGGGTGACAGCTCTCCACGCTAATGTATCACAGACACTCCTCACTGTCTTGTCTCTTGAAAATTCATCTTGTCTCTTTTCTCTCACCATCTGTATCTAACCCAGCAGGAAATACTGCTGGCTTTGCCTTCAAAGTGTCTCCAGAACCTGAGCACTTTCTGCCACCTTCACCACCTCTGCCTGAGGTCCTCCCCCCACCACCTGCAGGGCCACTGAGCTCCTGAAACACCTGCTTTCTTACTTGCCCCGCCAATCCCTTCTTAACGAGAACCAGAGCAATCCTTGGAAACCTTACAATGTAACCCACTTCACTCAGACTACAAGTCCGAAGTCCTTAATATGGCCCCTCAACCCCTATACATCTGCTCTCGCTCCCTCCAAACCCTCTGAAGCTGCCCCGGTGCTCATTAGAGTACCAGTTCCCAGAGGGTAACGATCTGCTGCAGTCGCTGCTCTGCCCTAAGCACCTAGAATAATGCCTGCCCGACAGAAGGTGCTCGATAAATATCTGTCAAATGAATGTAAGCTATGCCGGCCACTCATTTCTCCAAAAGAACAGAATAGCCTTTTCTTAATACAACACAAGCAGGGAAGAAGAGGGAGTACAGGGCAGCCAGCTAATTCGGCACAATTAACTCACGGAAGAACCCTATTCTGACCTGTCCGCTATGAATCCCTGCTCCAGTGCCCAGAGGCTAACCTTAGGAAACAATGTTTACACATTATGTTATTAAAAATGGAGCACTCTTAACAGTCATTTTTAAGTCAACTCCCACAGATCAGAGTGAGGGTATACTTTCACTCTGGACCAGAGAATACTGAGAGAGAGACTCAGCATCAAGTCAGACCAACCTATGAGAGCTCACACGTTCTCTCCTGTATGACACAGACGTGAAACGTTGGGTGATTATCTTTTCGTTTTTCAGCCGATCACATAGTGGCTTCACCACAACTGTAGGTGGCATCTTGCCAACACAGTTGACAGTCTCAGGCCCAACATGCCCCGTGACCCCTACCCCATCACACTGTGTGGAGCGGGGCTCAGGAGGGCTAGGACATGACACACCCTGGAAGACCCCCCCCAGCATCCTCACTGGCCTAGAAACACACCATTCTCGCACAGAAGTTTCCTTTTCCAGAAAAGTACACAAGTATCTGACAAAAATACTGACTTCAGGTGATTGTATCGCAAAACAGACTGCATTCTACAAAAAGACTGTTGCATTATACAATAGGAAGGAGCCCTGGAGGTTAAAGCAATTAAATTCCGGGGTATGTGGTGTGAACTGAACGAGCCTAACAGGGTGAGGGCTCTGATCCTGAATGGTGGGCCCGCTCATGGCTCTGCGTCTGAGCCTTCCACTCTTGCTCTCTGCATTCCACTCCGTCTCTCGCATCCCTGCCCCTCACTGCTGCAGCCCAGGTCCCCCTCCCCATACACCCCCATCTTGCACTTTGTCCTTTGTATCTCTATCACCTAAGATAAGAAAAATGTAAAATAGTAAGATAAGAAAAAACTGACACCGCCTTTAAGGCTGTTCTGCTGTGAGTGGGGTTCTGTGCTCCGGGGTAAAGTCTGTGACGCTGAATGAGCACCAGGGGCAAACCCAAGGTCCTCGGTGCCCCTGTGGCTGGTAGAAGCACACAGTTCCCTCTCCTGTGTTGCACGCACACAGGGGCATCCGCTCCCCACCAGTTACTTAATCCAACTAAGACAAGTCAAGTCCTCAGTGGTGTCTAAAATTTTTACCATTTTTCACAATTACTCAAAACAAATGCAAATGCTTACCAGTACCTCAGATGAATAATTCAGATTTGTCCAGGTATTTATTCATTATATAGATGCGGTCAGTTACGAGAAGATGGATTATTAAATATCCAGCTAAATATTTTTTCCTCTTGCAATCAGACTACCTACTTATTTTTTTTAAATTTCAAGACAGAGAACCATTGTCAGAGAACAAGACCTGGTACCATGAGAAGGGTAAAGGCTGGGAGGCTTCCCCAAATTTTTCAAGGGTGGGGCACCTGGGTGGCCCAGTGGTTGAGCATCTGCCTTTGGGCATGATCTGGGGTCCTGGGATCACATCCTACATTGGGTTCCCTGCAGGGAGCCTGCTGCTTCCTCTCCTTCTCCCTCTGCCTACGTTTTTGCCTCTCTCTGTGTCTTTCATGAATAAATGAATAAAATCTTAAAAAAAAAAAAAAAAAAGTAATTCTTTAAGGGTGACTCCCTCCCCTGGTAGCAAAAAGGGTTACCTTACATGCCAGTGAGGCATTATACTGAATTATGTCTAACATAGACTACAGGAAATCCCACAAAGATATCTTCAACTATTGTCTTCTTTGATTGAAAATGGCTATTTGGAAAAGAAAAAAAGTGACTACAAAAATTGCCCTATGGAGAGATTCCATTCTGCTCAACAGGTTTCACTAAACACCAATAGGGCAGAGTATTTTCTTATTAGACATGCTGGATTGATTCAGCAAATATTTTGGAATTTCTGATTAAATTGTTTTTGAGAAGACTGTTACCAAGGAATTTTATCTTAGTGTTCATGGCAACCAGATTTTTGGCAAGAGCACAAATAAAGATCTAGGACAAAAAGTAAAATATTAGTAACATGCATTGTTATGCACATGCTGTATCTTAAAGGCTACAGGAATGGAACAAGCAGATTTCAAGTTCTAGGATTCTATTTTCTGCTTTTTAGTTCACAGACTATGGGAAAAGTGAAAGAATTATTTGATAAAAAGGAAATCATTCCATACCTTTCCTGATTTTCGGGTTGGACTGAACTTCCAGTATCACAGTTGTTACTGTATCTGCGTACATATCGTTGGAAGGGTTTGCTAACCACTGCGAAGCAAAAGGCAGAATTAGGAAGGTATGAATACAGCCAACTGCAAAAGCTGTGAACCCGACCATCCACGGACTGTACCTATGGGACTTCTGTGTCTAGCATTTTAATTGACATTAACTATTTCCTGACATTACTAATGCTGGACTTCAGTACTGTGTTTCAGAAGCACACAGCATGGGAAGAGGGTAATATTTTTAAACATTTACTTTAATTACCCACACAAAGCCTAGGACCAGTTGCTCCTGCACATGCCCAGTGCTCTGAGATAGTTTTCCTTGTCTGCCAGGTTAGGGTGAGACCAGGTGAATTCTTTCAGGAACGAGTGCCTTCCCTAATGTGTAAGGGGCACCTGGGTGGCTCAGTCGGTTGAGTGTCCAACTCTTGATTTCAGTTCAGATTGTGGTCTTGGGGTCATGAGATTGCCCCAAGCATGGGCTCTGAGCTCAGTGGGGAGTCTGCTTAAGATCTTTCCCTCTGACCCCACTCCGGTTGCACACACACACTTTCTCTCTGTAGAAGAAATGGCTAAAGTCTTAAAAAAAAAAAAAAATGTGTAAGAACAGACCAGCAGATGATCTAGATGGAGAATTTACATATTCTACCCTGGGGCAGAAAAATGGATGAGGTACCTCCCTGGATCACTTAGTTCCAGGATTCACTTTAGAAGTCCTTCTTTGGGGATGCCTGGGTGGCTTAGTGGTTGAATGTCTGCCTTTGGTTCGGGGTGTGATCCCAGGGTCCTGGGATCAAGTCCCACATCGGGATCCCTGCAGGGAGCCTGCTTCTCCCTCTGCCTGTGTCTCTGCCTCTCTGTCTCTCATGAATAAATAAAAAAAAAAAAACTAAAAAAAAAGGGCCTTCTTTGAACTTAACAGAGGCCAAGCTATCAAAATCAACCATCAAATTAATTTGGTGTCTGGGTTCCAGATTCTACCAGTAGGAATTTAAAATTCTAATAGTAGGAACCATTCAATGGTTTCTAGCCTTTGTGTATTTGGGTCATTTTTAATATTGCTGATCCAAATTTTCAAAATTCCACTCTCTTTAAGCGTGCTATGTGACAAGTCTGTTTGTTTCAATGTAATAGAATTTCATTTTTAGCTTGAGCATGTTGGATATTTTGATATAACTGAAGACATCCAGGGCTATCACAAAATTAGTTGAGCCTTTCTCATTTGAGACATATATTCACTACACATATTAAATATTAAGACTTAATTTGTTATTAGTTTCATTTTTCTTTTTAACTAGGCTCCATGCCCAGCATGGAGCCCAACACGGGGCTTGAGCTCACAACCCTGAAATCAAAACCCGAGCTGAGGTCAAGAGTTGGGATGCTTAACCAATTAAGCCACCCAGGCGTCCCTAATATTAGTTTCTATGTTACTGGAACTACATAGAAAATGCTCAACTGTGTCATATTTAAAGCTGATTTGGGAAAGATAAATATGCACATATATACATATTTTTTTCCTGACTGAGAAGAAACAAGTTTTCTCTACAATTATACGTGAAGTCTTAAAATATTTTCCCCCTCCTTGTTAAGGTAAATGATCCTATCTTACTTCTAATACTACCATTCCTGGCTCCTGTATGACAGTAATATTTTTGAATACTTTCAGAGCAGGTTTTTCTTGAATTTCTAACTCTTCCACATCACCTGAAAAAAAGAATATTAAGACATATATAATTTT
Source organism: Vulpes lagopus (assembly GCF_018345385.1). Lineage (NCBI taxonomy): Eukaryota > Metazoa > Chordata > Mammalia > Carnivora > Canidae > Vulpes > Vulpes lagopus. The sequence continues at coordinate 127,195,437 of NC_054828.1, forward strand.
TTGATAATCTTCCATAAGCATCATTATTCCTTGTTTATATAGAGATAGCTGAAATAAATATGATACACAATGAAAAAAATTAATTTGCTCATTTATATAGTTAGATTTCAAATAAAGTTTTCTGTGAATTGCTTAGAGCAACTGAAAGATCTCAATGTCAATATGTATTAAAAAAAATTCATATAATGAGGCATGATTTACCTTGGACATTCAACATTTTATTAACCACAAACTCTGGTGACTGTCAAACATCTGTGTTTGTATAAGCCACCAGCATCTTAAAATTTAACATGAGACCAGTCAACTACTGCCACCTGGTCCCTTCTGCCTTCGTCTACACAGGCTTTATCATTCTACAGGAAAATTCTGTTGTCTAAGAGGAGACCTTCCTGGTCTCCCAGCAACCTCTTAATTAAATATTAATTCAGACATATTTTATTAACTTTCTGTGTGATGACCTATAATTCTAATATGAGGGTCTGAAGTAAAAAAAGGATTTTCTTTCTATTGGTTTATTCATGGTTGTATTTTGCTATTTGAATTATCAAGAGCATATTAATAAAAAGTGTAATTTGTAATTCAAAGTGTTCCTGCTTATTAGAGGGAATCCACACCTTTTAACTCAGGCATTGTCTCTCATTCTGTTCATACATAGAAATCTCTAACTCAAAATGGTCTAATATGAAAACAGAATAGGTGGGACACCTGGGTGGCTCAGTGGTTGAGCATCTGCCTTTGGCTCAGGGCATGATCCCAGGTCTGGGGATCGAGTCCCGCATTTGGCTCCCCGCGAGAAGCCTGCTTCTCCCTCTGTCTATGCTTCTGTCTCTCTCTCTTTGTGTCTCTCATGATAAATAAATAAAATTGTAAAAAAAAGAAGAAAGAAAACAGAGTACTGTTTTACTGGCCTTTGGCCAGTGGTCAAGTGTTCTTATAAAACCTGCTGTATAGACTGGTACTGACGGAACCAGAAAACTTATTTTCTGAATAAGAGATAGATAAAAATTTAGCAATAGTATACTAAACCCTAAACCAGATTTTAAACACAAGGAGCAAAGACTACTGATATTTCTAGAACTTTCAGTGGATCACGGATAAGAAGTATAATTCAATTAAAAAAATTTATGAGTACATTTTCAAAAATTCACCTAAAGCTGGTAACATGTCCCAGTGAAGTGCAAATAAAATTTGTGCAAATCCTGAGACAATTACCCAAATTAAATAATGTCCTGTCTCAGACATATACTAATTCTTACTCAAAAGCGGAAAATAATTAAATGATTTTTTATAAATATACACACCTGTCAATTTCTGTAGCTGATAATAGAGCAGATTAAAAGGGCCAGTATAGGGAATGGCTTGGGTCTGTTTTACAGTGCTCATGGCCAAGTCAGTATAATCTGAAGAGGAAATTAGGAAATTAGAATAAATACACTTTCAGTGACAATACTCGTCACAACAAAATACGATCTGCAAACACATATGGGGGTAGAGAGAAGTGAAAGTGAAGTAGACCAGAACGTGTTTTCAGAAAGCTTGTGAGGCACTCTTTCATTAGTTCTCACCCCACATTTCCCCCCTTAACTCTCGACCCCCACTCCCAGTCTAGTTAGCTTAGGCTTCAGCCATAAGCCGGTAGCACTACCCTGAAAACATCGGGTCCCCGAAGGTCTCCAAGCCAGTAAGCCAGCTGTCCTCTGTTTTCCTCTGGGCATGGCTGTTCCCGATGGCCCTTCACACCCGACATAAGTGCTACCTGGTCTGCAAAACCTTTCCTGACTCTTCTAGATCTTCTCCCCTTATATACTTATGTACTTCTCTGGGTCACTCATCAGTGCTGTGACTAGCTCTTGACAAGAGTGCTTCTCTCATTAGCTTTCCAGGGGCTGGGGCTGTGCTTTGCAGAGTATCTTTAGTCCTCCAACACCTGGCCCAGAGTAAGACTGCGCTCACCACTGAACAGAGGAGCAAGTTATGTTCACTGCATGATGGGCTGAAAGCTGACAGCGGGTCCAGATCACAGACGGCTATCTGAGCATTGCTATTTCTTGTTCTTTCACATGACACTCATACTCGATTAGTGCTATATGCATAAAATTGAGCGCTGTTATTTAAGAAAATACCGTATTTACTGCAAAAGTAATGGTGGCCCAGCATTTACACAGGCACACAACATAAAGGCTCCACAAACAAGGAGACTCTAGGTCATAAAGATCAAAATATGTGTGTAGGGAGGCCAAGGTTACTATAGAAAATAAAAGCACCAGAACTCCAGTGTGAAAAGTGGAAAACAGGCTTGTACAGGGTCAGCAGGAGTGGTCAACCATCTCAGAGGTGATCTCATGTTCCCAATTAAGAAAAAGTTATTTCACAAAGAATTCAAACATTTAAATAGTTCAAGAAAGATTTTTCCCCCCCATAAAGCTATGTGATATAAACTCATTAACTTACATATTATTACTTGGCTATTCCTTAAAATTTGGCCATCAGCAAGAGAAGCATTCATAGATTTTCTTTCAATGTTAAAATCAATTTATATTTGACAATTAATAGTATACTTACTGGAGAGGTCACAAGGAGAAAGTATGTGATAATTAAAGTTTCTTTTAACAAGTATTCCCGAGACCCGCTGGCCTTGTTCTGGTTTTTTGTCTGCTAAAAAGCCCATGACCTATTACGAAAAAAAAGAAGACAGAATCCTAGAAAATGCAATTATTCAGATACTCAGTCATAATGATGATCATCAGGCATTTGAAATCAAAAGTCGGGCGCTTAACGGACTATGCCACCCAGGCACCCCTGTAGTTAAAACATTTTTAAGTGCTGCATACTGTATTTCTTGAGGGTTTATAATGCACAAGGGCCTAATAAAAACTCTGAAAAGTCCTACTGTAAAGAAATCAGCTTAACCTTGTTCAAGTCTACTTCTCCTAAATTGTCATACTGTAAAACTGTCTCCCTCCCCAAATCTCAACCAGCAGTTTGGGAAATTCAATTCTTAGATTCCTAACTGAATACATTTTCTATAGGTATAAGATTGCGTCCAGTAAACTGGCCACTGGAAAGTTTTGTGAACAGGGGTTAATTCAGGAGTAAATACAACCATCTGTCTGTCCTTCAGCAACAAAAGCCTTACATCCTAACTTTTGCTTTTTTTCTTCTCAAACTTAACTGCAAGGAAGGATATTCATCAATTAGCCTTTTCATTTCTGGCTCATTATATAAAAGAATTGCTGTAAAGTTGCTCATTAATATATGTCTGATATTAAAACTTCAGATAATCATTAAAAAGTTTCCCTTAGATGTATCTTTAAAAAACTCCTAACAGGAGGCACAAATGCAGATACCTTACCACATCCCTCTAAAATCTCAGGAAGATTTTTAACTATTTATTTATTTAAAAAGATTTTATTTATTTATTCATGAGAGACAGAGAGAGAGACAGAGATGTAGGTAGAGGGAGAGCCCGATGAGGGACTCGATCCCAGGACTGCGGGATCATGCTCTAAGCCAAAGGTAGATGCTCAATCTCTGAGCCACCCAGGCGGCCCAACTATTTTATTTTTAAATTCTGAAAATACTATATTTCAATATCAAAAACAGACAATTTTTTATAAGTTCCACCATACCACATTTGTTTGTTTATTTATTTTTTATACCACATATACATTTAAAAATATGAGCTTATCTTTAGATTCTTTAGGAGAAGGACCAGTGGACAGAATACTATATTAGATGTAGTAATAAAACAGTAATGAATATTTGTTTATTTTCAGAAACAGGGAGGAAAAGAAGTGGTGATGTGGATGACAAAACTATCAAATTCAACTGCACTACGGTCTAATGTACTTGAAAACTTTCTATGTGAAGAAATGAATTAGTAGGACCAGAAGAAGACCTAAAAAAGCAAACGAGTATAATTAATATACTAAGCAAACAGAAAATCATCATTAAGGACATTATCTTGCTTTGATTAAAAGAAGTCTGTATTTTTAAGACATATACATTTCCCTTTAGAAAAGGCCTGCATAAAAAAGAAAAAGAAAGAAAGAAAAGGCCTGCATAAGATTAGAAACCACACTGGGACGCCTGGGTGGCTCAGTGGTTCAGCATGTGCCTTTGGCTTAGGGTGTGATCCTGGGTCCTGGGATCGAGTCCCGCATTGGGCTCCCTGTGAGGGGCTTGCCTCTCCCTGTGCCTCTGCCTTGCTCTGTGTCTGTCATGAATAAATAAGTAAAATCTTAAAAAAAAAGAAAAGAAAAGAAAAGAAAAGAAAAGAAAAGAAAAGAAAGAAAGAAAAAGAAAGAAAGAAGAAACAAAGAAAGAAAGAAAGAAACTATAACTTTTTACCTTGGCTAGCTTTTCTCCTCTGAAATTCAAGGTCACAGCTTCTGTATTCCGAGGATTATGAACCTCTATGTGAACTTCATCGTTATCCTCATATTCTCGAATCAGGGCTGCTTTCAATCTGGCCATTTCATTCTGTTCTCCATGGACTAAAATCTACATAGAATGAATTGGAAGAGAGCACAGAGAAACATCCTGAGTTTGGGTTAATGACAGCTCCTATCTGACACCGACATATACTTGGAAGTCATTAACTTAACTACTGTGAAGGGCCTCCAATCAGACTTGTACAGGTATTCTCATTGTTTGCCTTTAAAAATCCTGAAGTGAACTATTTTAAGAGAGAGTAAAGACTTCCACCTCAGGTTTTGCCACTAATGAGTTATGCAGCTTTATGGAAGCTGGCTTTTTTCTAGACTCCTATGCTCAACTGCCAAGGGCTGTACCACATGACTTCTTTAGCCTCTACCAGCTTTAGATGCATGATTCTTGTATGAAACTAGTGCTACTCTTAAATGCAGAAAATACCCAATTTTCTTTAGGTTTCTTAATACAAGACTTTCAAAAGAAGCTTTTTATGGGGGAAAAATAGACTGGTGATATTTTCTTCCATTTATTATAGTAATACCAAATAAAATATTTCAGAACCAAATGGAACTCCATCTGAGAGATATTTACAGTTGTATTTGAAACCAGATTCTTCCTATTTACTTTTGTAATCTATACCTTACAAGACCTAGTATTCTTAAACCTGCACACTACTGGTTGATGATTTCTTGCCTGGGCTTACAGAAGCCTACCCAGCATCACTACTAGGCAGAGATGTATGGCTTAGTAAAGAGCCCCAACTTTGATGCCTGGCTGCTTAAACACTAGCTATGGCAACTTGGGCAAGTTACCTAACATCTCAGTTTTTGCATCTACACAAACAGTTGTTGGTTGTAAAGAGTAAGCAAGTTGGTATCACGTGTAAACTATGAGTACGGGGTACCTGGCTGGCTCAGTCGGTAGCGCAGGTGACTCTTGAGCTCGGGGTTGTAAGTTTGAGCCCCATGTCAGGCATAGAGGTTACTTAAAACATGAGAACAGTACCTGGCACATGGTAAATAATAAATGCTAGCTGTTATTTATTATTACCACCAACACTATGGTTATTCTATCACGTAGATACACTTTTGCTGACCTGGTTATTGAAGGAAGGTAAGCATCGAGTTCAATCCAGGAATTTAAACTGTCGGCACAGAGAGAGCCTGAAGAGCAATGAAATGGGGCTGAGGAAGAGGTGGTGAAAGCCGAGAGGAAAAGGCAATACATCTCCTCCCTGGCTCTAACATGTGGGAGCGTTTCCATGAAACACACACACACACACACACACACACACACACACACACGGGAACCCCTGGCAGGAGCTGCACTTTAACAAGATTCAACACCTCACGATGCTAAAAATTTTTCTCCACCCAAGATTCTGCCGATTAAGGGCTGCTGGCAAATCCCTGCAAGGACTCCCATGCCAGAAAGAACTCAGAATAACAGAAGATCACATGAAAGGGCGCTCAGCATCATCCATCATTAGGGAATGGACGATGGAAACCACAGTAGACATAGACACCAATGCATGCTTACGGGGAACGGCTAGAATTACAGGAAGGCAAATAGCACGTGCTGGCAAGGGCATGGAGAAATTGGAACATCTGTGTACCACTGGGGGGTCACCACAGCAAGTCATCACAGCAAGTTGGGTGACTCCACCAATAATGAACAGAATTACCCTGTCACTTGGGGTGAGAACGGGCACTCAAACAGGTCCTCAGAGGCCAGTGTTCACCACCGCACGCATACACCACATGCATGAATGTGGTGTTTACCCGCAAAGGGGAAGGGAGTTCTGATATGTGCTACGGTGTAGAGGAACCCTGAATGCAGACGGTAACATGCTATTGGATATTTTGCTTAATAGGTACAGTTTCTGCTTGGTGCGATAAAAAAAATCTGGGAATAGGTGGTATGATGGTGCACAACACTGTGAATGTGATTCATGCCACAGAATTCTATGCTTCTTCCATAGAATGGCAACTTATATATATAATATATTTTCCCACAATGAAAAAACCAGCAAAAGGCTATTTCCTTTAAACATCCTTTTTAATACATTCAGGAAGGGCACTCCATCTGTTTCCCCTCCTACACCCTTGTTCCCTGAGTGTTCTGTTGATTAAAAATACCTATTTTTTTTCTAGCTTTCTTCTCTTATCCCCTCTCCAACCTCACCAAAATGTAACTTATTTTCGTTATTACATAAAACTTAAAAATATAAACAAAACACATCAGTAAGGAGCTATGTGATTTCAGATCCATTTGGATCTTTGACTTTTACTATTATGTGACTTGTGTTTCTCTTCTTTCCCTATTATTGAGCATTTACTCTATGCCAGGCACCATATTACATGCTTTAGATATATGTTCTCTAATCCCTTTCTCACAGCTGCCTTATGAGGCATTATTATCCCTTTTTACAAATGGGGCAGGGAGAAGTTAAGTAACTTGCCCAGGGTTACCCAGCAAGTGAGGGATGGAGCTGGGATTCAAAACAAGCAGTCACCAGCAAAGCCTGTGGTCTTAAGTTATTGGGGAGGCAGCAAAGAATGACAGAAAGAGCCCTGGAGTTGGGGTTGGGGGAGCTGATGAGGGACCCCAGGTAAGTGGAGACAATCAGAGCACACACCTTCCTAACTCAGCAGGGAGCTGCAAAGGTCAGGTCAAGGTGCAGGCAGAGGCCCCCGGGGAAGGGCTACCCTAATGACAGGCAGCGTTTGATTTGAAAACCAAATCGGCTACAGTCTCTTGGGTATGTTTTCTTCCCCTTTAATGTCACAAATCAAATTCATAGACTAACCACATGAGGCGGTTTCAAAGCACGAATAAATTCACTGGTTTGCTGGTAATCTGTGTGAGCAGAGAAAGAAATGTAATCAACAGACATTTTCAGTGGTAGCTTCTGTCCAGACATGGTAGTGATCTCTTCTGGCTCAGACATGATATGCTGTTAAACAGAAACAAAAATAAAAGAAACAAAACAAATAAACTACCCAATTAGAAGAGAAAAGGCACATTTTCTATTTGTTACTACAGCCAAAAACTTTTACGTTAAATTCGGGACTGTTAGCACACAAAGCGTTTTAACAATTGACTCAGTAAATATCAAATACTTATGTTCTTGGTCAAGCAAATATTTTATCAGGAAGGTAAGCAGGTTAGCTAAAATTCAATGTATTTGGAGCATTGGAAGTGGCAACTGTAACTTATGACCAGAAAGGCAAACTTGTATTCCCAGCTATTCTCCTGTTCTAGAAAGTCACTTTTCAGACAGATGTACTTCTATTCTGGAAATCTATTTTAAATCCACAGCCAAGGTTGCCTGTGTGACTTAGAGAATACACTAAAGTAGTAAAAAAAAATGGGGAATCATAACGTATTTAAAAAAATAAGACAAGTTCTAGAAAGAAGAGATAAGAGGATGTGATGATTAGATGCTCAGAAACTGCTTCTGGAGCTCAGCACCTATTTCCTACAATTTGTAGGAAATGTCCTCAAGAGTTTAACATCAACCGTTTTGTATCAACAAGAAGATAGGCAATCAACCCAGACACCTGTGACTTTTCACAAGAGAACACATATTTGCAAACTTCTGTGAATGAGGGTTGTCTGTGTTTTTGTATTGGTCTCAAACGAGTTCCTTTCCATAGTTTTTACTGCGACCAGATGGGTGATCCTTAGGCTTCACTGAGCCACCTTGGCAATTCTGATTAGGAATAACATGGTGGTCTAAGACCATGGCTGACCTTGGCAAGTGTCCCTTCCACACAGTACCCTGCTATAATGACGCCGTTCCTCTTATCCGTGCACCAGCTTTCAAAGAGCTCTCTGGATAAGCCACTCTGCATCATGCCCGGGGAGGCCATCACGACGCTGGGACCAATGTCATCAAAATGATCCATGCTCTAAGAGAGAAAAAGGAATGGCAGAGGAATGCTAAGTACCAGGGTTTGGCAAGGCATTCCTTGTTTTTAAAGAATAACAAAAAGCTAGGTGAAAAGATTAATCACACTACTGAAAGGGCCTCAAGACTAGTGATAAACATTTTAAGTCTGATATGTAAGTTCCTAAACAATTTAGGCTAGGAATGAAAGGAGAACAAAGTGATAGAAGGCAATTAGCTCACACTGACCTTTTAAACCTTCTACCAGAATTAATGGACTATTAGGACCATTTTTATTGCTAGGCAGGCAGGAAAAAGTAAGAGTCAAATGGCTTCCTATCTGTCCAAGATAGAACTCTAAAAGAATTCTCCTGCTCACAATGGCCTTGCATACTTCATGAATATTTTAAGCTACTTAAAAATCTAACCAAAAAAGTTTAACATTGTTTCTAGGGAAAATCTGGCTCTAATTCTTAAGCAACTAATTTAGAAAATAATAATGAACAAAGTCCATTTATAACTGGAAGAGGACTTATAGCTTGAATTATTTGGAGGCATTATTTATTAAGATTAAAGCATTCGTTTTAATAAAACAATACTTCTGTTAAAACTATTTTTTAACAAAAGGAAATCAGACTGTACTGAATGAATGTTCTACAAAAGTAAACATGAAAATTTTCATATGTGGAATTTGCAAGGCAAATCAGAAAGATGATTAGGTCTGAGCAAGAATAGAAAAACTTAATATGTGATGTAAGATTTTTTTTCATCAGGACTTCCTGTTCCTATGGCAGAGAGACCCAACTAAATCAGCAAGCGTAAATACTGAGAATGTGTGGAGAGTTGGAACAAGTGGTGAAATCTGTTTCAGCAGAAAAGAATGCCAGTTACCAGATTTTTGTTTTCAGGCAGAAAAATGGTGCCTGCTAGAGAAACAGTGAGACCTCAGCAAGAAGGACTGGCCCCAAATCAATGGCAGGCAGCTAAGAGCACTATAGACTCTGCGTTTACGGGTCCGTCAGCTTCCTTCCTCGGCACTCACCTTGAGGTTACTAATGTGCTTGAAAACAAAGGGATTATTGATGTTGATCTGTTTGCGGATTTTGTCATTCATGGCATTTACATATGTCTGGTACACTGCCATGCACTTCTTGGCCAAAGACGATGCGTAGTATATGGGGATATCATGGAGTTCTGGGTGGTTCTGCCAATACTCATCTAGAGAGATTTTATAAGAAACAAATTTCGTTTTGTGATGTGGGGTAAATAGTTCAAATAATAAATGATACATGTAACTGATTTTAAGAAATTCAGACAACCAAGAAATAAAGCATGTGACTATGTATATATAAAACAGTACATATATACACGGCCACATATATACATATTTCTCTATCTCACAATTTCTATAAATAACTAATTTAAGTGTTAATAACAAAGATAAAAGGTTTGGAACCCCCTGGAGTGTGAGAAGTACAATTTTTAATTACAAGCACAGAACGATTGATTCAACCTGTCAGCCACGGCTGCAGTAGTCATTACACGGTTAAGGGTAAGCCACGTTTAATGACACTGCTGTGCACGGCGATGGGAAGCTGGGGGTGAGGGTGCTGGGCTTGGACCTTGGTTGCCTTCCTTGAGGCCATCTCCTCTCTTAGGTCCCTTCTGGTGCTTTCTATAGTAGGCCATGTCTTCATGGCTCTGCACCTGGTTTCTCACAGAGCTGTGCCCCACCTGCAGATACCCATGTAACAATAAGTGGACCCTCCTTCCTGGGACTCATTCCTTGTGGATCTTGCCTCCTCCCCCCAGGAGGGGTGCTATTCCATCCTTGCTTCCCAATTTTCCTGGACAGTCTGGGAACACCAATACTTTTTAGTACAACCCGTCTTGCTTTAGTCAATGAGCCTGCCATAGGCTGCCTGTAGCGGAGGCTCTAGCTTCTGCTCCCTAGTTTCCCTAGAGGCCCTGCAGCTCTGTGGCAGGGATAGCCAACGGCACCAGAGGGGCTGACATTCCCCGGGCGTGCTGAGTAGGACTCACATAGGGTGTCTGCAACCACAGGGAGAGAGCACAGTCTGCATCTTACAGAAGGAATAGAGGTTCAGAAATACCAAACCCCTTGCCCAAGATGCAAAGTCACACATCAGAATGTGGGCAGGTAGGCTTTGATGCCAACAGATGGCCCAAGGCTCTGGGATGCAGCCTCTGGTTGGAAAGGGTGCTTCTTCATGCAACATACGTTGGTCAGGGATCTCTGGGTGGCTCAGCGGTTTGGTGCCTGCCTTCAGCCCAGGGCCTGATCCTGGAGTCCTGGGATCAAGTCCCGCGTCAGGCTCCCTCCATGGAGCCTGCTTCTCCCTCTGCCTGTGTCTCTGCCTCTCTCTCTCATGAATAAATAAATAAAATCTTATTTAAAAAAAGACAAAAAACAAAACACGTTGGTCCTTCTTGTGCTCTGGCTCCAGTGCAAGGCGGAGGCTATAGAGGAGCAGCAGGAGAGACATTCAGGCTCCTAGGTGCCTGGCCCTGGCTAGGCTAACATTTTTTTCCCCCAAAATTGAAGTATAATTGACATACAATATCCTATTAGTTTCACATGTACATCATAGTGATTCAATATTTTTAAACACAACAAAATGATCCCCATGGTAAGCCTAGCCACCATCAGTCACCAAAGTTATTACATTATCACATACTATTCCCTATGCTGTGTATCAATTACATTTCCATAACTTCTTTATCTTATAACTGGATGTTTGTACCTCTTAATCCCCCTCGCCTATTTTGCTCGATCCCTAAGCCCTCTTACCTCTGGTAACCAATAATTTGTTTTCTGTATCTATGAGTCTGTTTCTATTTGGTTTAGTTTGTTCATTTGTTTTGTTTTTAGATTCCACATGTAAATGAAGTCACACAGTCTTTGTCTTTCTCTCTAACTTCTTTCACTGCATAATACCCTCTAGGCCCACACATGTTGCAAACAGCAAGATTTCATTAGTTTTTATGGTGAAGTAATATTCTTCACTGTCTATATACACTATACTTTCTTTATCCATTCATTCATTATTGAACACTTAGGTCATTTCCAGGTCTTAGGTATTGTAAACAATGCAACAAGAGGGGTGCATATATATTTTTAAATTGGTATTTTAATTTTTTTTGGATAAAAACCCAGAAGTAGGATTCCTGGATTGTATAGTATTTCTATTTTTTACTTTTTGAGGAGCCCCCGTACTGTTTTCCTCAGTGGCTGCACCAATTTACATCTCCACCAACAGTACACAATGGTTCCCTTTTCTCCACATCCTCATCAACATTTATCTTTTTTTTTTTTTTTTTTGGTCTTTTTGGTAATAGCCAATCTGGCAGGTGTGAGGTGGTATCTTACTATGGTTCTGATTTGCATTTCCCTTGATGATAAGTAATATAAGTATCTTTTTCATGTGCCTGTTGGCCATCTGGATGTCCTCTGTGAAAAAATGTTTCTTTCAGTCCTCTGATCATTTTTAAAATCCAGTTGTTTTTTGATTTTAGGTTGTGTAAGTTCTTTATATATTTTGGCTATTAACCCTTTATCACATGTACGATTTGCAAATATCTTCTCCCATTCAGTAGATTGCCTTTTTGTTTTGCTTAATATATTTTAAAGAGTTCAAGAAAATTAGCCTGGTTCTAACTTAAACTTGCAAAATCAAAACTTTATTTTACATACTAGTGTATGACCTAAAAAGAATATTGTGATCACAATCCCAAGATGTAGAACCTTTTAAAAATTATTCAGTAGAAGTTTACAATGAATAACAGACCATAACTATTACCTTAAAGAGACATTAATTCTGGATAGTTTTAAATGAAAATGTACTCTCAATATTTCAAAGACTTATCAAAATTAGACTTTTTGTAGTGAGACTTTGCTAGTTACAAAATAGGATTGTCAGAATAAAATTGTTACTGATCACTTAAAAACAGGATAGTCCTATTACTGCATATTTTTAAAAAAGCTGCCAAACATATTTCTGGCAATATGACTTCAAAGGAAGGTTTATTTTAGGGGAAAATTCTCATTAAATCCCAAAATATTGTAACAGTACTATGGCCAAAAGAAATCACTTACTCTTCCAGGCACACCTGTATTTAGAAGATGTATTAAATGTCACCTATGGAATTTACATTTATTATTTACACATTATCTCTAATTTTGAAACAACTTTATGTAGATTCATCTCTACTGTACAGATTAGGAAACAGGCTTAAAAAAAGGTTGAATAGTGTGGGAACATAATTTTTCAATTTGATTTGTAAGTGAACAATCTATATACAGACAGGGACTTTTCTTGTCATGCACATTACAAATATATTTCCTGCTTTGCCCTCTGGTTTATTCTGCTCGTGTTTTTACTGATATAATTAAAATGTTTAATGGTGTCAAAGTTATATATATATATATATATATATATATATATATATATACACACATACATACACATACATATATATGTATATTTATATACACACATATATATATACATATACATGTATATTTATTTATTTTCTCTATATACTTTTTATTTCTCAAATATCTTGCAATGTATACTATATCCCAAGGTCGTATCACATCTCCTATTTTTTGTGTGTATTTTTATGGATGAATTTTAAATATTAAAGAAAAGTTGAATAACTTGCCCCAAGGTCAGTCACATGCCTAGAAAATAGACAAAATTTGAAACCACTCATTTAAATGTCTATCCTTTTTCTATTATACTACATCATAAAGGAGAATTTAGGGGGAAGGGAACAACCAATCGCATAGAGCAGTCCTGGTTCATAAAAGAAATCATAATATAAATCATAATAAATGCCATAATATAAATCATAATATATGCCCTGATGGTAGAGTTGCTAGATAAAAATACCAAATGCCAAGTTAAACTTGAATTTCAGATAAAAAAAACACCAAAAGATTTTCAGTATAGGAATATATGTTAAATATTTGAGACACTTCTGCTAAAATATTATTTATCTGAAATTCAAGTTTAACTGGGTGTCCTGTATTTTTGTGTGCTGAATCTGGCAACCCAATTTGATGATAACAACGTGACTTCCCCTTCCCAATTTCCTTTGTTCTTCAAATTACATTGTTATGGAAACTTTTTATTTATTTCAAAGATTTTATTTATTTATTTTAGAGAGGGAACACGAAAAAAAAAAAAAAAATTAAAAAAAAAAAAAAAAAAAAAAAAAAAAAAGAGAGGGAACACGAACAGGGAGAGGGGAATCTCACACAGACTCCTTGCTGAACACCGAGCCCCATGTGGGGCTCAATCTCACAACCCCGAGATTAGGACCTGAGCTGAAATCAAGAGTTGGACACTCAATCGACTAAGCCACCCAGGTGCCTCTATTATGGAGACTTTTTAGTTCAAGATTTCTAAGGATAGGGGATCCCTGGGTGGCTCAGTGGTTTAGTGTCTGCCTTTGGCCCAGGGCGTGATCCTGGAGTCCCGGGATGAAGTCCCACGTTGGGTTCCCTGCATGGAGCCTGCTTCTCCCTCTGCCTGTGTCTCTGCCTCTTTATCTCTCTCTGTTTATGAATAAATAAATAAAATCTTAAAAAAAAAAGGATTTATAAGGATAAATCTGACTTGCAGTTAGAAAAAAGGACTAAGAGAAAACTGGACTGGGTTAGGAGATGCAGAAAATGCAGCTCCTACTACGTCCAATCTCTCTCACAGACCAGCTCTTGAGTTGGGGTCTTTTTTTTTTTTCTTAAAGATTTTATTGACTTATTCATGAGAGAGAGAGAGAGAGAGAGAGAGAGAGAGAGACAGGCAGAGACACAGGCAGAGGGAGAAGCAGGCTCCATGCAGGGAGCCTGACGTGGGATTCGATCCCAGGTCCCCAGGATCATGCCCTGGGCAGAAGGCGGTGCTAAACTGCGGAGCCACCTGGGCTGACCAAGTTGGAGTCATTCACTCCATTTTTCCTTGTTTTCCTTTTCAGTGTAATGGGGAGAGACTTATCCTCATCACCCTACAGATGGAGGTGAGAGCAAGAGCCTGATGTGACAATTTCTAGTTCTTCACACTGAAACTGTATACACAGTCTTTAAGGAGAAAAAAGAAATCTGGATAGTGAGAAAGTGGATGACTTAACATCTTTCCAGTCATTTGGGTATTTTTAACTAGGATTGGAGTACATACTATTCTAAACTCCAATTTTTTTGGTCCGATTAATATTTTACGTGAAAGTATAAAATTACTCATCTGTGACGTGATTTTTTTTTCTTACAAGGTGATATTTACTGACATGATATTTCTTTTTCTTTTCTTTTCTTTTTAAAGATTTATTTATTTATGATAGACACACACACACACAGAGAGAGAGAGAGAGAGAGAGAGAGAGAGGCAGAGACACAGGCAGAGGGAGAAGCAGGCTCCATGCCGGGAGCCCGACGCGGGACTCGATCCCGGGACTCCAGGATCGCGCCCTAGGCCAAAGGCAGGCGCCAAACCGTGGAGCCACTCAGGGATCCCCTGACATGATATTTATTTAATAAAATGATGGGGCACCTGGGTGGCTCAGTTAATTGAGCCAAACTCTTGGTTTTGTCTCAGGTCATGATCTCATGGGTCATGGGATCAAGCTCCAAGTCAGGCCTGCGCTCAGTGGAGAGTCAGCTTGAAGATTCTCTCCTTCTGCTGACCCCCCAAAACAAATGTCTTTTAAAAAGATACCAAAATGATGAATACCCTTACTGATAAAATTCTCTTTGTATCATTTATTTCCCACAAATGGTACTGTTGGGTCAGAGGGTGACATATTTTTAGGACTCCTGAGGCTCACTGCAGGGTGTTCTGAAGCTGCTGGCAACCAGAAAGGACACCATTTATATTCCCAGTAGCAGTGCCCAAGGGTCACTGTTTTTTGGGCACATGTTTTTAGATGCAGAAACTGAAGTCCAGAAAGGCAGAATAACCGATCCAAAACCAAGCAACTACCTTGACAGAAAGACACTCCCAAGATTTTGAGAATCCCCCAATATAAAGGAAAAGGCATACCTAAAATCAAGAGCAGCTCCTGAGCCCTTCCAAGGGCAAAGACAGGAATGAGGCCTCTGCCCCCTCTGTTTACAATGTCATGAACAGTGTTACAGAATCTTGCTTCTCGCTCTTCGCGCTTCTCATGGATATGGGTCCCATAAGTAGATTCCTAAATAACACATTAGAAGTATGAGACCAAGACTGATGATTCCCAAAGAAAACAAAAGTTAAACATCAATAAAATGCAGCAGCAAAGTGTTTCATTTCCCCACTGACATGCCATTTACTTGAACATGTATTGTTATAATACTAATTGAAAAGAAGAGTAAATAAAAATGACGGAATTCAAATCTGACTAAGCAGTTAAGACATTTTTAAAAAAGGAAACAGGAAAAAACTTAAAAATGTATCTTCCCTGCTCAAGAGAATTCTTTTTTATTTTTTAAACCATTTTACTTTCCATGGATGAGCATTCCCGGGAGCTTTTATTTTTTTTTTTTTATTATTATTTTTTTTTATAAGGGCATTTATTTATTTTTTTTAATTTTTATTTATTTATGATAGTCACAGAGGGAGAGAGAGGCTCAGAGACACAGGCAGAGGGAGAAGCAGGCTCCATGCACCGGGAGCCCGACGTCGGATTCGATCCCGGGTCTCCAGGATCGCGCCCTGGGCCAAAGGCAGGCGCCAAACCGCTGCACCACCCAGGGATCCCCCCGGGAGCTTTTAGATGTGCTGCATCTTAGGTCCCAGCCTGGACCTACTGAACCCAAATCTGTATTTTAACAATGACAGGATGATTCATATGCAACATCAAAGTTTGAGAAGTACTGCACCAAAGAACCAGATATAATGAAAATAACTTTTTTTCTGAGGGTCAAAAAAACCCACAAACATACCCCACAAAACTTCCCTTAAATTAAGATCAATTTATATGCAGGGTACCATTAGCTGAGTGAAAATGAATTCATTTATATTTTGCTTATGGACAGCAATATGCTAGGGTCTCTCATACTTGGGTAGTTGGGGATATTATAGGTGATGAGGGAGAAACAGTTCTTCTGTCTTGAACTAAATATATTTAATATTCTTTTATGTATGATTAAGTCCAAAAGATCTCTCTCCTAATCCCTGACCTCACTGTCCCAATACACATTTATTAATTTGTTCCTCATCAACCACCACCCTACCCCTCACCAAAAACTCTGTACAATTAATTTTTTATTCTCCTGTGACTTGCAAACTAGTAGGCAGCTACAACACACACACATATAAAGTTAGTGGGTGCTACAAGGTGAAACACAGTAACGATGGCAAAGGCAATAAGGTCACATCATTCTATACAACTCTTACGACGTTCTATTAGTTTGGGGTAATTCTCTTAGAAGAAAATACTTAGGAGGTGTCGTATCATCTCTGATACAAGACTACAGTTAAGATATTGAACAGCAAAAAAGTAGAGCTGTACTAAGAGAAACAACAAAAAAGAATTAAAAAACTAATACGTTTACATCTAATAACATATATTATGCAAATATGGTATTTTTTCCATTAGAAAAAACTCTGCTTACATTGCACTAATGAAAACACACAGCACTAATACTTACAATAATAAGAATATCAGGTTTAATATTAGGAATTTCAGCTGCCATTAAGTGTCTGTCTTCTTGTCTTGAGAAGTCGCCTGTGTACAAAAGCTGTGAAAAAAAATAAAGTGAGAAAGTTAGGATTTTGGAAGGTTTGTTTTCCTAGTGAATATATCTAGCTCATAAAATCTGAAGGTGAAGTTTAGTAGAAAAAACAGCCTACAACTGATGAAATTTAGATGCAATATTTGTATCTAATTCAAAGTGTATATCTCAGTGTAGTTACACAAACTGCCCAGTGTTTCAATATTCACTCTAACTTGGGGGAATGATACACTCCCAGATGCACCCAGCATGCACAACCTGCATATTAATAATCCTGAGAAGTGCTCTGAACACCTGAGACAAAAAGGGAATGATGAGGAAAGAAATCTAAGGTATATGGAAAAACCATCTAGAGTGGAGGAGAAAAATTATGGGAGGGTATACATCAAATTTCACATGGGAATTCAGATCTGCATTTGTGCTATTTTCTGCGCCTCTGAGCAAAAAGAATAAATGATTTAGCAGCAACAGTCAGTACAACTTGTTGTGCAAACATTTCAAATGTATGAGTAATTGCTAACAGTTTGGGACAGTACTGCACTAGAGCATTGATTCTCAGTTCTGCCTACACATGGGAATCATCTAGAAAACTTAAAAAAACAAAACAAAACAAAAAGGCCAGGGCCACACCATGAGTATAAACAGGCTAAGTGACTCCAACATGCACCAGGGGTAAGAGCTGGTGCTGTCATTGATCTATGCCTTAGGTGGCATAGGATGGTGGCAAAGATCTGTTCTGATTAACACCTGTGACTCATGCAGCTCCCCCCGCCCATCTTCAGAGGCTTACATGTGTATCCTAGAACACCCAGACGACACAAATGCCTAATCACGGTTTAATGTGAAACAGGTACAGTCACAAAGACAGCTCTGCCCGCATCATTTTTCTAAAGGACCCTGGAAAGGAATCAATCCTATGGTCCTGTGAAGAAACTTTAGGCTTTAGAGAAGCTGACTTTACTATTTCTAATCTTGAAACAGGAAATCTTACCTTGGGGTTATGACCTGTGATATTTAAAAGGAAAAAGTATCAATTTTTATCCCACGTTTCAGTGTTTGGACACCTCACAAGTCTTAGGGAATCTCCTTGGGTGTCACTCGGGGGCAGAAAGCTCTGCAAGGATTTCTCTGGGGAAGGAAGCTGTCAGGGCAAGAGTACCTTCACGCCTGCGATCTCAATCATGAACATGGCAGCTCCCAGAACGTGGCCTGCGTGGTAACACCAAAACTTGATTCCTGCAACTTCTTTAACTTCATGGAAGTTGATAGTTTCAATTTTGTCCATGCTCTCTTCCAGATCCGTTTCTGTATACAGCATGTCGTCTGCCGATATGTTACTAAATATTTAATGAGGTCAACACAGAAGAAAATTACAGGTAAAAAAAATTTTTTAAAACTCTTTGAACTCAAAGAAACTATCTGTGAATAAAATAGCCACAAAGTTCTTTCACTGTATGGATTATGCTACTTACAATCTCTTGGACATTTTGTGTATTTTTTTACTAGGTAATTATAATCAAAGTTTGGTGCGTACAGCTACAAAGCATGATTTTAAGCAAAGTACACAATAACTTAAAGCAGCAGACTCTTATAGTATTTCTCAATATGATAGTTTTTCTTCCTGCCCCAATACTCGTTAGAGATCAACTCGCTCATATACTCAAGTACACTGAAATACAGCAGAGTTTCACATCAGGATGTGAAAAGATTTCTCTACGAGGTATAGTATAAGTTTTCTCCTGAAAATTATGCTAATGTACTTCCAAAAAAGCAAAAGGGGGTTGTGGTTAAGGCCACAGACTCTTGTGCCAGATTGCTTGGGTCCAGATGCCAGCTTCATCTCTTACCATGACCACCACAGGCACATCACCTAACCTCTGTGTGGCTCAGTTCTACCACCTGTAAAATGGGCTTCATAACAGAATCTACATCATGAAGTCGAGACGAAGATGAAATGAGTTAATACATGTTGAGAAGTGAGGACTGCGTCTGCACATGCTAGCATTATTTAAGTGGTAGGCAGTATAATTACTAACGGTAACTCTTCCATTCTTGTCTATTTACATGTGAAGATAACAAATTGCCTCTTTGCTATTTTTGGAATGTACACACTAAACGGTAAACTCCTGAAGGCTAATAATTTATGCTGTAGGTATCACAAAAATGCTTCTAACTTTCCTGATTATCCTCTTACAACTAAAAAAAACTTCCTTTAGGAAACTTTTTCACTTAAGATAGTAAATTGCTGTGATAAAATAATCTAAAATAAGATTTCAGTATATATCACAGTATCAAGTACTTGATCTTAAATTTTAATAAAATCATAAAATTAGGTTTATAGAATATTGTTTGTGTATCTTATAATTCACCTAAATTACAAAGATTTAAGGATGTAAAAACTTCATAAGGACTTTATAGCCAGGAAGGTGCTGGTACATGATGGGTATTTGAGGAGTTGATATTGAATGACAAATAAGGGGCGCATGGGCGGCTCAGTCGGTTAAGTGTCTGCCTTCCACTCAGGTCTTGATCTCAAGGTCCTGGGACCAAGTCCCGCATCGAAGTCCCTGCTCATCGGGGAGTCGGCTTCTCCTTTTCCCTCTGCCCTTCTCTCTCCCTAACTTGTGTGCTCACTCACTCTGCTCTCTCAAATAATGATCCATATCTTAAATTGTATGTATTCTACAGAAGGAAATTCCTGTATAAACCTAATAGAGCAATTTACCTGACTTTGACATAATCTGAAAGAAGCCATCTATAAATAGCTTTTGTAGCATGAGTCATAAATGTTCTTCCTTTGAAACTTGTCTTCTGTAGAAACCAGGGCAAAGCTCCACAGTGATCCAAATGGAAACTTAAAAAGAAAGAAAATGATTCTGTTAGTTCTTAAAATACTATCCACCATATAATTTATGAAATGAAATCACTGTTCATTGTACAGAGTCCTATGTAATAGTTGCATATGGATACTTTCAGAACACCAAGGGTATCTTGTTGCAGAAGGAAGGAATAATGAATGCATCCAGTTCTAGTGTAAGAAGATATCAAAAGTATTTTTTAAACATCAAAATACTTGCCAGTGATAATTACAGAAGAAAGAACATGCCCAAACCTCCTCTCAACAGCCAGAATTATAACAAGCGCTCTAGTGCCATGAAGCTGAAACATGTCACTTTTTACAAATGAAGTTCCTATAAAATGTGTCAAGGACAGTGATGTCAAGGAGATATTCCAGGAAAGGGCTTTCTTGGTTTCAAGTTTCACAGTGGTCCAAGGTGTACACTATCTCCTTCTCACTCTACAAGTAGGAGAGTATGTTTTTTTATAGCAAGCATTTCTAACCTGTGATGCCAATATGAAGTGCTGTCTTAGATGTCTGCAATATGCTTCCAAGTAGAAAATCCTCTTTTATTTATTTCTTAAGATTTTATTTATTTAGGGGCACCTGGGTGGCTCAGTCGGTTAAGTATATGCCTTCCGCTTAGGACTGAGTCCCACGTGGGATTCCCTGCTCAGTGGGAAGTCGGCTTTTCCCTCTCCTTCTTCTGCTCCCCCTACTGGTGCTCTCTAGCTGTCTCAAATGAATGAATGAATGAATGAATGAATGATCTTTAACATTTTTAAAAAATTTATTTTAGAGAGAGAGTGCATACCAGCAGAGGGAGGAGCCTCGGAGGAGGGTAAGGGAGAGAGAGATGAGGGAGATAATTCCCAGCAGACTCCCTACCAAGTGCAGAACTGGAGGAAGGGCAATCCCAAGGCGAGATCACCACCTGAGCTGAAACCAAGAGTCAGAAGCTCAAGCAACTGAGTCACGCAGGTGCCCCTTTATTATATTTTTCAAAAAATTCTGTTTATTGGGCAGCCCTGGTGGCTTAGCGGTTTAGCGCTGACTTTAGCCCAGAGCATGATCATGGAGACCCAGGATTAAGTCCCACATCGGGCTCCCTGCATGAAGCCTGCTTCCCCCTCTGCCTATGTCTCTGCCTCTCTCTCTCTTTGTGTCTCTCCCGAGTAAATTAATAAAATCTTAAAAAGAAAATCTTTTTATTAAGGGCACCCGTGTTTTGGCTCAGGTCATAATCTTGGGGCCCTGGGATCAGCCCTGCATTGTCAGGCTCTGTGGGGAATCTGCTGGACATTCTCTCTCCCTCCCCCTCTGCTCCTCTCCCTCCAATTCTCATGCGCTCTCTGTAAATGAACAAATCTTTAAAGAAAAAATTATTTTATCTTTTTTAAAGATTTTATTTATTTATTCATGAGAGACACAGAGAAAGAGAGGCACAGACATAGGCAGAGGGAGAAGCAGGCTCCACGCAAGGAGCCTGATGTGGGACTTGATGCCGGGACTCCAGGATCAGGCCCTGAGTCAAAGGCAGGTGCCCAACCACTGAGCCACCCAGGTGTCCCAAGATAAATTTGTTTAAATTAACTCTACCACCCTCAATGTAGGACTCAAACTCATGACCTGGAGATCAAGAGTTGCATGCTCTGCTGACTGAGCCAGGCAGGTGCCCCAGAAAATACTCTTTTAAAACACCAGAATCTTAAAATCTGATAATGACCTTATAGTAAAAGTTCTTGAGAAACAGTGCTGTTAAGAAAGAAAATAACTTACTGACTAATTAACAGGAGATCAATCTCGGCTGGGTCAATTAAATCAATATATGGAAGAGCATCCATTCCTTCTAGGCCAGGGTGGATCCCGCAGTCTAGCTGCAGAGACAGAAGAAAGGATTACCATCTCCTATACGTTTTATTAACACTTATTTAATAGACAATATTTAAAACAAATCCTTGACACACATAATTGAGATGGACTGTATACAGTAACACCTGCAATGCAATTCTTACTAAACATAGCAAATCTGGGGTGCCCAGGTGGTTCAGTTGGTGAAGTGTCTGCCTTTGGCTCAGGTCATGATCTCAGGATCCTGGGATCGAGCCTCACATAGGGTTCCCGGCTCTCAGCGAGGAGTCTGCCTCTCCCTCTGCTCCTCCCCCAACCTGTGCACATTAGCTCGTGCTCTCTCTCAGTCTCTTTCTAGTAAATAAATTCTTAAAAAAAAAAAAAAAAACAATGCACATTAACAATTCTAACTCCCCAAATATAAAATACGGCTCACAGGATACCAGGCACCTTCTTTGCAGCTAGTTTTCGTAGTCACTCTAACAATGCACGAACTCTTTTCCAAAAACTTTGATATGATAAGATGATGGGCATTTTATTTATATAGATTTGCTACTACTGGCTCTGGCTACTGTGAGAAACCAATGATCAGAAATGGGAAACTTACCAGATTAGGGCAACTGAAGTATTTTTCTTTTTAGAGATTTTATTTATTTATTCATGAGAGACAGAGAGAGAGGCAGAGACATAGGCAGAGGGAGAAGCAGGCTCCCTGCGAGGAGCCCGATGTGGGACTTGATCCCAGGACTCCAGGATCATGACCTGAGCCAAAGGCAGACGCTCAACCACTGAACCACCCAGGTGCCCGAAATTGAAGTATTTTAAGGCATTAGGGAGTGAGTTCTTCAAAGTCAGTCATTAATGAGTTACCAATTCATTTTGGGGCATTTCTACCCCACTGATACAATAAATGACTACAAAGACAATACCTGACATGTGCCTATTCTTTAACAATGGGAAAAAGTAGAGAAGTGGAATCACAGAACATGATGAGCCATTGACGTGCTTTTCTAGGGAGGACTGTGTAAATCATTGCTTCTAAACCCTCTTGTAGATAAGGAAACAGGCTTAGAGGAACAGACTGCCTTGCCTAAGGTCAGGGGCCCTGATGTAAACGTCAGTATCTAAGCTTCCAAAGCAGGGCTCTATCATCCCAGGCTACAAGGGGCTGGCTGGAGCTCTGCGTGTTTGGGCATTCAGTTCTTTGGCTCTCTTCCACAGGCGTCAGGAGGGAAGTTAGGTTGGTGCGACCTCCCAGAAGTGAAAGAGGGACCTTGAAGAAGCAACAGTTCAGGAGACATAGTTGACAATCTTACAATTTTAGAATACATCTTCTCAGCTTACCTCCTGTTTTGTCAAATTACTAAGCCCTAGTGTATATTATTTATTCACAATACTGTTTTACAGCCTAAGCTACATATACCAACTATGACCACAGTCCTGGAAAAGATCTAACCCCACAAGATCTCTTCCCCTGGAAAGGATCTACTAGTACAACAGACAGAGCCATACTATTAACCTGACTGCAAAATAATTACCATTATTTTTCTTCCTTTGAACTCCAGGATAATACATGATCTTCCTACTTCTTGTCCAGCGCCACTGCAAACATAGGGAGAGAAGAAAAGAGGATTAAATACAAAGTCAAGCCCAATAAATCAAACCTTTTTACAATTTAAATTATGCCCCATTTGATGACAGCATTTATCTCATGCAGATAAGAATTCGAGAAACGACAAATATAGGGAAGAAGAGTATCAATGTGGGAAAAGATGGAAAGTGATCCTTGGGAGTTTTCGGGACTTTGCAGCTGCTAAGATGGCGAGATGAGATGGTACAGATGCGAGAAGCCCACGGTGAAATTCAATCTTCTAAATGTTAGGGTTAAATCATGAAGTAATGGAAATGAAATCTCAGTTATGCAGATTATGTGATCATACTTCTAGGATCAGCACTTAAGTTGTAAACCCATAAGCACTTCAAAACTCTTTCACGGTCTTTAAGAGCCTAAGACGCACTCACTACATAGCTTCAATTTCAATAGATTTATTTTATTTGTAGCTGCGCCTCTCACTCCCTTTCCCCTCGAGCTTGTTATTTCAGGATCCTGGATGCCCCGGATTTCAACAATTGTCCTTTCTTCTTAAATGAATAAAACAGCCTTAATTTCCAATTATCACTAGATGCCCTTGCAGCTGAACC
Organism: Vulpes lagopus; assembly: GCF_018345385.1. Classification (NCBI taxonomy): domain Eukaryota; kingdom Metazoa; phylum Chordata; class Mammalia; order Carnivora; family Canidae; genus Vulpes; species Vulpes lagopus. Next base: position 127,219,389 of record NC_054828.1, read on the forward strand.
TCAGCTGTTGCTGCAGCCCCTCACCTTCTCTGAGGTCTTTTCCCACCTGCCCTAGGTAATGTTTCACTCACTCATTCAACACCAAGCACTGTACCCTCGGTGGCTCAGATGTGGAAACGCTAGTACCTGGAGCCTGATCTCAAGGAACTCAGCCCATTTATGAGGGGACACACACGAGATGGCTCCATCCCCAACTGGAGATCCTGCCGCAAAGCAGGATGCTGATAAAGAAAATCAAAGGACCCTGGCGCTGCCGTGACCTCTGGGTCCCCCACTTTCACTGGCCTGCAAGGCAACCTCTGAAGTGTCCCGGGCTCAGTTCTCTCTGCCACAGCAGGTGTTTCAAACTTTGTCCCCATTCCTACATTTCCCAACCTCCTATCTCCCTCTTCAGTTGCGGCGGGGCCTCCTTAGCATCAAAACAGAGGGCATCTGTCATTTTCTCAACGTCAACCTGCCTCCATCCGGTCTCCCTCCAGTTCTCCTGTGGTGACACAATAGAGCTCTTTCTGTCCAAGGCTGATCCTGCCACCAGTGTTCTCCACCCTGCACACTCCGCGCTCCAAGGACCTGGCCGTAGCCAGGCGGACACTTCCCTTCCTGTCTACTTTAGCATCACAACTGAGGTGTGCTACAGGGTTCTCACCCACAAATTAAATTCCCTGCATTCTAATTTCCTTTCCCCACCACCACCTCCCAGGAGAGCCGTGCACACTCCCTGCGGCTGGTTCCTCACCTCCTCTCCCTCGATTCACCGCAGGTCGGCTTCTGCCAACCACTTTTCTGGAACTGTGCTTGCAAGGTGGCTCGTTGTTGCTAAATGCAAATCGCCTTTCCCATCCTTCTCTGGTTCTCGCGGCAGCTTGGCACCCCTAGACCCCAGTCACTCTCCAAGTGCTCCCCCCTTGGCATTTCTGCCTCATGCTCTCATCCGTCTCCCTGGTTCCCCTCTGGAGGTCCCTTCGCACTCAGAGGCCTCTGGCCACATCCAATGTTGATACTGCAAAGTGCTCTCCCTGCCCACTTCTCAGGTTTCCTGATCTTCAGTCTCACGTTTTTGACACAATCATGATTACCAAGTCTGTATCCGTAGCCCAGAGGCTTCTGAATGGCGTTTAGGTGTCTCTCCTGGGCTAGCACACAGACACCTTAAATTCAAATGTGCCAAACTCGTTTTCACCTCAAACCCCTTGTACTTGCTTTTCTCCTGGATTATCCCTCAGATACTGACATGGTTGGCTTCTTTGTATCCTTTGGGTTTCAGTCCAAATGCCACCTGCGAAGGCCTCCTTCTGACCCCTCTTTTCATTTGCCCTTCACCAACTCTATCGTAACATAACTACATGAAGTTACTCTACCTATTTATAGTTTCTCACCATGAAAATGAAGGCTCCATATGAGCAGACATTATCTATTTTGTTCATTATTTAGCTGCAGTACCTGAGATGCACTCAATCTCAACAAATACTTCCCAAGTGCCTAAAAACTCCTAAATTATAACCTTGGAAACATTATGCTAAGTAAAAGAAACTGAAGTTGGTTATAAAAGGTTGCATATTATATGACCTTATTTAAGTGAAATGTCCAGAATAGGCAAATCTGTAGAGAAGGAAAATTAGTAGTGGTGGCCAGGGTCTGGGGATATTGGGGGAAATGGGAGTGACAGGCTTTCTTTCTGGAAGGACAAAAATGTTGTGGAATTAAACAGTAGTGATGGTTGTACAACTCTGTGAATATACTAGAAACCACTGAATTGTACACTTTCAATGGATTGTATGGTATGTGAATTATATTTCAATAAAGCTGTTATAAAACAAGAGAACTCCCAAATTTATTCCAGATCTGCCCCAGCTCCCGTACTCCTTGAGTGAATTCCATGATCGTTTACCAGTTGCTCAATCTAGAAATCCAAGACATCCTTACACTCCTCTCCACAGCTGCCCCTTCCAGTACATCTGATGAGCTACTAAACTGTAAAGATTTCAATTCCTTACTCTCTGAAACCTACTTCTTTCCAACTCAACTTTCATTTCATTCATTCCAAGCTCTCACTGCTTTTTACTGGGATTATTTCAATTCCATCCTCCTGGATTCCCTCCACTGAACCCACTCTTATTCATCTGCTTACCCTGCTGATAGGCGTGATCTTCCTAAACACAGCTCCCACTATATCTCATGGATGCTTAAACCATTCATTGGCTCTCTAGAACCGGCATGAAAAGTGCTCAAACTCCTCAGTAGGTATACAAGCCGGTCCCTGGGTCCCTTTCCCACCTCATCTGCTAATCTTTCAGTCACAGCCATGAGGAAACTGGCCACAACTACGACCACTCTCTTCACATGTGCCACTACTGCTGCCTGGAACACCCTTGCCCTACACTATTTTTAGTTCCTATTTATCCTTTAGGGCTCAGCTCACGCATTCTATTTCCCAGGATGCAGCCGTTAGCCTTCTCTTCTTAATTTGCTAGAGTGTGTGCCTCTCTATTCTCTTCTAACATTCCATTTACTGAGCAGCTTCTATGATCCTCAAAATAAGTGCGGCTATATTATTTTCACATGAAGAAATGGGTTCAGCGAAGTTGCTGCCAGGAAGTGACAGAGCAGGGACTGAATTCCACGTCTGACCCCCAAGTAAGGGTCTCCTATTATTCTAAACTATCTCTCTGGAACTTCTCACTTTGCACTGCAATTCCTTCCAAAAGGGTGAATTCAGTTAACTCGGCGCTCTCTTAGGTGCATCTCCAGTGCCCAGTGCCACGCTTGACACTTGCTCAGTGTTTGCTGCCCACAGGAAGAGAGGGTGAGTGCGAGATGAGTAGTGGAAACTTGTGTTACGTCCCCAGCAGGTGCTCAGCTAGGCCCTACTGATGGATGTGTAGATACTGCCCGCCTTTTGATAAAAGAAAAAAAAAAATGCACAGGTTAACGTGATGCTGACTCCTATCTACATGTGTTTGTGAATTCAAATTGCTCGCCTACAGGAAAAGGGGGGTGGGGTGGGAGTGACAGGCTTTCTTTCTGGAAAAAGAATTTTCTCCACAAGTCTGCTTTCCGGCCGGCAGACCGCCACCTCCACTGAGAGACGAGCCCTCCCACGGACAATCGCGGGCTGAATTTCCGTCAACATCTCCGCTCTTTCTCCTCTCCGTCTACCTTCCTTACTCTGTTAGGGTCTGAAGTCTGGACCTCAAAACTCATACAGCTAATGGATTTCCTCTTTCCCGTCTTGGCAAATGTCAAGTCCTGGAGGAAACAATAAACAGCTTTAGTTCGGCTTCGCGCCGCCACAGCCGAATCCGGGTCGGGTCCTCCGTCATCCCGCCGCCGCCAGCAGCACCGCTGCCCCCTGCGCTTCCACTCTAGCACCGAGGAAAGCGCCCAGAGGCCCAAAGCCATTCTTTCCCGCCGCCAACCCCAACATCCTCCGCCCTGAGATCGAAGAAAAGCCACGTCCCGCTCAACCCGGCAGACCCGTTCCGACCCACGTTTCTCCGAACCCCTTCAGCCTGAGAGGCCCGGCCCGCAGCGGCGGAGCAAGGGCCGGCTCCTGAGGCCTGCGGGCGAGGGGGCGACCGGGGGGGGCGACCGCGAGGGGGGGGAGGCCGACCCTCCGGCCGCCGCGCCTGCCTCTCACTGCTCCCAGCTTCACTCCCTCTCGCGCTGGGCCCTTACAGGGGTCGGATCAGCAGCTGGTCACTTTCCTCGGCGGGAATCGCAGACATCTCCGAAATCTGACGGCGAAGCGGGGGTGAGGAGCAGGCGGCGCGAGTCTGCGTAAACAGAAAGCAGAGCCACCGGGAACCTGAGGTAGAAAAACCCCATCCACCAAGAGCACAACTTCCGGCACTCGGGCGCCCGCGACACCAGGCTCCTCCCCCCGACTTCCGGCCGCAGAACCTGGGTCGCGAGGCTCCTCCCCCAGCGGAGTCCGGAAGCCGGGGGCGGGGTCATGTGTGCGCCTGCGCGGAGTCTCGGAGGCGGGGCTCGGCGGGCGGGGCCGGGGGCGCCGGAAAAGCTGGCGCTGGATTAGAACTGGAGTGGCTGCCCCGGCGTCGGTTCCCGGGGCGGTGGGGGTCTGACCTGGGTCGCAGGAGGCCCCAGGGGCGGGCCGGCGGCTGCGAGGTGAGAGCCGGGCCGTGGCCGAACCCGGGCTGAGCCTGGCCGGGAGCGCGGGAGCTGGGGCGGCGTTGGCGGGAAGGCCCGCGGTGGGGCGGATGGGTGGGGCGGCGGGGGCCGCGGGGTCCCGTCCTCCCGGGGTCGGGGACCCGGGCCCCCAGGCGGCGCGGGGCGGGCGGCGGGGCCGAGGAGCGCGCCGGGGCCTGTGGGAGGATGCGGTGCCCCCCTCCCCGCCCCGGTGCCCGACCCCAGCTCGGGCTGGGACTGCGGCGCCCGTGACGGCAGGTGTCGGGGTGGATCGGTCCCGTCTGCCGCGGGGCGGCTTCGCGAGTGGGCTCTGCTTTCTGGGGCGGAGAGGAGCAGCGCCCCTCCGCGCCGGCCCCCGCGGGGGTGTCCGCCCTGCCGCCCCTCCCCCACCGCGCCGGGCGGGGGGCGCCCGTGTCGGGTCCCTGCCCGTGCGCACCTGCACCTGCACCTGCACCTGGCAGGCGCCGCTCAGCCGCGCGACAGGCGCGGGAGGCCCGGTGCGGCCTGGGGAGAGCGTGGGCCCGGCTGTCTCGGGTTCCGACCTCGGCCCCACCCGTGATTAGCCCCGCGGCCTCAGCCGAGTCCCTTCGAGTTGTGGCTTCTTGCTTTGAAAGGGGCTGTAAGACTGCAGCCTTGCTGGTCTCTAGCGCGGGTTGCAGGCACACACAGCACCCTGCACTGGACGGCGCACGGCAGGTGTTCAGGACAGGAGGGTTCTTGGATGTCATCTTCCCAGAAGGTTCTTTGGTTCATTAAGCATGCCCTCTGCCAGCCCGTGCCAGGCATTGGGTGCACTGAGATGCAGGACCTAGCCCTGTCTTTGAGGAGCTCGCGGGGAGGTGGTTCTAGGTAGGCGGATGCTGCCATCAAGGTGTATGCTCAGGCTGCGGAGCATGGGCCCTTAGCCCAACCTGGAGAGGTCCAGCCCAGGCTTTCTGGTAAAGAAGCAGCCTGGACTGAGTCTTGAGAGGTGAGTAGTTAGCTGAATGAATAAAAGGTGGAAGGGCATTCCACGCAGACAGCATGGCAGGAGCAGAGTAGAGCGCATGCTGAGAACCTTGGAGAGGCCTCGTGTTCCTTACGGATTACTGTGTGAAGCTGGATGTGGAAGATGAGACTACAGAGGTAGATAGGAGCCCCCTGACATGCAGGACCTTGCAGGCCCTGGCGGAAAGCTTTGACTTCAGTCTCTCACTTTGACGAGCCAGTGAAAGATTTTAAGGACGTTAATGGCATCAAATTTGAGTTTTAAAGAAATCATCCTAGCTGGGGCTTGGTAGTAGATTTAAAGTGGCGAGGAGTCCTGTTGGGACAGACATGAATTCCTTATAGGCAGGCCCAACTTTGTGTATCTGTGCATTGTTATGGGCTGAGGATCCACTGCTTTCATCAGCTGATGAAAAAGCATTTACATACAGCAAAAGTCTAGCGATGGCATGGGCCTGTGAGAGGTATGGATGAGAGAACTCTTCTGGTGGCATATTCAGCAGATATTAGTATTTTCTTGGATGTGGGGCCTGGAGGACATGTCAGTTGAGGATTTCCTGGTTTCTACCAGAAAAAATACAATTTACTGAAAGGCAGACATGAGGGGTGGAGCAGATATGGAAAGGAAGATGAAGGGTTTGTTTCAGGCATTTTTGCATTTGTCAAGTTTGGAACATACAAGTGACAATCGGTATCTTTGACCTCATTTTAGTGCATGAATAATTTAGAGACAAGAATGATTTCCTTAAGAGCATGCATCAATATAGCAGCAGAGAGGTGCCCGGGTGGCTCAGACAGTTAATCATCTGCCCTCAGTCCAGGTCATGATTCCAGGGTCCTGGGATGGAGCCCCACATCCAGCTCCCTGCTCAGCAAGGAGCCTGCTTCTCCCTCTCCCTCTGCATGCTGCTACCCCTGCTTGTGCTCTCTCTGTCAAATAAATAAATAAAATCTTAAAAAAAAGCAGATATCAGAGATTTTAATAAATGCCTTTCCCTCCCCAGCTCCTAGATTGGTGATAGAAAGTCTTAAGGAGTTGCAAAGGCATGATAGTACCAATGGGGTGATATTCAAAGCATTCTAGTGTTCCAGGGATTTTTTTAAAAAAAGATTTTGTTTATTTATTCATGAGAGATAGAGAGATAAGCAGAGGGAGAATCAGGCTTCCTGGAGGGAGCCTGATATGGGACTTGATCCCAGGACCCTGGGGGTCATGCCCTGAGCCAAAGGCAGATGCTCAGCCACCGAGCTCCCCAGGTGCCTGACCCATATTCCAGGGATTTGAAGGGATGCTTCAGGATTTCACGAGCAACGGATTCAAATTTTATTTTAAAATTGTATTTAAAATTGTTATATATGTGTGTATATATATATATATATATCAAAATGTGCCTATATATATGTGTGTGTGTATATATATGTGCATACTTAAGATATAATGTTATTAAATAAGCTACACACCAATATTTTGACCCATCAGAGATTGCAGTTTGTGTAGACCTGGGAATAAGGCTCTCTTGCCATCTTGTTCTGATTGAAAAGCATCTCGTGAAGGCTCGGTGGTCCATGGCAGCAAATGATCCCCAGTATAGCCTGCTAATTCGTCTCCCTCTTTTTACTTGTATCCTCTGCAGCTAGTTCTCTACCCGCAGCCAGTCATCTTTCTAAAACAAGTCTTATCCTATCACTTAACTACTTTTTAACGTCCCCTCAAGTCTTTTTGTTAAACCCAAAATAAACCGCAGCCTTTTGTTGTGGTTTGCAAGGTGTCCCATGGATCTTTCTCCTTGTCTGTCCCTGTCCCTCCTTCCTGCTCCCATGAAAGCCACATTGGCCCCTTGCTGTTCCCTGCAGCAGGCATGTGCCCTCAGGACCTTTGCACTTGCCCTAGTCTCTGCCAGAAAGATTTTCCTCCATATTTCCATGGCTGCCTGCTCTTCCTTCTTCAGGTCTCCTTATTGTTCACTTCCTCAGAGCATCTTTTTCTGTCTAAAATGCTCACCCTTCCTTCCATCAGTTGCAAATGTTGAACCTGCTTATTCTGAACTTGCTTTTTTTCCTCTCATATCAGTTGTTTCTAACAACGCTTTTGTATTTGGTTTTCTTGTTGGTCTTTCTTGTTCCTCTGAAAACGGCTCTGTGAGGTCAGGTCAGGGGCTTTATCTGTCTCATTCACTGATCTATCTCCAGCACCTAGAAGGTGCTCACTGGGTACTCAAGAATGAGTGAACAAATCATATTTTCTTGCTCTTCCACAAATTAAGCAAAAACATAAAAATAGATTCTATGAAAAAGCTTGGGCTTGGGAGTTAGTCTTGGGCAAATGGCCTAAGGCCAGACCATAGTGAGTGGTTTGAGAGTGGGGTCTCCAGTTAGAGCGGGAGAAACTTCTTATGAGAGTGGGACATTCAGTGACCGCCCCATGATTTACCCATTCTTCTTCCTTCATCAGGTACCTTGTTTTTCTGAAAAGAACTGACCGTGTCAGAATGAGAGGAAGCTCTCTGTGCACACTGCCATCTGTGGGGCCTTTGAAGACAATAAAGTAGTATTTGTTCTACGTAAGTACATTGCCTTGCTCCCTCTGTAGGATCCAATCTTTGGTAAAAATTTGCTAGGCTATCTTATTCATAACGCCTCCTGAAAGACGGGTCACAGTCCCCTCATCTATAAATGCAGATTATAATCTCCCTTCTATAAGCCCCCAGCATAATATGCAGCACAGGCTAGAAACCCTTCTGGAGCAAATGAATGTGTCCCCAGGTTGTTGTGATGATAAAAGTGACACGATGTATTTGGAAGCATTTGAACTATGATATGTTCTGCAGATTAGTCAATATTTCTTCAAGTATAATAGATGTGCTCCTATGAAACAGGCAAGGATAAATTTTGTTTTCAGGGCATCAATTATTACTTAAAAAAAGATACATGTCATACTGACTCTGGAGGTCACCTCCTTCCCTGGCTTTACGGGAGAGCTGGCACCTGGGCATGTTTTTAGGTCAACTTATACTTCAGGATAGCTCAAGATGTTGAGAAAAATCCACAGTTCTGAGAGGTATCTCTGTGTCTTCTGTTCCAAGCCCTCCCAGTCACAGAATGTCAACCTGAGATGGCAACAGAATCTCAGTATCTCAGTTGGTAAATTAACATGCCACCTGTTTTACTAATGTCTTGAATTGATTCAAGAGAAGCAAGGCACTTGAGTATTCTGAGAAGTAGATGATGTGTGTCTGTTACTCCCGAGAACCATGCCTTTCACACCCCTGGGTATGACAAGAAGGGTTTAGTCTTTTTGGATCATTGGGTTAGATTTTTCAGCTTTATTTTTTATTTTTATTTTTTTAAAGATTTTTTTATTTCTTTATTCATGAGAGATGGAGAGAGAGAGAGAGGCAGAGACACAGGCAGAGGGAGAAGCAGGCTCCATGCAGGGAGCCTGATGCAGGACTCAATCCCAGGACTCCAGGACCACGCCCTGGGCCGAAGGCAGACGCTAAACTGCTGAGCCAGCAGGCATCCCAGATTTTTCAGCTTTAAAGAGAAAGAAGGAATGAAACAATAGTATCCAAAGGAAAATATTTCTGCTTCCTGTAGGAGGAATACACCATGAAGCGGGAAGAAATGGATGATTTTTATTCCTGTTATGCATAAAATGATTTAAAGTTGTTTTTCTTGCTGTAACTAACCACCATTTGTTCTTCTAGGGCAGCTCCTTTGGATCAAGCTATGGTGAAAAATGTTTCGGAAAGGCAAAAAACGACACAGTAGTAGCAGTTCCCAAAGTAGTGAAATCAGTACTAAGAGCAAGGTAGGGGGATGGAAATAGGAGCAGAGCCATAAAGCAGCGAGCGTTTTGTTTCTCTTGACTGATTCTTCATAAAGAATACTAAGCATGGCAGCCCTGTTGATAATTCTTCAGACTAGGTGTGTGACACTCATTTTTTGTACTAGAGACACATTCTGTGCCTGATTTAATTTTATTTTGTTCTGGAAATTTTCTGAGATTCCTCATGAACCTAGATGGGCCAGGACATATGAATGGTCTCACTGAAACACTGATTTTTAAAATTTTTGACGTGATCAAAATTCCAGGCCATTCAGGGTATGGAGCTCTTGAATTCTTGAATTGGGTTTGCGGTGTGTCCTCATGACTATAATTCTCTTAATAGTGAGTTGGGAGGCAGATGCCATGTTTAGGACTCTAGAAAAACGGAGCACACGACTACAAAGGGTCAGCAGCGTCCTACATCCTCATCCCTGGACCCAGTCGGTGGTTCTCACAGTTTTACTCCTACATTTTCCACCCTGTGAGCTCCCTGTTTTAAAAGACGAGTGTGTGCAATGCCAGGACGTGGTGAGGCAGGGGAGGAGCCGATGGCACAGCACAGAGGGGGTGCCCTCCTGCTGGGAGATGCACCCCCCTGGCCTGTGGCCACCAGACTGAGTCACACACATTGGTCAGTGAAGACACACATGACTGTCACGTTTCACTGAGCTGGGACTCTCCTCGCTAGGAGCACAGAAATTTGACATTTTAGGAATCCTGCCTCAGAGTGGGGGAAACTGAGTTTTCCCTAAGGTTTTTGAGCTGAAGCCCGTCAGGAACCTCCCTGCTATTAGCTTTGGGGCCCTTGCATGAAGACCTCAGCCTGGGAAACTGGTCAGGCCCACCTCTGGTCTTCTAGATCAGAGAACAGATAAAGGGAGACCTGAGGACTTCTGCTGGCGGAGTAGATTTTCGGAGTTCTAAGGCAACTTGCTGATGGCTTGAGATGCTAGCTCCAAGCCCTGGGTTCTCCGAGGTGGCAGGTGGGGCTGGAGTTGTGCAGAAGGGGCCACCTGTGAGTGAGGGCCTTACCCCGGGGGTGCTGTGACTGCCAAGTCATGACCGTTAGGTTTTAGGTTGACGTAAGCTTTGTTTGTCGTCTATTCTGAATGTGGGAAAAACAGACAGTGTCCCCTTCCTGTTCTCCTGGTTCAGAGAGAGGCTCACTGGGCACTGGTGGTGTCCGGCGTGGGGAGTAGTATGGAGCACAGAAGCTCAGTATGTTACGCTCTTCGGGGCTTGTGCTCATCCCATACGTCAGTCTCAGTTTGTAACAACATCTCAATTCCAGCTCCCTTCCCCTCGCCTGTTGGATATGTACAGAATTTCCAGGGTTCAGTACCGCACAGAGCATCATGGGGAACGTCTCTGTGCATACAGCGCTCTTCTCATTTCGCATTATACTCTAAGAAGTACAGGTTACAGAAAAAGGAAAAAACATATTTAAAACCTGTGACATTTTCGTATTCCCCTTGATTCACTTCTTGGAACATTGAAAAAATCTGAGTGCGTTGCACTTTTAAAGTCTGATTTTGATTTGAGGTGCAAAGACTAATGTTTTGAATTAGAGGCATTCACCGAAGGTCATTTCTGAAGAAAGGAAGCATATCCGGAGAGTACAGTTCTGGAGAACATACTACGCTAACGTGTATGGTTCTTCGTGTTTTGCTTAACAATTTTGTTGGTTTTCCTTTGCAAGTCACACCGCTGACCGTGCCCTGGTCTGCCAGTGGGCCTGAGTGTGACCGTGCGGGCCGGGTGCTGGTTGGCCTCCACAGAGGCATGGGGAGGGAGGGCCGGAGGCCTGGGGCAGAGGTTGGGGCCATTTCCTTGGTGTTCCCCTTGGGGAAACCACTTCATGCCGCTCGTTTTACTGTATAGAACCATACTCCCTGCCTGCTTTCTGCAAGGTTCAGGGGGAGTCACGTGAAAGCGAGGTGCTGATTTTCACATACAACCAAAATACCGGGCGGCTTACAGGGAGGCAGGGGTAGTAGCCTTGGTTTACCCTGGGACTGTCCACACCGCATTTACCTGACGTCGTGTTCAGGGGAGGGCAGCTGGGATTTCCTCTTTTTTGGAGTTTGCCATAGAATTCGACTTTAGAAAAACCTGTCCTGGCCTAGTATCTGCCAGAGCCATTTCTCTGCTCTTGTATGTGTTGACTCCACTCTCATAAATAAATGGTTTGAGTGTTTGCTATAGAACTTGAGAGAAGACAGTGCTAATTCTGTTTACATTTTTGTTGGTTATTTCTCAGTCTGTAGATTCCAGCCTTGGGGGGCTTTCGCGATCCAGCACTGTGGCCAGCCTCGATACGGATTCTACCAAGAGCTCAGGTACAGAGAAGGGTTGGACTTTGGTTAAGGCTGTTAGCTGGTGTTCACATAGCTTGACCAGAGCAGCGCAATAAATTCTCTTGTACCAGGGGGTCTTCGCTGTGTCGGGCAAGAGCTTCGGAAGGGCTCCGGGTCTGGTGGGACGTGGGTTGGTGTGAAGTGGTTGGCGAAAGCCGCCGCCTTGGTGGTTTGCTAGCGCCCGTGGGCAGCCTGCTCTGAACGACTCTCGAGCAAGACTGCGTGGAAAACATCATGGTAACAATTGAGATGTTTCTGAACAGCTTCTTAGGATGTGCGGTGGCCGAGTGTGAAGTATGTTGGCACTACGTTGTTCGTGGGGTGTAGGAGGAGCCTCTTGCCAAGTGAAGGGGTGGAGCCGCGGGCCCAGAGATCCCCCAGCTGGCAGACCTCAGAAGCACCTGGTGATTGCGGGTAGCATCCGTCACAGGCCCTCGGAAACGTTCACGAAGCCACCGGAAATTCGTAGCTCCTCAGAAATCAAAAAGTGGCTTCTGACCCAGGGCAATAAACAGCTGGTGTCTAACTAGAAATATAAAAACATACTCATTTTCCTGTGTGCAGTCTTTCCACTTGTCCCTTTGGGACCACAGACTAGTCTGTGAAAAGTGAGGATGAGGGAGGAGGGGGATGAAGAGAATCCCCACATGATGTACGAGAGAATATAGTAGCTAAGGTCTATTATTTTTGCTTCCAGATGCCTTAAAAATATTAAAAATGTGGGCATCTTTCTTTACATAAGCATAACCCAAAAGTAACCACCTACTACATTCCCTCAATGTGGCAGATACTGTAATGCGCTCTGGCAGTGGGGCCCTGGCCCAGTTCTCCAGCCCCTTGCCCTCTGCCATGTAACCCAACATCTGTTCATGTTAAAGGACTTCCTGTCAGGCATCATTCCATCTGCATGAAAAAAAAAGGATTTGTTTTTTTTTTTTTTTTTGACTGGTAGACGTAGACCAGGTTTGCTGACTCAGGAAAACAAGTGAATAATGAACATGGTGAAAGAGGGAGAAGAAACCAAAAAAAGCTTTAATATCTTAATATATTGTAAAGGTACCCGATCATTATCTAGTCAAAATTCTATTTTTTTTCCTGTGTCTTAATTTATTCTTATTGAGATTTTTATACATTTAGTATATTGCGAGTCACTGAGGAAGAGGTTAAATCCCAAGTTCTTTCCTGTTCCTTCAAGTAATCTTGCATTAAAATGTTTTAATTTTCATGAAAGTTAAGTTCTATTGATACAGCCTGTTTTTTATTTGCAAAGGAATTGAGGACATGTTGTAACGCAGATATTTCTTTTGAAGTCTTACCCTTATGACTTCTCTTTCACCTTTAGGACAAAGCAACAACAATTCAGAGACCTGCGCGGAATTTCGAATAAAATATGTTGGTGCCATTGAGAAACTGAAATTCTCTGAAGGAAAAAGTCTTGAAGGGCCTCTAGACCTGATAAATTATATTGATGTTGCACAGGTAAAAAAAAAAAAAAAATTAAAATGTTCTGGAGAATAAGTTCGTGGCTCTAGGGAAAGATGTTCCACTGTTAAAATATTGACTGAGCACTGTGATCATAGGTGGTTCGAGGTGCCTAGAGACTGAGTCCCAGAGAGATCAGAGTTCTTCTCTTCAAAAATAGCACTTTTCACTTTTTTTGGGAGCTAACTTCCTTGTTCAAATGAGGAGCTGAGTGCAGGGATGGGTTATACACCATAGGTATTTTTTTTTGTTTTTTTGTTTTTGTTTTTATTTTTTTTTAATATATTGGGAGCCTTACTGAATTTCCATTGAACTAGTCACCGCTCTTTAAAGAATCTGCCTCAGAGTGGTGTTGACCTGTCGATTCCCTCACACCCTGTTAGCAACAAGCATTAAGGTTAGGTGAGCTTCATAAACGTATCCCAGTCAAGAAGATTAAAAAGAAAATAACCGTGAAGGAAAACTAAGAATGAAAACAGAGACAAAGCAAAGATCTGTACCCTCGCCAGTGTGGAAGTGCATAAGCCATAAGATGGGAAATTGCTTCCTGAGTTCTAGAAAATGAGATTGCAGGTCTTTGTGTTTATTAGCAAAGGGATATTACCACCCTGGAAAGATTCCTTTATCAGTTCCTAGAGCGCTGGTTACTCTTCAGGCTGTTTGGTCTGGTAAATCATGGAGAACAGGATCACTAAATACAATGCTCCCTGCCCTCACAAAAGCAAAGGAAATCTGTCCTGAGGGGAATCAGCCAATCGCATGTGCGTTCCACAGAGACCACTTGGGAGTCTGGACTTAGACGGTATCCCAGTTGGTTTGGCACCAATCATTCCAGACAGTGTGCAAGCAACACCTCACCTAAGTGTTGCACTGAAAGATTGCTAATGTTTCCCCCCCGAAGTGCACTAGGATTGTTTTCATCCCGTTCGGGACTGCTCAGTTTCTCAGGTCACCATAGACTGTGGGCTTGTCAAAATTCCCTTCTGGCTAAGAGCGTTAGTATTGTTGCATCTTTGGATTCTTGGAATGCTTGAACCCTACCTACTGGGAGAAATCCCGGTAGTCATTTGAGGACCCCCGAATCAAGGCATGCAGGCATAGCTTCTTTACCAGAATTTCTGTAACGTAGGCAGATGTTTCCAGGCTAACATTTACAGGATGGAACATCTACTGATGGCCCTCTCTATCTTACGTACTGTGCATTAGACTAGGCAGGCCGTATTCTGACTTTGGGGAAAAAAGTGGGCAATCTGCTAAGGAAACCTTCACATATCATTTGCTCACGGCCCCGGGATGTGGGGCAACCAGACATACCTGGCATCTGGGTAAGATGTAAAATGGCTGCAAACAGTATTCCCCACTGCTCCGCTTCCTGATGGTTTCCTGTGCTGACATTAGCATAAGCTCTGAGCACTTTAAAACCTAAATACCTTTCTTTTTCTTTTTTAAGATTCATTCATTCATTCATTCATTCATTCATTCATTCATAGAGACACAGAAAGAGAGAGAGGCAGAGACACAGGCAGAGGGAGAAGCAGGCTCCATGAAGGGAGCCCAACGTGGGACTCGATCCCTGGTCTCGGGGTGGGGGGGGTTCTTCGGGATCATGCCCTAGACTGAAGGTGACGCTAAACTGCTGAGCCACCCAGGCTGCCCTTTTTTTTTTTTTTTTATTAAAAGATTCCTTTTCTTTTTTTTCTTATGTAGATATTTAAACCTCACTGGGAATTGTGTGAGGCAGTTTGTAGTTAGGGCTAACATTGAGACAAATGGAAGTGAATTTTGCTTAGGTCTGTGGACCTGAAAACAAAACAAAACCCTAGTGACAATTTCTCTTCTGCCCCTTTGAAGAACAGTTTTTGCCAGGCTGTCGAGTACCCCACATTCTTGAAAGGGTTTGGGTTTGGAATGGCCAGATACTAAACTGGACTAATCAGACTTAAGGAATGATGTAATTTTTAATGGAGCTCATGTAATTTATTTTTGCTTTTAAAAAAAAATTTTTTTTTAATTTTTGCTTTAAAGCAAGACGGAAAGCTGCCTTTCGTTCCCCTGGAGGAAGAATTTATTATGGGAGTTTCCAAGTATGGTATAAAAGTATCAACATCGGATCAGTATGTAAGTAATAGAATTTGTTAGGGAAAAAGTGGGTTTCAGGTATTTGGGAGTCAGCCTGCTGAGAGCCCACTTGTTCTGTTTGTCTGCAGAACTGTTGGTTGGTAAACATTCCTGGCAGCTGGTCTTAAAAAAATGACCGATTTCTTGGGGTGAATGAATAGAGGCCTCCGTTTGCTTCTGTATTGTGGGGCCCTGGCCAGCACCCCTGCTGCTGGCCCCTAGTGTGGTTTCAGTGTAGGACCCCATGCCAGTGCAGAGCAGCTGTCAGCTTGGAAACTGGGCACAGAGAGCAGGATCGTGAACTTGGATCTTCCTCCTGTCTTTGTGGAATGTTAAGTGGGAAGGGCTAACCCTGAAGGATAACTGCCCCATAACTGAGCATTTTAGAATTTCCCTTTGGGGGAAAGACCTATCCAACTATTTTCAGTCAGCTCCATAGATCGGCTCTGATGAAAGCCTCACATAGTAGCTCCTGCACAGAAAATGTCAACATGTTAAAACAGTCACGGTCTTTCTTTCTCTCGACTTGGGCAGGATGTCTTACATCGGCATGCTCTGTACTTAATCATCCGGATGGTGTGTTACGACGATGGTCTGGGGGCAGGAAAGAGCTTGTTGGCGCTGAAGACCACAGACGCAAGCAACGAGGAATACAGCCTCTGGGTTTATCAGTGCAACAGCCTGGTGAGGTTTAAAGTTGTTTGCTTTTTGGTCTCACTCATCAGGCGAGGTGGTAAAAGCAGAGGAGACTTCCGGTCTAGAAGAGGTGCTGTCCACTAGCATCTGATGCCTGGCAGAGTGTGGGTGACCGTCAGGCCCTGGGTCAGCCAGTGGTTCGGACCTGCCGCAGGCCGTCACCTATTTGGCCAGGGTTGGGCCTCACCTGGGCCATGATCTCCAGGTCAGGGCAGACACAGAGCAGGTGAGGAGACGTGGTACAGCCCCTCCTGCTCTGTACGTGTTATCTCACTGACTTGTCACACTCCTTCCCAAGGGCTGAGTTCCTACAGGTTACCACGCACCTGCTTCTCCAAAGGTGCGCTGGAAGGGGCCCAAGGGAGGTGATGTGTCCTGGGCTTCCAAAAGCTGTTGGTGTGTAGGTTTTTAAATTTTTTACTTTTTTAATATTTTATTTACTTACTCATGGGAGACACAGAGGCAGAGACACAGAGGGAGAAGCAGGCTCCCTGTGGGGAACCTGAAACGGGATTTGATCCCAGGACTCTGGGATCACGACCTGAGCCCAAGGCAGATGGCTCAATCACTGAGCTACACAGGTGCCCCAGATTTTATTTTTTTTGGGGGGCGGCAAAGTGTATTGAGCGCTTGTGAAGTTTGGGGAGTAATAGTACGAGCTCTGCAAGAGGCCTCAAGGAGACCAGAGAGGGTTGCCCGGGTGCAGGGTCAGGAGAGGTGTTAGGAGGGTCAGAGTCATACCTGTTTGGTCACATTAATTCAGGAAGAGAGCGATGAAGTCTCTTACTGTGTTTTCTACTTCACATAGGAACAAGCACAAGCCATCTGCAAAGTTTTATCCACTGCTTTTGACTCTGTATTAACATCTGAGAAACCCTGAATCCTGCCCTCCAGTGAAAGCTGGCTCCATGCGGACGGGCAGTGGCTTCCGGTCTGGAGTGCTGAACTGTTGTGGAAATAGAAAGTGATCCCTTGCTCTAGGTTTTCTGAAGAGATGCAATGTAGAAAGTATTGATCATTTGCTTTTCTATTAAAATGTGTCTTATTACAGTTAACTCTCAATGAGGTTGTCTACTTTCTGGGACTAAAAAAGAAACCTTATCTGTTACTTTTATTTCTCTTGTTTTTAAAGTTTTATTAGAGTGAGCGAGTGAGGGGGGCAAGGAGAGGGAGAAACAGACTCCCTGCTGTGCAGGGAGCCCCATGTGGGATTCCATCCTAGGACCCCGGGATCACAGCCTGAGCTGAAGGCAGATGCTTCACTGACTGAGCCACTCAGGTACCCATCTATCACTTTTTTTTTTTAAGATTTTATTTGACAGAGAGCAAGTGAGTGAGCATGCAGATGCACACAAGCAGGGGGAGTGGCAGGCAGAGGGAGGAGAAGCAGGCTCCCCACTGAGCAGAGAGCCTCATATAGGACTTGATCCCAGGACCCTGACCTGAGCTGAATGCAAATGCCCAACCGACTGAGCCACCCAGACGCCCCTCATCTGTCACTTTTAAACACAACTGAGCTCAACACCTAAGTGTCACAGACGTGCACGCAGTGAGTAGGCAAACACAGAAGACTTTCTGAGGAGGTTGCACACCATCTATTGTGTGGCGCATGGCCCCACTGGCTGGGAGCTTGGGCTGCTGGTTTGGAACAGCAACGCTGCCAACTTAGGTCACAAAAAGCAAAACTTTGGGCAGCCCGGGTGGCTCAATGGTTTAGCGCTGCCTTCTGCCCAGGGTGTGATCCTGGAGACCTGGGATTGAGTCCCACGTCAGGTTCCCTGCATGGGGCCTGCTTCTCCCTCTGCCTGTGTCTCTGCCTCTCTCTCTGTCTCTCATGAATAAATAAATAAAATCTTCAAAACAAAACAAAACAAAAAGCAAAACTTTAAAAGTGTATCGTTAGGGTGGCATGCTAGTAAGCCAAAGTATTTACCTGAGTTCAGGGAGGAAAGATCACCGTGCATATGAATAGCATAGAAAGAATCTCCTGTACAGTAGGCCAGTGGGTTTCTCTAAAGGACCACTTTAATATGCAGTGCTTATGGATTAAAAACATTAGAAATAACACTATGTCCATTTAAAAGTATTTTATTTTTTTTCCAGTCTCAAATGACTAGTTAACAGGAAGAATCAACTTATTGAACATGCTCTAGTTATAAATCACTGCATTAAAGACAACGAAAATAAGAATTGATTTAGGTTATACAATATATACAGTTGCGCTGCAACTAGATCGAAGTAATCAAGTGAATGAATCGAGTATCATACATCTCAGATAGCATTCCAAGCTGCATATTATTCTCTCCACCCCGTAGCAGATCACACAGGACCTAGGAGTCTGTGCACATGTTGGAGTCCTCATCCCTAGAAGTCAGATCTGATGGAAGATGGCATGCACAATGCCAGAATCCTGCAGCTAAGTTCAAGAAAAGTAAACTTTAAATATAAATAGATATCTACAATGTTTTCCTTCCTCTCGGTTGGTTTTTAATTTGCAAAGAGCAAATTACTAGGAAAGGATGTTAGCAGGGAAGTTAATATAATTTCTCCTCTGGCAAGAGTAATATTATTTACTGCACAATAGCACCACCAAATTGTCAACTGGAAAAAATATTTCCTAGATATTTATGTACCAGTGAACCTGATAGATTAGTTTGGGACTGGTGTTTAAATGTTGGTGAGGATCAACTTTAATTCCTTAGATAGCTGGCACCAAGTAGTCAAAAGGCTGATTATAAGACACAGATGCAAGAGGACTGTGTTAAAATATACATAAGAAGTGCACTGTGCAAAATATATCTGTTTACTTTCTTAAATCTAGAGAGAATTAACTAAAAGAAGGGTTCAAACAACGGAAATGAACAATTAGTGAAAATAGATGTAGTGCTTTAAAAAAAAAAAAACCCAAAACTTTAATTACAGATCTAACACATTTTTACCCGGAACTTTGGAGGGCAAAAAGCCATTGCCACACAACATCGTAAAACATTCCAGTTTGTTCTGTTTTCCTTTATAATAGCAACACAAAGTACAATGCAATAAAAAAAAAAAACTGCCTAATAAAGACGGGCTGCTCCAATCAAATGTACCATTGTCACCATGCGATGAAAACATCGCTGCCTCGCTTTCCAAGCCCAGACCTAAGCTTATTTCTTCACTTCTGGTAAAAATCCAAGTGGGCCTTATAGGCCTATTTATTCTCAAAGAGTGCCAAAATGTCCAATATTCCTATTATGAATCTTATGCTCACAATTACTAAAGAGAGGTATGACAGTCAAGTTCATTAAACTAATGAATTCTGATTTATCACACACAACCTAACCCCCCACCCCCAGTAGCTTCAGTTTAAGAATAACGTGATGGACTTTGGTCATGAAACTGGGATGTGTGTTCGGGAGTATCTTATTACCTGGGACCTACAGATTTCGGATATGCTCTTGATTACAAACAAACGGACAGATTCGATCTCAAGACAGTATAACTACCATTCCTGTTGGTATAGCATATAAATACAAGACACTAAATTGAGTACACATTCCCGGGAGCCGGGAAGGGAAGGCAGTGGTACACCCAATAGGAAACAGCAAGTGTGTGTGAACGTGCTAGCTGGGCGACGGAGGAGGGTCGAGAAGGCGAATTCCAAAACACCTAAAGCATACCAACTAGTTTAAAGAACTGTTTTGCAATCCATCATCCTTAGTTTTTAACCAAATTCAGGAAATGCAGGTTTCTAGAATGTGGAGCTGAATTAGCTATTACCATATGCCGTAATATAAACCATGGGTAGTTTTGCTAGGTAGGGTTGTTCACAACAGGCTACACGCACATGCAGGATACAATGAGAGTTGCAACCTCACAAATTAGGGCTGGAAGGTACAAAGCTAAGGTGTAAATTTCCAAGTTGCTTTAACTAAACCTTGGGTGGATTCCAAAGGAAATCATTAAATGTATGTTTAAAAAAGAAAGTCTTTAAGGTGAACTGATAGCATTTTTTTTCTAGAAAGTCTGGGGCTGGGCTATTTCTAAAGCAAGTTTACTGACTTCCTAAGACAATTGCGCTAGTGGTCACCGACTCTAGAATCGGGCCGAGGAAAGGCTGGAAGATGTCTTTCTAGTACTCAAACACTTAGGTTTAGCTAAATCTGCAGAATGACGATCTTGATTAGTTAAAATAACTTTTCAGTTCACCTTTTAGGAAATTCAGTTTTTCCTAATAAAAAGTATGGCAGTTATTTCATGAAAACCACAAATTATAAAAACAATTCATTTACACATACAAGTTGCCTTTGAGCTTGTAAAAACAGAAGAGCGGCGTTAGAGAAAGTGGCCTACCGCACGATACATTTCATGAAACTGGTCATCTGGCAAGAGTTTTGGTACCAATAACAAAACAGGAACATAACTGTTAAAAGAAGTATTTTTGTTCAGTAGCAATTCAGTCAGCAATAAAGTGCACAAATGATACGGGAAATGCTCCTTTGCGACTGGGATCTCCATCGATGTGGCCAATCTGAAAATAATCAAAGTTTATAGGTGGTTATAGAAATTCCAAAAGCAACTTTGAAGGACATTATAGCATTTGGGAAAAAAAATTTTTTCAGAGGAATTTGAGAAAGAATTACTTGGGTAAGACATCTAAACTGTTTTCTTTCCCTTTTTTCCTTCATGCCCATTTCAAATACAGTTGACCCTTGAATGCATGAGGGTTAGAAGTGCCATCCCCGACCCCCTGCAGTTGAAAATCTGCCTACGCAGAGCTTCTGACTCCCCAAAATCTTAACCACAAATAGCCCACTGTTGACCAGAAGCCCTACAGATAACAGAAACAGTAAGTGAACACATATTTTGTATGCTACCTGTATTGTGTGTACTGTGTTCTTCCAGTAAAGTAAGAAAAAATGTGAAGAAAATTATAAGGAAGACAGGGATCCCTGGGTGGCTCCACGGTTTAGTATCTGCCTTTGGCCCAGGGCGTGATCCTGGGGTCCTGGGATCAAGTCCCACATCAGGCTCCCTGTGTCTCTGCCTCTCTGTCTCTCTCATGAATAAATAAATAAAATCTTAAAAAAAATTAAAAAAAAAGAATCATAAGGAAGAAGAAATACATTTAAGCACTATACTGCACATATCAAAAAATAGTTCTGTGTGAGTGGACCCACGTGGCTCACATCCACATCATTTAGGGGTCAGCTGTGATGCGTGTCAACTGTGAGGAAGCGCTAGGCTAGTGGGTCAGGCATCTGCCTGGACGTGCACGCATCAGGGTCCTGGCTTCCCAGGGTGTTGGGGGGGGTGGTGGTCAGGACAGTCATCTGGTTACTGCCCCCCACTTGCCTTAGAAACCGAGTGTCAGATGTTGTTGCACAGTCACTGAAAGTGGCAAACATGTGAGTTGGCTCTACTTAAATGTAGTCAAGCATTTATGGAAGGTTTCAACAGATTCACTGATTTGGAGTCTGGGTAAATTATACACGGAGTATGATCTCAACCATGTAAATTATGTAGGTAAGTGAAAGTTTAAAAGAAAAATCACTGTAACATAATTGCTAAGATTTAGGAGAAACTGCTGAGATGTTGGGCAGCATTTACTTTCTTCGCTATACCTTTCTCGATTTCCACAGTTCTGGAAACAAACAGGTATTTTCCAGATGGCCAAGCCCACTGGCAGGCTGGAGCCCCACCCTAAGCCGGGTTGTACACAAGTGTGGAAGCCAGGCCTGCTTCAGCTCTTGTGGCCACTCAGGGGAGGAAGTTCGGGTCCTCACACTGTGGACGTGAGCGCCTCATGCCAAGGCCCACCATCCTCATTTTTAGCAGTAGCCTCTCACTGGGGGCCTTCTGTACCATCTCCCCTGTGGGGCTGAGGGGACTAAGGCTTAGTGACATAAGCAACCTGCCCAACGTCACCAAGTCTAAGAACTGAGTCTGGATTCTTAGGGTCATCAAGTGAAACACCACATTCATGCCATTCCAGCTCCCACCTGGATGTTTCAGGGACTTCACCCTCTGGGTCAGCTTTCTGTGTGCCTCCCTCCACCAACCGGCAGTGTGTGGAAGGACAGAACCACCTCTAAGCTCAAAAGCTCACTCCAGACCCTGAGTGCATTCTGAAAACTGCAGCCCACGTTGTCTGCCCACCCCCGTGTGGGAGAATCCCACTCTGCAGGGAGAAATCAAGCCCACACAAAAATGAGTATACATGGAAGGGACGGCTGAGGGGCAGCACAGCCAGTGGTCCTGAGGCTGCACGGACAGGGCTCTCAGGCCAGGTGGGCAAGGATTCACCTCCGCCCCTCCCAGGCACATCCCAGGCCCAGGCCCCCGACTCACCCACCACTCTTGGTCCTCCTCTCCGTCCACGATAATCACATCCCCCTCAGAGAATGTCAGCTCGTCTGGGTTGTCAGCCACACAGTTATAGAGAGCTTTGACCCGCTTGGGCTTTAACTTGGTCTGTATTAGAGAAGAAGGGTCAGAAGTGAGCATTGCTGGGGCACATCAGCTCCTGGGGCAGAGAATGGGGCCACTTTGTTTCCAGCTGGTCCTGGGGTCCTGAACACAGGCCCCGGAGCCCACAGGCAGGTGTAAAGATGGGTAGATCAGTGTAGCTCAGGGGTTGGGGGACTTCTAGGAGGCCCAGAGAAAAGTGCAGAGAGCGAGGAGTAAGGCTGCCCGGTGCCTAGGGTGCATGTGCCGAGGGGCCGAGCCCACCAGCTGGAGAGCTCTGTGGCTATGTCCTGCCCAGATCCAGGAAGAAGCCTCCCTTCCGCCCGCCAGGGGAAGAGGGAAAGACCTGTTTCCTAGGGGAGTCTCCTGATCACTGCTGGCCAGAGCCAGGGGGCAGGAAAGGAAGGGCTCTTCCACTTACTGTCTGTGACTTCCTGGGCATGGGGGCTGGGGGCTGCAGGACTCCAGTGTTGGACAGAGGACCCAGAACTTCCGTTCCAGAGAGATCTGCTGCTTTAGGATTAAAATGAATCAACTTCACAATATGCCCTCAGTCATAAGCCATGAGTTACACACAATTAATATAAATGCCACAGCATCATGTCCGAAAGGCAGGTTTCCAGAGATTTTCTGATCTATTGAGGGGAAAGTCCCTCAAAGGCCCAAGAACCTGTGACTTCGTGCAGCCTCTGTAAAGTGTGCAAGGCATGTGAGTGTCATGGAGTGGGTAAGATAATGCCAGCCCCTCTACAGATTTCTAGGTCCCTGCCCCCTCAGAGGGCGACAGGAATGCAGGACACAGTACAGAGCAGGCCAGGAGCAGGAGCGGCAGAGGCTCTGGAAGGTGGGGTGGCAGCTGGGTCTGGTACAGGGCTGAACATGGCTGGAAACGGCTCCTGCTCTGCCCCCATGGAACAAGCAGCGGTAAACCCTAGGTCCAAAGGAAATAATTACCAGGTCCTCTCGGCTGGCCTTTGTTGATCAGCGGGGTTGACTTGTCAGCCCTACAAGAAGAGGAAAGTAGATTTACTGATGCCTGACGCCCCAAAGACACGTATCTACCTGCACCTCACTCCCCTTTACAAAGGAACCATCTGTGCTCAGACCAATGGTGAAGAAAACATAACACTGATCTTATGTATATTTTCCAGAAATTAAAATCACATGACAAGCAAAGGCCCCAGCACCCAATGGGTCCTACCATTTGACTTCCATCAATGCCAAGACAGGAGTCATCACATTGACCCCCTCTGCCTTTAGTTGACAGGCCCACAGGAAAGGCCTGATCCTCCAAGATGCCAGGCAGCAAACCTTTCTTCTAAAGGGCCAGGCACTAAATATTTCAGGCTTTGTGGGTTATAAAATCTGTCGGGGTCACTCTACGCTGACGTCATGGCACGAGAGCAGCCATAGATAAAGCATAAACAAGTGAGTGGAGGCTATGTTCCCAAATGCTCTATTCACAGGCACTGGAACCCAGATTTTACATAATTTTCATGTGTCATGACATAGACTTTTTTTTCCCAACCATTTAAAATTATGAAAACCATCTCAGCTTGTGGGCCACACAGAAACAGGCTGACCAGGCTGCAGGAGTAGTTGGTGGACTCCTGCTCTAGGAGGACACATTTTGTAAAAACCCTGATTTCTACCCAGGATGAGAGTAGGGTGGGGGCTTCCTTTGCAAGGAGGCCACACCAGGGTATTCTTTTGAAACACAACTCCACCAGGCGGTGAGGACGCACAGGAACTAGGAGAAGCGCAGGCTCTGGCCTCTTAGGGCAGCGGAGAGAGCGTCCTCCCTGCTGCTGAACTTGGGGCCAGTGAGATGGCATGTGTACTGCATAGACCAGGAAGGCAAGGCCATATGCGTTCCATTTTAGGAAGAGCTCTTACAAAGCAGCATGAAAAACGTTCTGAGAGTCTTCTGGTTAAAAAAGGCAGACTGGGGCAGCCCAGGTGGCTCAAGAGGTTTAGCGTCTCCTTCAGCCCAGGGTGTGATCCTGGAGACCTGGGATCGAGTCCCGTGCCAGGCTCCCTGCATGGAACCTGCTTCTCCCTCTGCCTGTGTCTCTGCCTCTCTCTCTCTGTGTCTCTCATGAATAAATAAATAACATTTTTTTTAAAAAAGGCAGACTGAAATCCATTTAATTCCACTTTCTCTGAAGGAGAAAGATGGGAAAAAAACTCAAAGAGAACCTGAAGAGGAAACGCGATGGAAGCGGCCACTGGAAGGACGAATCCTAACCATGCTGGCTCACTGGCGGAGGAGGATCCCTTGTGCAGTGAAGGCAGCCCTGAAGGACCCCCACCTGTGCTCTGAGCCCCTTGGAGTGGGGGTAAGGCAGGGCAATAAACACAGAGATTGGCCCAAAACCTGCTCAAGGAGCTACTGAATCCCTGGATTCCCAGCCCAACCCTGAGAAGCTAAGCAACTACCCTCCCTCAACCCACTGAAGACTAGAAGTTTCTATTACTGGAGAGGATAGAATAAAGGGTGTCTGGATGGGGGGGCACACCACTGTGGTTTTGGGGAGCATCTTTTAAAAAGGGAGGGGGACTAAGAGCGCCTGGGTGGCTCAGCTGGTGAAGCCTCCAACTCTTATTTTCAGCTCAAGTCATGATCTTAGGGTTGTGGGATTGAGCCCTGTGTTGGGCTCAGAACCTGCTTGAGATTCTCTCTCCCTCTGCCCCTCCTCTCCACCTCTCGAAAAATAAAGTGGGAGAACTAAATGAAGGCTTAACTTTATTTTTTAAAGATTTTATTTATTTATTAAAGAGAGAGCATGAGTGAGGAGGAGGGGCAGAAGGAGAGGCAGGGTCCTCTCTGAGCAGGGAGCCTGATGTGGGGCTTGATCCCAGGACCCTGAGATCATGACCTGAGCCAAAGGTAGAAGCTTCACCGACAGCAACCCAGGCACCCCCTTAACTTTATTTCTATATTCAACTCCTAGAAAACCTGCTCCCTTCAGGCAAGAGATGAAGACTGTTCTCTACAGAACCTGAGTTGCTCAAGAAAAAAGGCCCCAATTCAGGGTTCCCCAGTGAGACTCCCCAGGGAGATGCTCCATGGCCAAGCCCACACAGGCAGCTCTGCCAATGAGGGTACCATGCGTGATCAGTTTTAATGCCTCAGCTGAAGTGGCAGCTATTGGGCAGGGAGCACCAGATTTACAGGAAAAGCCTCTAATGTAACAGAAGTGAATACAAAGATAATGGACACGGAAGAAACAAATTATTCTGAAAAGCAAAAGCTAACATAAAAACACCACCCCAAATCCATCACTCATAATCTGAGATGAGAGAAAATGATTCCATGAAACAAACAGGATATTGTTACCTTGAAAATTATGTGGTAACTGAAATGAAAAGCTCAGTAAAGGAACTGGAATATACAGTGAAGAAAATCTCCCAGAAGGCAGATTTGAAAAGCAAGTAAACAAGCAAGGAAGCAATGCAGAATGGAAGCTAGAAGGTGGCGGAGAGCCGCCTCTCGGCTGAGCAGAGCTGCACTTCCAGCCCCGGCCTCCAGATGGAGCCCCGGGACTGGCTCTGGTCAAGGCCCTCCCGCTCCCCCACCCCCACCCCCCGCTGCTCCCTCAGGAAGGAACCCTGGGTTTGGGGGGAACAGAGAAAGTGGTGTCAGAAGTAGAAGGAGGGTCCAGTCTCCCACTCGCCCCTAGAGGCTGCTGTACAAGCAAGAATGTGGGCACCCAACTTCGTGTAAGTCAGCTGCCTATGTTAAACCACGGAGATGGATTCAGGGGGAAGCTCTGAGGGCTGTCCTCTTACTGGAATAAAAAGAGAAAAGACAAGACCTGTATGAGAAAGGCCAAGGGAGTCTTCATCTGAATAACACAAATTATATTAAAAGAACAGAAAAAACAGAAATTAAAAAAAAAAAAATCAACGAAACTTCTCAGAATTGAAGGTGTAATTTATATCCTGAAAGGCTCCATCATCTATCTGGTGGCATGGATGAAAAAGGACCAGCCCAGGGAGTCAGAGCCTCTGCGGGGACAGGAGGCCTGATGGGGTGTCCTGGGTGGGATAAGGCAGGCAGCAGGGGGAAGGGGGCCTCCCTGTGGGACCCGGGATCTCAGTGGGGAGAGGAGGTGGCAGCAGAGATGAGAGATGAGAATGAACCCGTGGTGCTTTGCAAACACTGCCCCCAAATTCTTTCCCGAGATCGGGAGTTTGCAACTGCTCTGTGCTGTCGCATTGTCTCCACTTCAACCCTTACCCTGGGCTCTGCCACTGTTTGACCAGTGACACGCAGAAGGAGTGATGACCTGCCGTTCTCCAGGGCTAGACCTGTCTCTTGGGCATCGTTCCTGGGCCCAGCCACCGTGACTGCAGGAAGCCCTCACCACACAGAGAGGCCACGGACGTGTTAAGCATTCCAGCCAAAAGCCCCAGCTGACAGCCAGCACTGACCACCAGGTGCAAGGACTGGAGAGGGGACATGAGCCCTCAGTCAATGAGTCACTTTCTGAGTCCAACCATTCCCAACCTCCAGGGTCTTTTCAGGTAGGGTCCCAGATAATGTGGAGAAAAGACCATCTATCCTCACCATGCTGATGCAAATTCCTGACAAAGTCTGGGAGCATAATGAAACGGTTGTGTAGGCCAATAAGTCTTGGTGTGGTTTGTCACTACAACAACTGACATGGGGGACTGTGTGGACTAATGAACTCCAACACATACAAATATGGAGACAAATGAGTTTATAAATGTATGTATGCATGGATGTACATCTATGTATGTACCTGTGTGTATCCCGGGTCCTGACCACACAGAGGGCCTGCCTGGGAGCAGTGACACTCCAAGAGCAATGAGCACACAAAGCACTCAGATCTTGGCTTCTATGTATCACTGCCACTAAAGGAAACAAACCATTGTCCACTAGAAGGATCCAGTTTGAGACCATGAACTGGATCCCTCTCTGGTAAAGGATGTTATATGGACATCTATAAACCTTGAATGGGGTCCAAGCATTGGAACATTGTCTTTGTTAATTTTCTGACTGTGCTGTATTGTGTTTATGCAGGAGAACATCCTAGTTTGTAGGTATATGCCCCATGCTGCAGAGGATGCACAGAAGCCAGATAACCTCATGAGTGACCAACAAATTGAACCTAGAGGCTTCACACCTTGAGGACCTTAATCCCAAATCTAAATTCATTATGTGGATAGAAGATGTACATTTGTATGAAATCTTTACAGTTTAAACCAAAAAAAAAAAAGAAAAAAAAAAGAAAAAAAAAAAAGAAATCTTTACAGTTTAAATATTCTTGTGAAGTTATTTTTAAGACACTTGAACCTGGTGAATTAGTTAGGTGACACCTGAACTCAAATGTTGTAGTAGAAGCACCAGACATTTCAAATGTTTGCACCAAAATTTCAGCAGATGGGGCCATTGCCCCTTGGAAGTTCCTTGAATTCAAGAAGCAAGGATGGCAAGCTGGCCAGGCCCTGAGGGGGACGTGAAGACAGGTGGTTACCCGGGAGCAGGCCTCTTCTGGGGGAGGCGGCTGGGCGGCTGGGGCGGCAGGGGCGGGGGCGGGGCTTTGCTCAGTGAGATCCCAGGCTGGGCAGGCTTGCTCTGCTGGCTCAAGGCTTCTATCACACTGGGCGTTTTTGCTACTGGAGGGGGCGGTGTGGGAGCCAAGGGATCTGCAGAAAGAGAAAAGGAGAGGAATAGAGAGGGTCAGGCTTCATCACATCCCCAGCCTTCTCACCAGAGGCTCTTCTGGTAAGGGCTTCCTTTTCTTTTAAAATGGTGATTTCATTAGGGAAAAAAACCCTCCTTTCATGGCAGATTATTAGAAAACCGTATTGGCAAGGAGTCCTTCCAAGACTCAGGTTAGGATTAAAATGTTCCTATGAGCCTGTGAGTATCTGCCTCTGTGGGGAAGCCACCCCGAGACCTGAAGAGACAGAAGTAGGAGGCTGAGTCTGGGCCTGGGATCTTGCCCCAGTCCCATTCCTGGCAAGCAGGCCTTCCTGGGCTAATTCTCTCACTGCCTTAGCTGGCCCATGGGCCCTGCCCATTCCACCAGGCTTCCAGCAGGTCAATATGAGAAAGAACTAACCCTGTAAAGGCTCCACAGTCTATGAGAGGCCACAAGGCGAAGAGGCTATTTATTCACAGACTTGGAGGCCGAGAAGTGATGTGCTTGCCCCCTAAGTTAGAGAGTTGGTAAGACAGGGAGCTGGGCCTGGAGTCCCTGGGCTCCTTTCTCCGTGGCCCCCTCTCCAGAAAACATTAGTGCTACTCCCAAATATCCAGTGTCCTTACCCGCCATCCTTGCTGAGGCAGCAATCGTGCTGAGGACAAGATGGGGACACCCAAGGAGCCTTCCAGTGCCACCAGCTCTCGCACACATGGCACTTACTGCAGCTGGGGCTGGGCCTCTTCTCAGGTTAAAAACCTCAGGGAGCAACT
Organism: Vulpes lagopus; assembly: GCF_018345385.1. Lineage (NCBI taxonomy): Eukaryota > Metazoa > Chordata > Mammalia > Carnivora > Canidae > Vulpes > Vulpes lagopus. The sequence goes on from NC_054828.1 coordinate 127,247,899, forward strand.
TGGGTATACCCCAGGGCTCCCAAAGCCAGCCCCGAGATGCTGGAGGTCCTCCCTCCTCTAGCCTGCAGCTTGACACCCCACGGGTCCAGCAAAGGCGTTCCTCTTCCCCGGCCCCTCCCCTAGGCCACAGGCCTTACACCCACATGTTGACACGGAAGAAAGACACGTACCAGATCATATCCACATGACTGTGCCCAAATATTGGGAACCATAGAATGGCCAGAGGAAATGATGCCCTGGGCTCGTGCATGAAAGAAAGCAATGTTGCTCAAGTGCTCGGGAAGACAGAGGAGAGTATGTGAGCCCCCTGGGGCAGGGTGCGGGACAGACAGGAGCTGCAGCTGGGGAGGGCGGCTGCGGGGGCTGGGGGGACACACAGTGCTGGGCTCCTGGCAGCGTCTGCCTGTGGGCGGGCGGCTTCACAGCTCTCCCCGCGTGGCTGCCGAGAGCACCCCCCAGACATCCAGATCCAAGAGCCCACTGGCAAGAAAGGAAAAAGGAGAAAACGTACTGGTAGATGTCACGCGGAGAGGGGGCAGCGGTGGATGGACAGCTGGCGGATCTGACGAAGATCGCTGCCTGCTTGCACCGTCCACACTTACAGAGTTTGTCTTCCACAGGGCGGTAGCGGAGGAGGCTGTCTGAACTGCACACGCACGCACATGCACACGCACGCACATGCACGCATGCACACGTACATGAATGCACGCACAAGCACAGAACAAAAACAGAAACAGAACACTGCATTATTGATCCTCTCTCTCAGAAAATGGTAAATATGACCCTTCTAGAACAGCATTAAGACCACAAAGAGAATCCTGATTTTTCTTTTTTTAATTCTTGTCTCTGATAAGATAAAGACTTATCCACACCAATTACCAGCTGGTTTTCACAATCTCACTGCTTTTCTTTCTCAGATATAATATTGTTTGAAAAGGTTAACGAATAACCACAGGGACAGGTCCTGAGCACTGCACTCAGGCTGTAGAAGGTCTGCTTGTCTCTACCCGTTCATCAAGTCCTCCCATGGGTGTGTGAGGGTCACTGTCTGGCAGAGGGGAGCACCTGTCCTCAGAGCACAAGGAGACAAGGTGCAGATTGGAGGCTCCCCACCTCCTGACTAAAAGTCAGCACACTTGACACCATGGAGGCTCAGGTGACACACAAGGGAGGTAGCACTGCCTAGGTCACTGTCCCTCCTCTGTGCCCACAAAGCTCCATGCATGGTGGGGCCAGGCCCGGGGAGGAAAGCGAGCACGCCAGCATGGGGCATCGCTGCTGCAGATGACGTCTGCCCTGGTGCCGACTCCCCTCCTGTTTGCCGTGTGGGGATGCCCTGCATGGAGATGCCCTGCTGGGCCAAGTGTGGACTAGACTCCGAATGAGGAGGCTCTCTGGGGACTACAGGGATGAAGGACAATCTATACCATCAAAGGATGGCATGAAACTAACCACACGGATAGTTTAAAAAAAAAAAAAAAAAGTAAAAAAAAAAAAAGAATCCCAAACCTTCTTATTCTAAGACTTTACGAAAACAAATTCTATTCCTTTCACATGACCAACAGAGCAAAACAAAATCTTTCCTCCCATGACACACAAGTCAGTAAAAGCCAAATCATTTTAGTTCTAGGCTTCCAAAATTAGTAGACACACACAGGATATAGGAAGAGGCTGGGGAGACAAGAGGCCCCACAAGAACCCGACTGTGGCTGCTGCCCTCAGCTGCCCTGGGCCACTCCCTGCCAGTGCAAGGAGGTGACAGGGAGAAGGGCAGCTGTGGGACCTGGCCTGCAGCTTCCTTCCGGCTCAGGAGTCACCCCATCAGGCCAGGTGTGGCCCTGCCTGGGGTGGGGGCATGCAGGGGCTGTGGGCCCCATGGGGGAGATGAGGAGACTGTTTCTGGGGCCCGCCTGGGCAGCATTCACTGGCCTCTTGGGAATTTACTCCTGGGGGTGTGACCTGGACAACAGACCTATCAGCCTTCTCTGGGCCTCCCTGAGCAATCTCCCTAGTGCTGGGGGCAGGGCCACGGCCCTCGCCCACATCCCCTCCCAGAGAGCAGCTACTGCACCACTGCAATCTGGGACTTATTTCTGGACCACCAGTAGCCCACAGCAGCCACAGTGCCTAGACACCACACCCCACAAGGCTCTGTCTCTCCTTCTCACGGGAAGCCCCCGGGAGGCTGTGCCGGCCACGTGCTGGACCTGCCTTCAAGGAGCAGACTGGCTAGCTGGCCTTCAGTCCTGGGCAAGTCATTTAACTTTGGGGGCCTCAGTTTCCATTTTCATAAAAATAAAAACCAGCATCTGTTGAGTCTAACTCATTCTGTTGTGACAGAGCAACTAAGGTTAAGCTTAGCAAGCTCTGGCCCTGAAGGCCCTTGTTGGATGTAGGGATTATTTTGTATCTTTACAGTTAGGTTGAGTATTGTTTACCAAATTAGCATCTTTTTACCCTTCATTTCATGGGAATCACAGAGATAAAAAAAAAAAAATAACCATAGGCATCACAAGCTGGCTGAATGCAGGCTGGGCAAAAGGAAATAGCAAAGAATAAAGGCAGAGGGAGGGGCAGTGAGTGGCAGAAGCAGAGAGAAAAGGAAGGTCTGCAGGAAAATGTCTCACAGGACCAGTGTCATGAGCTGAACCACCCACCTCAGACCTGCCCTGGTGGCGTCCCTGCACTCCCTGAGTGACACAGATGCCACACCTCTGCCCAGAATAAGGATCAAGCCAGATGTTCCACTACCATTCAGCATCCTAAGAATGATGAGCTCCTTTAGGATGCCAACAGCATAACTATAAGACCAAAAAAGCCCCAAATGTCATCTAGCAGGGGGCAAAGCAACTATAAGCTTCCCAAAGCAAAAACCAAACCATACTGTTCATGCACTGGCAGGAGCTACAGCAGTTCAATACCTTTGGCAACATTCCGTGGGGGCAGCGGGGGGGCGCTGGCGGTGCTGGGGGCTGCAGGCTGGGTGGGTGGCGGGCTGCCACTGAGGATCGCTCCGTACGTCTCGTTCTGCAAGATGCTGGGCACAAAGCTCCTCTGCTTGTCCTTGGCCAGGCTGGCGGCATCTCTGGCCAAAGATGCGGCATTAGACTGCAGCTGGTTGGAGCCCAGCTGGTAGAAGCTGATGGGCCGGTCTTCTCGCCGACTGGGGCTGGGCTGCGGAGGGATGGCAGGCAGAGGTGTGTGGCATGCACACACACACTGACCTCTTGGTCTCAGCGTCAGTCTACTGGTGACCACCTCACATTCACTGCGGCTACTTGGGCACGGTACCTTTTTTGGCTCTCAACTGTTACATGAGAACCACAAGATTTCAAAGTTAATCTCAGCATGTCTCTTATTGGAGATACACATGACCCCCAAAACCATGATTTATAATTTACAATTCTCTATTCTGTGAAGGATTTACAGCATTGGCCATTTCATCTTTACTAGCCAGAGTGATTTTAACCTAGATCTGTGTTTTCATTGGATTTCCCATTAGTAAACAAGCTCTCAATTGAACACCCAGCTGCAATCAATCCCCAACATCTAGGCGGCAAATTCAGGGGACTGATGTTTTTTTTTTTTTAATATTTTTATTTATTTATGATAGTCACACACACAGAGACAGAGAGAGAGAGAGAGAGAGAGAGAGAGAGAGAGAGAGAGAGAGAGAGGCAGAGACAGAAGCAGGCTCCATGCACTGGGAACCCGACGTGGGATTCGATCCCAGGTCTCCAGGATCGCGCCCTGGGCCAAAGGCAGGCACCAAACCGCTGCGCCACCCAGGGATCCCCGGGACTGATGTTTTTCTTCCCTTATGAACCGAACTCTCGAGATTCCCCTAACTCAAGAGTCAGCAAACCATGGCTCGTGGGCCGCCATCTTTTTTCAAAAAGTTTTATTATTAGAATACCATCATACCCAATCATTTACATATCATCTATGGCTGCTTTTAGGCCACCCTGGCACATCTGAGTCAGAGTAGAGATGGTGATTTCTTAGGCCAAGAGGCCTGAAATATTTATTATTTGGCCCTTTTGGTTTGCTGACCCTTGCTCCCCTGAAGGTCATGTGCATAAAATCAGGACTCGGGTAAATCAGACCTAATTCATTTCAAATACCAGCTTCATTATAAGAGCTATGATCCTGAGCAAATAGCTTAACCTTGCTGACCCTATTTCTCATCTATTCAATGGGTAGAACTTTGCTTCTCTAGCACAGTGATTGGCAGATACAGTACTGGCTGTCACACCCCATGTCCCCTCACAGGACCACCCACCCAGTCAAGGCTCTGGCCAACCCAATGGCTCAAACTCAACTCAGGTATACAGAACTTGATGGCTAGTTCTCTTTGTGCATATTTTAGATTCAACAAAGCCCATGACTATATGAACAATACCCACCTCTGGTGGAAACAGGGAGTGGATGAGGGTTAGCACTTGCTGTCACACTTTTACTTGGACTGTGTGACCTGCTAGGTTATGCTACACTGATGTGTATACCTGCCTTGGAGTCAATGTTTACAATACTTTTTTAGGGTAAGTATAACATGAGTCATGAGTCAGCTCTTCTCACTTGGACACCGTTTTATAGCTAACTCAGTGGAGAAGTTTCTTAGTCTAAGAAATTTTAAGTATGGATGTTGACTGCTCCACAAGTAAGGATAGTCAAGGAGGTACTGGAAATGCCACACACGTGTATAATGAGACATCCTCAATGTGCATCAGGACACTCAAGTCCTACCATAAAAACAAAACTTTACATGGGAGTCCCCACTGGTTTCATAGCAGCCAGGAGTGTGGGCTCTGGAGTCAATCTGCTAGAGTCTGACTCAGCTTTAAGACCTGCATGAAGGTGGTCACCTGCCAGCGGCACCCCCAAGACTCAGAAGCAAGTGCCCTCAGTCTGGGCCTCAAGCTGGCCTCAGTCAACCTCTCTCGAAACATCCCTGAGACATTTTCTTATCTGATAAAGGAAAAAGGTGGACCCAGAGCTCTAATGGTCATTTAATGATTCTAATTAAGGTTTTGAAGATCAACTAGGTGAACATGAACTATGATGCTGGGGACCCTCCAGCTCTTTATCACATCCACTGTGCGAGGGCTTCCCCTGTATCTTTCTCTCAGATCAAAAGGTGGGCAGCTGACAATGATGATACAAGGGACATTCCTTTAAATCAACACATGTAGGAGCTGGGAGACCAGTGACAGTTGGGGGAAGGGCAAAGCCAAACACCTACTGAGATGGATGGAAGCAGAGTTAATTCTACTTCTTGAACAGATCCACTCTGTCCCCTGATTCTAATCCAGGATCCACACAGCTCCAAGCAAAGCTCATCTCAATACTCCTGGCACCCCGAGGAATGGCACTGACCTGCAATTTCTCGTCCACATCATCATCGCTCTCATCCAGGTCTTCGTGGAGCAGTCGCCACTCGTACTCGACATGGACATGAGAGTTGAACCTCCCAGATAAGGCCTGCGTCAGCTGAGGGAAGGAAGGGCTGTCAGTGATGCTGCCTGTGAGGTGGGCTACTGCGGGCGGTGGGGAGGGGCAGAGGCCAGCCCACAGAAATCCCTCTCCCAACTTCAGAGGACAATGCACGTGTCCACTAAATGCTGACCCAACCGTGCCTGGCCAGCATGATAGATCAAGTCCCACAGAAAAAGGATGTGAATTTTCGCAACTCTTTCAAGGAAGGTAGATACCAGCCTCTGTTTTATTTATTTTTAAATTTTATTTTTCTTTTTAAAGATTTTATTTATTCATTCATGACAGAGCGAGAGAGAGAGGCAGAGACACAGGCAGAGGGAGAAGCAGGCTCCATGCAGGGAGCTCGATGCAGGACTCAATCCCGGGACTCCAGGATCACACCCTGGGCCGAAGGCAGGCGCTAAACCGCTGAGCCACCCAGGGATCCCCCCAGCTCCATTTTAGATACACAGGAGAGAAGGGAATTCATGAGATTCCGTGGGTGTCTTAGTGAGTTAGCCCTTAATTTCCTCCACAGCCAGAGAGGAGCTGGGTGACCTTGGGCAAATGACTGAACCCTTCTGTGCCTGTTTCCTCATTGGTAAAACAGAAGAAACCATGTCATAAGGTGCCTCTCAAGTACTAGGAATAGTACCTCTTACTCTTCTCACCTTGGGTGGCATTTACTCTCTGTTCTGTTTATTGAGCACTTACTGATTTTCACAGAGTGCAATGCTGGCTCTCACAACAACCATATAAACTGGCAAAGCTGACTCCATCTTAACAACTAAGGAGACAGCTGGAGAGCCGGCACTAGCCTGACTTTCCCACGTCATGGTGGGGGAGCCCTACACTGTCTGACCCTGTGGGCTCTGTCCACTGGCCGTACTGCCTCTTCTTCTAGAACAGGACAGGAAAAGGTGGTGCAGAAGAATCCACAGGATTCGGGACTGGGAACAGAATAAGACACCAGCTTTGGATGCTGCTGCAGGAGGAAGAGCTAGCGGCTTACAGACTCCAGAAAAGAGCCAAAGCTGTGGTGGCCTCCACCTGCCTCAGATAATGCCACAGCTACCATACACCTGTCTAACAAGCAAGTAGTAATGTGTGTTCAGGTGTCACTACAAAGGGGTGGTCATGCCCTCTCCAAAGATTCCCAGGACGCTTTCTCCTGGTTGTCCCTCTAAGGTCTGTATGTGGGAAGACCCTCTGCACAGAGGACAGGGCCCCCCCACCCTGGTCCGGGAAGGGCGCCTTGACTCCATCTATGCTAGACAGAGGCTCACCAGCTCCTCGCAGTGCTCGTGCCTGAGGCGTTTGGCGATGTCCAGCGGTGTCTCTCCGGACTCATTAGCTAAAAGGCCGGGCAACAAAAGGAGGCATTATGGCAAAAACAAGCAAAGGTCTGGTTGGCGAAGCAATTAAAAGAAAATATAGTGAAGCAGCAGTAGTGAAACTGAGCATTGGGGCTGTACTGGTCTTACAATCGCACAGAACTGCAGCAGTGTATGGCCGGTAAGACTTCAAAAGACAGGGTCAGCTAACCACGGATGCAGATATGAACTCCTGTCAGCCTGTAAATCTGAAAATGTGTGTTTTCTTCTAAATAAGCCTCCATCAATAAGGTTTGGTTATTAATTAAAAAAAAAAAAAAAAAGGCAAGAAACTTGGCTCAAGCAGGTGTGTGCCTTCTCTTCTCTGTTTCCTGTTCATGGTTCTTCACAAACCTTCCTCCTGATGTGATCACAGCTGCCTGCCCTCTGGCTGGCTGCCAGCACATCAGGGTCCCCTGGCAGAGGGAGGGATGAAGGCCCAGCAGATCAGGGTCCCTCATGGAGGAGACTTGGTGCCAGGATGGGCAGTGAACAGTGAGTCCCCACTGCCCCATAAACCTTCCACCCAGAGTCAGGAAGGAGTTAAACCTGGTCCTGGGTGGTGGAGATTCTTAACAAGAGGGCAAGATGCCCCAAATCTTGTTCAAATTCACCTCGGCACGAGTGACATCTGCAGGGTCTGTGCTCTGCCTCTTGTAACCTCTGATGCCTGCCAATGATGGAAAGTCTATGCAGCAGATGGAGGGAGACCACAGCAGCCTTACAGAGCATGCAGGGGAGGCCCCCGCCTTTGGAGGGCAGGACTACGGTCTCCTGAGCTTGACAGGAGCCCAGCACCTGGACCAGGAGCCAGGGGGGTGCCCACTCACCCGTCTCGATGGACGCCTTCCCCCGTAGGAGGAGCTTGAGGCACTCGGCGTTGTCCGTCAGGCAGCAGTAGTGCAGGGCAGTGCTGCCCTTCCCCGTCTGTTTATCCAGGTTCCCACTGGCCAAGAAGAGGGGCAGGGCAAGAGAAGGAACAGTGAGTCATGGGCCAGCAGAGCAGCACTGCCCAGCGGGGGCCTGAGCACGTGAGCAGGAGGCATCCGGCCATCGAGTCACCGAGGGGCACTCCTCCCAGTCCCCCTCCTCTGTGGTAGGACACGGTGCCAGCCCTTTCATGTGGATGAGGCAACCTTGGCGTGAGGCCACCAGGGCACTAGCAACGGTGGTGGACAAGGCCAGGAGGAGGCACCCATGTGGCTGCCGAGCGGGGGGCTGAGGGGGTGTGCATCTTGCCTCCCCCAGGCCTGCCCCAGACCACGGCATCCCTCCTGCTTCCCCAGCAGTGCCCAGATGCAGGGTCTGTCGGGGCCTTGGGACACCTGTGTGACTTGTCATCCTGTTCCCCAAAAGGACAGGGAGAGCTTTTTCTCATTATATCATTGGCACTCTTGCCAAGGAAGGGGAAGAGCCACCTCTCCCCAAGTCCAGAATGCGAAAACGCCTCTGAGGCTGTTGGCCTTGCACCCCCCTGAGAACAGCCAGAGAGGCAGCTGTGAGATTTCAGAAGTCATCTGACGTAAAACAAGACCGGGTTACCCCAAAAGGCACTGGGCTCCTCAGACAAAGCCACTCAGCCTGCTGCTAGAGGGAGCCCTGAGACGTGGCTGAGCAGGAGGGGCACTGGGGCCTTGTGGCCGCTGGAAGGACAGACGGAGGACAGCCACCAGGTAACACCTACTGTTCTCATCAGGACAGAACCTGTTACACTTTTGGGGTGAAAAGGAGCCTTATCTTCTGATCTCGGCCCTCTTCCTGCTGCCCTGCTTCCAATGCTGGAAGAAAAGGAAGCAGGATTTCCCTTCTCACGCAGCAAGAGTTTACGCGGAGGGAGGATGGTGTCACCGGGCTGTGTCGTCCACTGTCCACTGAGCCACTGTGATGCGCTGGGTGGGCGTTCAGCTTCCCACAGTGGGCGGCTTCCACGGAGTCCAGCAAACTGCCAACCTGCCTCAAGCTCCCCTACCGCCAGCCATTTTGTCCTCCAGGGAAATGCAGGGAAAGGCAGAAATGCAAAATATGACCTTGCTTTTGCACTGTGGACATTTCCACTCTGTCTGGAGCACTCTTGGTAGCTTCTGAGAAGCAGCCCCCCTCCACACACCCCAAACCACCATCAGGGAGTCCACATACACTGTGATGAATCTTTGTGTTTGGCCTGCTGCTGCCAGGCAGGTGATGCCCTGAGGGAGGTGGGTGGAATGTGCCCAACAACAGGGCTAAGGAGCCGGGGTAAGCGGCGTGCACACACTCCTTAAAGGCAACTTCTAATTAAAAAATAGAAACAGCTTCTTGAACCAAACCAAATGCCCACAACCCAGTGTTGCAGTTTACAATCTCAGCATAGGCAGGTGGCTCATGTGTGGATTTGTGCGTCCCCTTCTCCTCTCCCCACTGCTCAGGGCACCCTGCCCGGCTCTTGTGAGACACTCGATGGACAAGCACGGGGATGGCTCTGTCCACACGGGGTGGTCGTGGGGTCCGGACAGTCTGCCCTCCAGGGCCCAGAATTCAGCAGATGTTTCGTCCAGATATCCCCTGAGTCCAAGATACTAGAAGATTTCTTGCAGAAACCAAGAAGGGTCTCTGTCCTCACACTCTCAGGCTTTTTGGGGGCTCCCACTCATGGTAGCTCTCTTCCTGCCCCCCAGTTCATGCTCAGGCCTGGGAAAATCCCAGCATGTTGGCCACGTAATGAGGCAGGAACCTGATCCTTCCTTGGAAATACCAAGAAACAAAATCAAACGCCTCCCCTAATTTTAGAACACCCACCTGTTCTGGACTAAAAAGTCAACGATGTGGAGAGAAGTCCGGTCCACCGATCTGACCGCCAGATGGAGGGCAGTTTCATCTGGCTCCTGAAGACAAAACAGAAACATTCCAGAATTCCAAGGGGAGCATTCAGTTTTGTGTCCAGTGTGAGTGAAATCACGTCTGTCTCTTCCAAAGCCTTTTATTCTTTCTCTCAAACCTTTAATCTCTCAGACACTCGGCCCCTTTAATCTCCATGGCAAACTCTGCCCTGGGGAACCTGCAATGTCCAGACTGGTCCTCCTTCTGCCACAGGAAGTAATGAGAAATTCAGGGGTTTCATCTCAGAGTCCCCTCAATCTCCATGTCCTACCCCTGAACCAATAGCACAGGTGTCACCTCTCCATTCAAAGAAACCAGGAAGATTCCCCAGGCCTCCTATACCCAGTCTCTTCTGCCTGTGTTCACGATTCTCACTCTACACTTACAGAGAGGGCTCAGGGGACTCCTGACCCCACTGCCTTTCCTGAAAGGTGGGGGAGGATAGACCTGATGAGGGCTGTCTCATCAGGTAGGTGTGTGGGCAAGAGGCAAAGGAAATACTCATGCAACAGGGAACACGGAGCAAGGAGGAAGGTGCCCCCAATCCACTGTCTGGCCTGCGCTACCAACTAGGGCCACTCCCCCATCCCCTGCTGCGGCAAGGCTCCGAGCTGAGTGTGCTCTGCCCTGGACCACTGGGCCTGACATCTCTCTCTCTTAAAAATTTTTTTTTTAATTTTTATTTATTTATGATAGTCACAGAGAGATAGAGGCAGAGACACAGGCAGAGGGAGAAGCAGGCTCCATGTACCGGGAGCCCGACGTGGGATTCGATCCCGGGTCTCCAGGATCGCGCCCTGGGCCAAAGGCAGGCGCCAAACTGCTGCGCCACCCAGGGATCCCCATCTCTCTCTCTTAAACACTGAATATCAGGCTCCATATAACACATGGTAAGAGGTAACAGCCCAGGACCCTGCACCTTCCCTATGACAGTAAGGAGGTTTCCAGCCAATGAGTGTGTGTCTACAAGGTCACCCATGAAAGAGAACTAGGATACACGCCAGCCTGTGACACTGGTAATCCATCCTAAAGGTAAGATCCCACCCCACCTCGAGGCCTCACCCTCTCAACAAGGTTTTCCTGGAAGACTGGGGGATGTCCCTCCTACTCCGCTTCCCCCAGGGAGGAGGGTGCAGGGAGGGAGCAGGCCGTGGAGCTCTCCTTCCTAGGGCGGCCTCAGCAGCTGCTGCTGCTATGAGTTTGGCTGCCAGCTGCCCATGTGCCCAGGAGGCACCAACGCTCCCTGCTCATCAGGGACAGGACTGCTGCTAGGTTGCTCGGGTCCCTGAGAAGATGCCCCCTTCCCCTAGGGACTGGACTTTCCTCCCAGGGCTGACATTATATTTTTGTTTATTCTTAAACAAAGAATAAACCACCAATAACCACTTAAACCACCAATTTCTAAAATTCAATGGTATCTTCTTTCAGAGACTTACGCCTTTGTCAGCATTGCTGCCACTCCTCATCCTCCCCCACCCTCTCCCCCATCTTTTTCTAAAAGTAGCAGGCCACACTCTTACATGTCCATTGGCCAGTGGGATTTTTTCTGTAAGATCCACACCGTCAGCATACGCCTGGAGTAAACCAAAAATATCTCTTGTTTTGACGGCCTCACAAAGGCTGTGAAGTTTTGCTGCATTGTCCGCGTGCCTCTTCCTCGCGTATTTCCTCTCGATGTACTTGGCAGTAATGTAGTCCTTTCTGGCATTCCTGAAATCAAGCATAATTGCCTTGTAAACGATTAAGGGCCTCTATTCAAACATATCTAACCTTCCATCATCTGTTAACAATTTAAAGAAACCCAGCATATGCCCTCCTTGCAGGAAGTGCTGGTGTATAGGAAGCGAGCCACCGTGTGACCACAGCAGTGCCTACATCCAGTGACACCTGGAGCCCCCCTTTTAGAAGCGTTGACACTTTCCAGTTTCCATCACAAGAGGCCTCTTGGCCCTGGTGCAGGGTGCCTGGGTCTTACTCAGGGGCCAATGGTAGGCAGCCAGGCTAGGCAGAGGGGGAGGCCCTCCTCAGAGGTGAAGACTGTAGCCTCTCAATGGTGGGCACCGTGCCTGGCAGGAAAGAAACACACCACATGTCTGATGCACCAGAGCAAACTATCGGCTCTGTGGTGTATAGTCTGGCCTCCCCACGGCACTGTGTTCAGACCACACCTTCCCACCCAGCAGGGAATGGCTGTGCCTCCCGGAAGCCCAAAGAAGCAGGGGTTCAACTTCCACCGCCACCACACTGATAGTGTGTCCGGGGACAAGAATTTCATCTCTTGAGGCATGAAGGTAGGTTTATGCCGAGCATGTACCATGTACCCTCATGGAACTGTGAGAAGTACGTGAACTGACATTTGCCGGGCCCTGGAACTAACTGATGAACTTAAAATGTAGAGAGCAAGAAAAACAGGAGCGGCTGGTCAGAGGATTCTCAGCATCTTACTCCAATGACCTTAACAAATAACAGCAGAGCAATAAAAGACGCAGACGGGATTTCCGAGAGGCACAGGGAATGCTAAGGTCCCTGTGGCTACCCGGTGAGAAGTGACGGGGAGCAGCCCAGAAACCCATCAGCTGAAGAATGGATAAACAAAATGCTCTCTCCACATAATGGAGAACTCGTCAGCCATAGAAGGAATGAAGTACCAACACAGGCTGCCACATGGACGAGCCCTGAAAACGTTACACAAAGTCAAAGAAGCCACCCAGACACACAAGGCCACACAGTATGATCCCGCTTACATGGAATGCCTGGAAGGGTTAAATCTGTGGAGATAAAAGGTAGGTTAGCAGGGGTGGGGGGAGAAGGAGGTGCTGGTTAACAGGTGCGGGGTTTTATTTCGGGGGGATGAACATGTTCTACAATTGCAGTGATGCGGCTCCTGGATAGCTCAGTCAGTGAAGCATCTGAGCTTGGGTCATGCTCAGAGGGTCCTGGGATGGAGCCCCACACTGGGCTCCCTGCTCAGCGGGGAATCTGCTTCTCCCCGTCTCTCCCCAATGCTCATGCGCATGCGCTCTCTCTCTCTCCCTTTCTCAAATAAAATTTTTAAGTAAAATAAAATTGTGGTGATGGATGCACACTCTGTGAACATGAATACTGAATTTACATTTAAATGGGTGAACTGTATATGAATACAGTTCATTAAATCTGTTAAAAAAAAAAAAAAAGCATGTCAGAGAAAACTAAATTCCACCAATAACACAAAAACTTAACTTTAGCCAGTAGATGAACAGAGACATAGGGAGAATGGCACTGACAAGATTGATGCCCTTGGTTCTTTCCTGGAAACTATTTTCTGGAAAGTGTGAAGTACCTTGAAATTTCAAAAAGTTGGGGTGGGGGGTGCAGGGGGAAGGAAAAGCCAGGGCCTGGCGGTTGGCTCTGAGAGATGGGACGGCCCAGGGTCTCTCAAATGGCTGCTCACACTGGCTCCACTGCTCCCTGTTGAGGGCACTGCAGACAAGCCCTTCCCGTGACAACACCTGCTGTTGTCACGAAACAGAAACAACTGGGCTGTTGCAGGTGACACGAGATAGCACACTTAGAGCATTCTAGAAACACCAGCGTGGAATGAAGGGGCTCATGGTGCCAAGTGAAACCTGCTCAGCTCTTCTCAGCTCAGGCACTGCTCCTTCCCATCCTGCCACCAGGGCTCTGCCAACCGCATCTGCTATCAGCACCAGTCACGAGTCCCTCAGATCAATACCCCGGGGCCCATGCTGTAGCACACCAGGGCTGGAGTGGGCAGGTCAACTCCAGGCTCCGAGAAGGTGGCAGGGGCTTCATTCCCCACTGTTGATGACCTGACCTAAGACACCCACCACCTGGGTGTTTAGAAAATGCAGAAAGCATGAACTGTGCTAACCAACTTTACATGTGTCACCTCACAAAGGTGCGTTGCCTGTGGGCTTACAGGTCCAGTGAGACGTGCAGTCTCATTTGGTCCTGACAACAAGGCTATGAGCTTTGTCTCCACCTTACAGAAAAATAAACCGAAGCTTATTAAGGGGACATAAAGGAAACCTGGTGACTCAGTCAGTGAAGCATCTGCCTCCAGCTCAGGTCATGATCTCAGGGTCCTGGGATCGAGCCCCGCATCAGGCTCCATGCTCAGCAGGGAGTCTGCTTCTCCCTCTCCTTCTGCCCTTCCCCCTGCTCCTTTTCTCTCTCTTCTCTCTCTCTCTCTCTCTCCCTCTCCCTAATAAATAAAACCTTAAAAAAAAGGTGTGGGGGACCTAACATTGTTTCCTCCCACAGCTGGCAAGCTCCCTGAGGAGGTCTCCTGGCACAGCCTGGCACACACAGGGAACTGCTCAGGGACTCTCTGGGCTTGATGACAGGCCAATCTGACAATGACTCTAATCCTACAGATCTCTTATTATGAGTGGTTGGACTAGATGGCTGTCAAGTTTTAGGGAGTTTCAATAATCCTTGTGGGACGGACAATCACCACTGTGATCTCCCCTGCCTCCTTTGGATGGAGCTGGAGAGATACTGGACCCTTCACTTATTTTTTAATGTATTATTCATCTGCCCAGGGCTCTGCGTCCCCAGAAGGTCATACCTACACAAGTATGGGAACGCACCTGCTTTATGCACCACCACGCTCTATGGCGCTGTGAAGGAAGTTCACCCTGCCAGCGCAATCCCCTCCACACTTTTTTTTTTTTTTTTTGGAAAGGCTTAGACTTTTGGAGAAAAGCAGTGAACTTAAAATAACAACACACTTGGCATGTGTTCAAGAGAGGTTTCTTGTACTTGTGAAGGATGGGCCTGTGTAAGGGTTCCTCACAGAGGAGGAACGGTGCTGCCTCCACAAGCAGACATTCATCAGTGGGCTTCCTCTTTTCACCTATTTCTATTTCTCCATAGCGCCACCCAACCCAAATCCAAAATCTGGGGATTCACAGGCCACTAGAGGGGTCTTTGGCTTCCCTTTCAGCAGATTTATCTGCAGATGGTATGTTCTTCTGAGATGAAGCCAGAAACAGTACACTCCTTTTCATTTGCAAGTAAAATACTGGCTTATATAATAAGTAGCCACTGAGCTGAGACTTTATCTTTGACTACTTGATTCATTAAATATGTATTGAACCACCACAAGCAACATGATGTGGCGGGAAATACAAAAAATTAGAAAGATACAATTTATTAAAGAAATATGTGTCAATACTTTATAAAGTGGGATGAGAGGGTTTTTTTTGTTTTTTTTTGTTTTTTAGATTTATTTGATGGGGGTTATGGGGAGAAAGCACATGCAGGAGTGCAAGAGCTGGGCAGGGAGGGGCAGAGGGAAAGGAATAGGGAGAAGCTGACTCCCCACTGAGCAGGGAGCCCCATGATGAAAGGTTTTAAAACTGAGCCCAATGCTACAGAAGCACAGAGCCCAGCAGTTAATTTCACCTGAGCAGGTATGAAAGTAGGTGGCATCTTGCTATCACACTGGCCCTCATTCTGGGGGGAAAGAGAGAGAGAGCTAAACTTCCTTTTGATTTGTGCCAAGGTTGGGGGGGTGGTCTCAATATAGACAGAACATTCATATTGAAGGATTCAAAGCAGACAGTGATCATTTTTTAAGAATCATCTGGCCCTAGAATAAACAAATTCCTTACTTTTATAAAGCACCCCTGGTATTGGATGAAATTATCATATGCTTTGTTCAAAATTGATCATTATTATAGCATTTCAGGACACTGGTACCTTCTTTTTAAGCACAGGTATCAATTAGACTGTAAATAAATAAATATGCCACACTGGACTATGAAATTTCCTTTACTAAACAGGATCATCTAGCTATCCTAGGAAGAGCTGGCTCACCTCTGGGTAACTCTAATGAAAACCTAAATTGAGAGGACGTTAATTTTGAGGGGTATGTGGGATCGCTGTGTAGCACTTACGTTGCCTCTACTGCCCACACCTATGGTGAACAGAGCTGCCAACACCACCTAAGTATGTGTCACCTCACCATCCCACTGATAATCATCCCAATGGCGCTATGAGCAGGGAAATGTGATCTCCTGCTTATATCAGAGGAGAAGGCTCAGAGAAGCCAGCAAGCCTGTCCAGGTCCCACCACTGGGCTAGGGCTGGATTTCTACATCTCATACTGTCTCTCCAGGTCTGGGTAAGAATACAGATTTGGAACTCAGGTCTTTATCCAGAAAGGACAATAACTTAGGCTCACACCTGGTATCCAATCTCATGGAAATGCTACAGCACAAGCATTCGCTCTAGGAGTCCAACATGAATCAGCTCTAATCCAACACCAACCAAATGGTCATCTCAGATATCTGATACATGACAGGGTGTATAATGGCCACAGGCTGTGTTCATGCCCTTAGATGTCTAGGCTATCTTACTGCATTAAGTTACCCATCTCAATGCAGAAGAACACAGATCCTATGATCCCAGCTTCCCAAAGGCACGTCCCAACAAATTGGTTACAAACACTGAAGTCCTCAGCTTTTGCTATGAGCCTGTGTGCTGCCTATTTGGGAAAGCTCTCTCTAAGCACATTGCACTGTTCCTCACCCAATGTCCTTTAGGAGGACCTGTGCCATCCATTCCCTCTCAAGCTACTCCAAGGGCAATGCTGTCTCTGTAAATGGATTTTTCTACTCTCTCTTCTCACATTTTCCTCATTTCTTCCTCTCCTGCTGGAAACACTTGGATCCAGACTCACCACTCCAACGCAGGTGCTGTGTCTCTACTGGCCTGCAGACACCCCCCTTCCTTCCATGTGCTTCACTCTGCCTCAAAACATAGCAGTAACCACCCCCAACCGTTTGGAGCAGACAGGCCATCCACTGCTCTGACCTGCTATTCTCCCACCCATCTTTCACTCTCAGTGACCAGTGTGATCTCGGTGATTATGCTCTGTTTGAGAAGATTGGCAGGAAAATACCCTGTTATAAGGTCTGCTCATGGGGCCAGTGGGATGCATGATGAGGCACAAAACCTCCTCCGTCAGGTTTTGTGTCAACAGTAAAACAAAAACAAAAAATTTTTGTTGAAGAAACCATACTCCACATTTGAAAGTACCCTGAGAAAGAAAAGAATACATACTCATGTATCTATGACAACTGACCCTCCCAGTGGCTGAGCAGTTAGTTATGCAGAGGAAATGGGCAGAGAGAACTCCCCTGACGCAGAAGGCGAGGGGGCACCCACACACCCCTCAAGGGTGACAACTCGCCATTCTTCCTTCATAGACACAGAGCATCAGCCAACACTGTCTTCCTGTGGTTTCTTTCTAAGAAAACAAGCCACGCCAAATTTTCATTTGGATATCCAAAAAGGTGACTTACCAAAAAAACCCAGGCTGATTTATTCCCTAAAGAAGCAATTACTGAGATACCCCAAGCTTGTTTTTCTCCTGTGTCTCAGGGCTTGGGTACAAGGCCAATCTTTGCTCAGAAAATGGAACAGCCAGTTCCATACTTACATGTCACTGCCCGGGTTGGGTTTGACGGAGTCCTCAGCTGGAAGGCAATACTCCATAATCTCATTAAAGCCTGCATTCCCAATATTCTTGGCAAGCTGCAAAAACAGAAGTCTATTTCAGGGTACTCAATTATTAATCCATTCCACTGTGACACACTACTCATGCACTGATGATTTATTTAATAGCCACTAAGAAATAGAGCAATAAAGTGGCTTGCCTTTAATAAAGATGGACAAACCCCAAAGGTACCCATAAACTTGAGGTAAGAAGCAGCACATCTATCACAGACAAATGTTCTCATAAAATGTCCCCTGGAGAGAGCACCCAGATGGACAGGAAGAAGCAGTAACTTGGTCCAAGGAGAGTGTCCATCCTTACCCACCCTCCCAAAAAACTCATGCTCCAGTTGAAGTGGCTCAAACAAAATCTATTTACACCAGCAAGGAGGTGTCTCTGATAGAGTCAAGAGGGTACTGGGCCAGGAAGCTAAGACTTGGGTTCAAATTATGGTTTAACTCCCTGATTTTGTGACCACACACAAGTCAGTTTACCTGGGTTTCAATTTTTCATTGGTAAAATGGGGATGATACCTGACTTGTTGGGTTGTAATTAATAATAATAATAATAATAATAATAATAATAATAATAATAATTTAGACAATTTAGGTGAATACATTCTATACAATGAAACACTAAAAATGTATTTGTTCCAAATGTAAGTAAGGTCCTCCCTTCAACAATTCACTTTCTTATTTGTTAAAAATTAAATGAACACATCTTAGTTAATGCTGATTGGATACTAGGCACTACACTCGGTGAAGCAGGCAGGAAGACAGACATCAGTTTGTCTTAGTCTAGCGACCCTGACAATATGGCAACCGGCACTCTCTTGAAAGGATCACAAACTCCTACTAGTGACCAGGAGCTCCTTGAAAGCAGGGGTTTAATCATCTTATTCCAGCTCCCAGTCCAGCACCTGACAGGGATTAGCTTCTTCAGTGTTTAATGAAATAAATCCGGTGGAGGGGGGCACCTCACACAGGGCTTTGGAGAGAAGAGACGTTTTAACTTCATGTTGAAAATGGCAGAGTGGCCATTTTAACTTCATGTTGAAAATGGCAGGGGGCCTCTGCTGTTTCTACTCTCGATGAATGATGTGGACACAGGGCCACCGGGAGGAGGTCCTAGGAGATATGGTTGCAGTTACGTACGGTTACGTACAGTGAGATACGGTTCCTGTGCAGCCCCTTTTCTCCCCAGAGGGAGCTATCTGAAGAAACAGCCAAAGGGATCTGAGTTAAGGTGAGGCTGAACTTTCTGGTGGCAAGTAACATCAAACAGTGAAATGGGATTGTGAGGGATGCAGAAGGACAGGGGACACGTGTCAGCTTATTAACTCTATGATGAGGCTTCCTAATTTTGTTGTCCTTAAATGAACAGAGCATCTCAGATGGCCCAAAGCACCAAGCACTAACCAACCCCACTTGGGCCCCCATCCTGGCCTGATGGCCTCAGGCCACTGTCAGGTGACAAAACCCCAGGGCCTCACTGCGGTTTCCCCAAGAATAAGGCTGATGGTCAACCATGTCGGGTGACAGATCCAGAGCTGAACCTTGGTATCAGATCTGTTTAGAGCCAGGCATGCTCTAATGATGCCATCTTTCAATATAATGTGGACACCGGTCTCCTAGCTAAGCACAGCCATTTTCAGAGGGTAAGTAACAGAACAAGCCACAGCACCCCTCTGTGAGTGAGGGGCCCACATGCCTCTGAGTCTGTGGTACGCAGATGGGAGGGGGGCGTGAGGAGGAGACTTCCCCAGGAATCGGAAAGCTGCTTCCCTTCTGCTTGGACTTGGCTGGTTTACCAGGGGACAGCTGGTCCAGGGAGCCACCACATCCGTGCGTCACACTTATCCAATGCAGAGAAATGTGCCGCCTGACAGTTTTGCCAAGTTCCAGTGAATATTTCAGCCTGCAGAGAACTTCTTTAGAATCATCAACAAAAGCAAAGCATTTGCAGATGGAGGCTGCAGGGTCATGTTAAGAAAACGTGGGTCCCATGCAGGCCAAGTGGGCAGGAGCCAAGGAAGCAGGATGGCTGGTGTTAAGCAGGCCCCAACACATACGTCCTCCATTCCCAGAGGACTTTGAGGGCTGTGCTGAAGCAGACATGGGGCCAGATTAGATCTAGGAGCGTCTGGGGCATTTTAAGTGCTATATTACTCAGCAAAGCCAATGCCAGCCCTGGGTCAGTGTGCAAATGCACAGTGAGTTCTCAGGAGTGCTAGGCGCTGAGCATGAGACAGGACCCTGCTTAGAGAGAGAGCTCAGTCTAACGAGAGGGACATGAATAAAAAGAGATGCATGGTGATGAGGGCTGGGAAAGGAGCCCGTACTGGGTACTACGAGTATGGACACGGCAGGTGTACACCAGCAGGGCAGCTGCTTGGCCAAGATGCCCACTTTATCTCACCTGCCTTACATGGAAGCCTGTGTGTCTCTCTCTCACTGTATGGAAGCACCTGAGCACAAGGACCAGGAGTTCCACATTTCTGGAGATCTGTAGCACCTACCTGTGCAGGGTCCACAGAATCACCGAGAGGGCTTGAATTTTACTCAGAAATTGTCTTAGAGTCTGGGGTGAGGATGGGGAAATCTGCCCGTCTTCATGTTTCCAGGTGGAGGCATATCTACTATTGCGATATACTTCTCTGTTTCTGCACCACCCCCCAAGGGGAGGAGTGGGCAAATGAGAGAAAGAACTTCTCTGAGACAGGGTCTCAGCCCCACTGTACATATAGGATGCCATCCTAGGGGCGATGGGCTCCTCCTGCCCGAGCCTGAGACTTCAAACTTGTGAACCTTGTCAACTAATCTGGCTTTTCTTAATAACAAAGCAGATTTTTGATCTCTCAACTGGTTCCATATCCATGCAGGGAAATGGAATGTTATTTACTGGGCCACTCACATCCCAGAAGGGTGGAAGGCTAGAGACCATGACAATGTACAAATGGGTTAGGCCCAGGGAAGGGAAGGCACTGGACCCCAGCAAGCCAAGCTAAGAATGCAGTGAGCTCTAAATTTTTACCTCCAAAAGAGGGAGCACCAAAAAAAAAAAAAAAAAAAAAAAAAAAAAAAAAAAAAAAGATACTCTGGGGAACACGGAAATTGTATTTTCATTTAAAAAAATTATATTTTCATCCAAGGCTTTAAACATTCTATTTTGACATATTTTACGAAGTATATAATATACTTCTCAGTAATACTGCTGTAGTTAGAAATTGTTTTATATATATGTATGTATGTTTTGGTGTTCAACTTTTTTTGGTGTTTACTTTTTTTTAAGTAATCTTTACAACACCAGGCTCAAACTCAAGACCCCGAGATCAAGAGTGGTAAACTCTTCCAATGGAGTCAGATAGCCGCCCCTCAATCTCTTTCTGATAGAGTTTGTGGCTGAGAAAAAGTTCAAGAGATGTAATTTAAATAGAACAGAACACAGGCTCTGGGGTATGATGGTCCAGAGTGTAATACCTGGCTTCACCGTTCCAGCCCCTTTTTATAAGACAGTGTTCTTGCTTAGGTTAGACACAGAGCACCTAGGACAAGGCCTGAGTGTAACAGGTGCTCACTAAGCAGTGGCTGGTACACGCCTCTTGCTGCCTTCAGCTTCCTAGGAGTGGCTTTAACTTAATCCCAGGTGAAACAGCGCTTCCAGCTGTAAGGAAGCTCTGATCTGCAGGCCTCCATCACTGGGCTCTCCTTCAGACCTGGCCGTCAGCCGACCTGCTCTATGCTGGACAGCTTGTTAGCTTATTAACAATGTCTCGAGAGGAGAGGCAGGACAAAGTTAGGTAACACAGGCCAGAGCCAGCAGTATGTGCACCTAGGTGCGTGACCCTGTGCTTCAATTTGATGGAAAAGATTTTTAAATTACTGACTCAACATCAAGTTCATAATTCCAAATTTCCCTTTATTAATTTCATGCCAAATGGTGGTGTCAAATTGATCATAGGCTACAGGGACCCTAGTACCACTGGTGCTGTTTTACATGTGAACTAAAATCAATGCTGAAATGATGATCTATGTTAGGGAGGAAACTTATCTTTTTTTTTTTAATTTTTTAAAATTTATTTATGATAGTCACACACAGATAGAGAGAGAGGCAGAGACATAGGCAGAGGGAGAAGCAGGCTCCATGCACCGGGAGCCTGACGTGGGATTCGATCCCGGGTCTCCAGGATCGCGCCCTGGGCCAAAGGCAGGCGCCAAACCGCTGCGCCACCCGGGGATTCCGAAACTTATCTTTCTAAAATCTTTGTTCAGGACAATTTCTGAAAGCAGGTTTGCTTTAAAATCTAAAGATATCTAGCAGTACGTGCTAGAGTACCAGTTCAAAGGGCATGACTTCCCTTCATGTACCTGGTTCCTTTCTGCTGAATGAGACATGATTTCTAAAAGCAGGTGGAGGGAAGAAAAGATGACTGCTACCCGGCCACCTTCATGGATGCCGCTGAAACCCATTCAGTTAATAAAAATATTAGAAATCAAACATGCTTTGAAACCAAAATAAGAAAGGAAATAGTGAAACTGCCACCACGGTGTACCATCCAAGAGAACTGTGTGCAAACCTGAGACCAGAAAATAATTTACGAGCTTAAGCAAAAAGCTTTTTATCATGAAGAAGGAGGCCATATGGGAGGACAGGAGTGACATTCTATGTGACGAGCGTCTGTCTGTTTAGAAGCACCATGCCAGCCAAGAATGAAAATCCCTGCTTGTCACAGCATACCATCCTGAGATCTGATTTTCCTCAAGGACAGAGAATGTCTGAGCCCATAAAGTAATTTGGCCCAGGCTGCTCCCATGGAGACACTGGAAGGTTACTTTCCAGTTCACCCTCTTGACAGGGTGTGGAGAAGTTTCCTCAACATCTGCTGTGCAAGAACACATACCATCGGGAACGACTCAACCAAACAGCCTGATGTCACTGCTCTGCGCATCCTACAGGTTCATTCGTGCAGCAGACGAGGACACTGGAATCTTCCTGCGGATTCACACACACACACTAGGACACAGGGATTATTCTTCCAAAAGGATTTAAAGTCATCTTGGAGTAGGGAATAAGGAGAGCTAATCCTTTACAGTTCTTACTATGTTCCAGACATAATTCTAGACACACACAGAGAGACATCTATGTGTCAAGGCTTCAGGAGAGCCTCTGTTCAAGCATCCAACTGTCTAAGCAGAACAAAAGAACTGGGATGCCTTAAAAAGTCTTGAACTTATAGGGATGCCTGGGTGGCTCAGTCTTGGTTAAAAGTCTGATTCTTGATTTTGGCTTAGGCTATGATCTTGGGGTCATGAGACTGAGCCCTGCCTTTGGCTCTACACTCAGTGCAGAGTCTGGCCGTCTCTCTCCCTCTGTTCCTGCCCTCACTTATGTGGGTGTGCACGCTCATTCTCTCTCAAATAAATAAATAAAGGAGTGTCTGGGTGGTTCAGTCCATTGAGTGTCCAACTCTTGATTTTGGCTCAGGTTGTGATGTCAGGGTCCTGGGATCATACCCATGTTGGGCTCTGGGCTGTGCATGGAGTCTGCTTGAGATTCTCTCTCTCTCCCTGCCCCCTTCCCCGCTTAAGCTCAAATAAACTTTAAAAAATACATAAATCTTTTTTAAAAAGGGTTGAACTCATGTTTTACAAATGAATCCTAACCCCTGACACACACTGTCCACGCAGTGCTTGACTGAATAGCTGAGCAGTGAGGGTTCTGGACAGGATGTCAGGCCGTCATCCTGGCACCCAGTGGGTGGGGGTGGGGAGATGCCCACCGTCCATGAGCATGAACCACATCACCACACAGGCAGGGTTGAGAGGGAATCAGGGGATGGGAGTGAACCTCACAAGATTTGGGGCCCTTTTTCCCTCTATTTTTCTGTAACCACTGAGGAAGAGACAGACAACGGAGAGTCTGGAACTACAGCAGAGGTCAGGTTCTGGAAATACCTGCAGGTAGGTATTAAATGAGCAGGCTCTGCCTGACAGCTCCATCAGGGCTGACAGCTGGCCAACTGTTAAACTCCTGTGAGCATGCATAGACAGAGGCTCTGGGAGATAGAGACCAAGATTCTAACTTAGCATCAGAATCCATCTCATCATTTCACTGAGATGTAGACATCTTCCCTTCTACCTTCCTTGGCCTTTTTCTGTTTAGTAGGCAAGAGTCTCATGAGTCTCATGAAGACCATGCTTAGGTTTTGAGACCTATTTAAGCAGGTATAACAGATGTGCTGGGGTCAAGCTCCTACAGGCTCACGAAAGTCATTAGTAAAATTACATTATATGAACTCACAATTACACAAATTGTATTAAAAACAAATAGTCAAAACTCATCACTTCCTAATCATTTTACTACTCTGTTTCTGAAGTCACAGACAATCACCATTTGTGAGGTGAGCTCATTGTATAACAGGGTGTGTTTACTCAGCACCTCTTTCTCACCACACAATCGGTAACTCACACTGGTTACTGATGATGGCAAAGATTTGACAAGAAGGCCACGGTGAGATCATGACATCATGCAGAAAAGCTGTTAAACATTTGATGGGGAAGGGTACAGGGATGGGAATGGCAGATGGGGGAAGAGGAGTGACAGCAGTGAATGCTCACATGCTCACTACACAGGCACACAAGCCACTACAAAGGCCAGTTATGGCCCGGGCTCCTCAGAGGTTAAGTGCAAGCTCCGGAATCAGATGAAAGGATCCTGTCCCAGATCTGGCACTTTATAACTATATAACCTTGGGCACATGAAAATATTCTAAGCCTCAGTTCCTCCTTTGTAAAGTGGGGATAAATACCAAGGTCATTGGGTTGTTGTGAAGGGGAAATGAGCTAATATATACCAAGTGCTCTGGGAAGTACCTCATACAAAATAAGCAATTATTATTTCACCAGAAGTCACTTAACATTGCCCACTGTTTTGAGAAAACCAGTAGGACAGTACAGTAACTGCCTTAGTTTACCAGTGCTTTCTGAGAATTTGTGTTTCTCTGAAAATATACTGTGGGAATCTCAAATTTATGCCATCATCAGCTTCCCAGGATTCCACTTGTACACAGATGGCTCTAAGACACAGGAGGAATGTACCACGACATTAACGATAACCACACTGACGATCCAAGAATACACTGCTTGAGTCTTGCCAAGTCCAGCTTAGTTTTAAACTTTAAGTCATCAAGAATATTGCTAACCGGGAGACCAGAATTCACTCTAGTTTCTCCCAACTTTGTCTTTCAAGACCATAAAGGAATTCTTTGGAAAGACTGGAAGGATTTGACAAGATAGTTCAAAATGCATTGTGAGCTCAGACATGCTGGTTCTAGGGCAGTCATCAAGAAAATTTATGGCCCCTTGAGAGGTTATACTGACCACAATAATTGATTTTCTGTCAAGACTATTGTACTTTTCATTACAATCAACAGCAATCTGTAACCACTTAATGTTCACTGTCCAATGCCCAGCTACACCTAGAATTTCTAACACTGCTTCCTACCAGCAATTGCAAATTTTGAAAACAGTTCACAAAAGCTTCCTTTTAGGTGGCTCCGAAACACCTAGTGTGATGTGCCTTTCCCTCAGTGAGGCCGGTCTCAATACACTGGATGCTACTTCACAGAAAATGCTTCAACCTCTCAGTCTTAATGGACATCGCACTGCACAGCTTATGTGTTCTCACTGAACCAAAATGAAACCTTCCTTAGAAACAAAGGCAGTGAAAGCAAAAACCAGTATCTCCCCCAAAGGGTAATAGTAAGGGGGCAGGGAAAAGTGCACTAGAGGCTTGAGCCAAATGGTGACCACAGACTTGGCAGGAATCTGCAGGTGACTTGGGGGGAATGAGTCCTTGATTATCTCTGGGCTTTGTGTTCCGCGTGTGGCAAAGGAATGAAGTAAGCTCGACAGTGCCACCATCCTAGTCCACGGTCTCCCAATAGTCTCAGCCCTCCTTTTAGCCCTCCTTTTAATCACTTCACTTAATTCATTTAAGAATAAAGTTTTACAACAAAAAGTGCCCTCAACTACTAGTAGCTAAGAAGGAGGAATCATCACTGAGGTTCTAATTGGCCAAACCCATCTGGCAAAAATCAACAACCATCAGCTCAGTGGAATTTCAAGAAGACAAAATGGATTTGAATACCAAAATAAAAACTTGGTTTTTAGCTTATTCATTTCCATTTCAAAATCAAGGACTTGAGAGTTACCAGCAGCTCAGATGTTCCTAAGACATCTAATGTGAGGGACTGCATCCGGGAATAGTGAACCCCGAGCTCCCGGTGGATTCCAGAACACTCAATGCAGGTCAGGATGCCCAGATTGGTGGAAAGCCATGTAGGATCTGCCAAAGAGAACAGGGAAAATTGGAGCTTGCAGTAAGTAGAGGGCCGGGGTCACAACGTTTTTCCTGGAGTTACTGCATGTGGAGTTTTGAGCATGAGCATTTTCTCAATCCTTAACACAGCTGGAGCTCTCATTCATCATTCATTCGCAATAGCACCGGTTTATGCACAACACACACACATGCACGTGTCTGCTCCCCCTCCTCATTCCATCCCTCCATTTATTTACTCATTTATCCTGCCCACCCTTCCATTCATTAAGAACTCCCAAGTGACAGGTGCTGTGTCCAAGAATAAACAGGCCACAGTGCCCTCTAGTGAGCGTAGGCTTTTGAGGGCTGTCCTGAACAGACCACGCAGGTCGTCAACCTTGGTCAGACCAGCAAAGGGGAAAGAAAACCCCCCCAGTCTAGTGCTGTCTATATGGGGATGCCTGGGTGGCTCAGTGGTTGAGTGTCTGCCCTTGGCTCAGGGCATGATCCCAGAGTCCCGGGATCAAGTCCCAAGTCAGGCTCCCTTGCAAGGAGCCTGCTTCTCCCTCTGCCTATGTCTCTGCCTCTCTTTCTGTGTCTTTCATGAATAAATCAATAAATAAATCTTAAGGGAAAAAAAACACGTCTCTATGTTCACCAAATGCTAATGGTAATTATGGAGAACACATACTATGTGCCGATGCCATACTCTGTGCTCAGCACTTTGGGAGCAGCAGTGATAGTTCTGTATCACAAGAGCCTCAGAAATTACAGATACTGATATATAATACTTCATTTAGCACAGACAAGGGTGCCAGCAGGTGAACAGGACAGGTGTCTTCACAGTGCAGAAAGGAGAAGGGCCTTGCTCAAGGGGGTGGAGAACCAGACCACAGCCCTGCCTGGGCCGAGGCCCGATGTCATCTGGCACTGTGTCACCGTGCTTCTCAGAGCAGTTACCTACTCACTGAGGCATCCTACTATGTGTGGGCCACACAGCAGACACTCCAGAAGTGCCTGATGTATAGGTGCTAGATTGACTAAAAAGGAGGCATTCAAAATAAAATCTACTCGAGCACATCATCACAGCCTTTATTAGGTACCATTCTCTTTCGAACTGCCTGCTGCCTTTAGAAACTCACGGCAGGCAAATAGTGTAACCTGGGTCCCTAGATGATTGTCAAGTTCTTTTTTTAAATGTTCAAGTTACAAAAAACATTATCCATTCCAAAATACTTCTGGGCATCTGCATTTTCACATCTATCGTATTGGCTGATTCATGCTCTTGGCAGGTATGAGTGCGTTTTGACTACTTTATACCAAGTGTCACGTCACCCATCTTGTCTCAGCATTTGCCAACAGAAATGTCCATAGCTTTGACTTCTTTCTGGAAGCATTTTAAAAGTCCAAGTGCTGCACCATCCTTCTCTTTTCTTAAGAAAAAGCATGATTCACTATTTATCACTCCCTCATCTCCTGCCAACAGGTCATTTTTAGTGGGTCTGAGACTGAGGCAGTTCCTCAAATTACCCCCAGATATACAGCCTTTGGGGCAACATGAAACACCCAGCAATTCTCAACTGCCCACGCTGTTTTTGTTGTGTTTGTTTCTTGTAAGAATGGTCAGAAAATTAGAAGAATGAAAATGGTAACTGACCATTCTACCATCTTTCTCATTTTGTAAATGTCCAGAAGCAGCTTTTCCAAAGCTCCCGACCTCACAGCACCATTTCATCTTAATCAGAAGAAAGCCACTCTTTAAGCTTTTAAAATACCAGCGATTAAAATCTACAATGTTACTCTATGTCAATTAAAAAATGAAGACCCTGAGAGGGTTCATGAAAAGGCAGAAATAAACCTCTCATTTCACAGAACGTGGCAACCTGGGAGGGACCCGAAAACCCTCTGGGCCAGTTCCTTCATTTTTCATACAGGAAAACCCACACTTAACAAAGACAATGGCTCTCCCAGCATCACAGGCTAGACAGTGGCTTAGAGTCTACAAAGTAGCACAAAGGGAGGATGGGGTAAATCCCGGGAAAAGCCACCCCTACAGCTGATACAATGAACACATGACCTTGGTTTCAGCCGCCTTCCGTGCTTCCGTTTTCATTTCTCAAAAAGCTTTAAATCTTTTCAGCTCCATGGGCCTGTTCAAGGCCCGGAGGCAGGTGTCTTCCCACCCTCCTCCCATGCAGTCTGCACACAGCCCAGTATGCAGCTGCGACTGCAGGGCAGCCCTGGGTCTGCAGCACAAGGGAAAATTGGTGACTGGACTCTGAATCGGAATGAGATGTGACTGTCCAAGAGCAGTGGGGGCGGGGAGGGAGGGGGTGTCACCTGGCGCCCCACAGTCGCAACACACGTCATTGCCCGTCATCTTCTGCACTTCGGAGATGATCTCCTTTGTCAGTTCTTGGACTATGTTATTTTCCCCGGTATTGTCATCCCCCTTAAATGCATTGTTTAAAGCTTCTTCTTTGCTATTCTGCAGCACAGACATCCAACTAGAAAAATCAGAGATGTTGTGTTAAATCCCCAAGGGCTGCAGGATCCCGGCCCCCAGGCCCACCTCCCAAGTAACTTACATTTGACATTCCTGCTCATCCTCCGCCTGGAAATGGTACGTCCTGTCATCTGCATGGCAAGAGGAGTTTTGTCACTTGTGAGGCCGCGCAGTAATCTGCACACAATTCCCGCAGAAAGTGGTTTATAATTAACCTCAGGGAATAATCTCAACTCTCTGCTGGAAATGAACGATCTGTGGATCACTGGGCCCTCTCTCATGTCCTTCCCGTACCTTGCTTGCCCTTGCTCAGAGACTGGCTTTGACATTCAAATTCACAAATCTGCCGTCTCCCATCCCAGTTTATAAAAGACACGAGGCTTCCCCAAACTGAAGCTGTCCTGTGATGGAAACCATCATCATCTTTTTAAAAGCTTTGTTTTTTTAACTGGCCACAAAGTTGGGCCCCCAAAAGTAATTGCTACAGCCCTTTGAATAAAAAAAGCCTTTTCCAAATGAGTATCTTAGAAGTTTTCTGGCCTTTTTAGAAAAAGATGAGACATTCTAATAGGCTGTGGAAGTGCTGTATTTACAGAACAGCCAGGTGATGATGGGACACAAGCTGTATGCTCACACACAACCTGTGTGCAAACACGGCAACGACTACAAAGCTTGTGCCAGACTGCTGACCCCTGTGTGCAGAGCCAAGACGAGGGGCATGGGATGTGCTATTCTCACCAAAAACACAGAAGCTTGGTCCAATTGTGGGAAAACATCAGGGAAACCCAAGTTGAGGGGCACTGAACCAAAAAACTGATTAATCTTTTTCAAAACAAGTATCAAGGTCATGGAAGACGAGGCGAGGCTCTGGTATTGCTACAGCCTGTAGCATACAAAGAAAATAAAAACCAACCACAGGATCCTGCAAGGAGTCCCAGAGCGCCAGGGGAAACGCTGATATAATCTGAGTAAGAATCTAAGTGAATATCATCATCAATGTTAATTTCCAGGTTTTGAAAGCAGTACACATGGTTGGTACCATGTACTTAACTAGACAAGTCATGGTGGGGAGCAGATATTCAGAAATCCTGTCTATACTCAGTGTAAACTAAAGCCAAAAAGGAAATTAAATTTAAAACCAAACAGAATAAAAGGAGGAGACCCAACTTCTCCAGACAGCAGAGCAGTGACTGTTCTTGGGGACACACAAAACCCTCCGTGCCTCTCTGAATAAGCTCATACATCATCTTCCAGCAGTGGTCTTTATGCCCCCGGAAGCACGCTGGTCCTGAGAGCGGTTCCTGGTGAGCTGGCTGGAGGGACACCTAGGTCCAGGGAGGGTGGGTAAGTGACAAAGGTCAAATGCAGCCAGCAGCAGAGGAGTAAGGTTTCCGAATCATGGTCCCACATGCTTCTTCCCATCCTGACACTTGGGGGATTATAACTAAACTCTTGCTGCACCCCACCCTGTTACCGCAGAGAGGAATGGGACTTAAGAACAGTTTCAAGTTCAGAAAAATGAACCGAATTACACGATTCAGATGTTAGAGGCTGAGCCATGCTGAACTACCAGTGCTGGAAAAGGGGAACACTGCCCTTTTCCAGCTCCCACTTTCTGCCCTGACTTTAAAGGCCTCACCCAGAGGCAGGACCCACAGGGGCAGAGCCACACCCCAACCTGGGTGGGTCTCTGAGTTCTCAGGAAGCTGTGCTGTTGGTGGGTATGCTGGAGGCCGGGACTCTCACTGACCTGTCTCCTGGCCAGACCAGCCATGGCTCAAGGAGGAGAGTCAAGGTGGCGGAGGGGCAGCCCATTTCCTTTGGCCAATGCTATATTCTGAAATGTGAGGAGCAGGTGAAGTGCTCTGTGAAAACTTCCAAATAAGAATTTATCTCCTACAGACGCTCCTGAGATGTTTTCAAACTCGAGAATAGTTTCTAGCAGCTTCAACTATGAGAGAGAAGAAAAAGCAAGAGAAGATGGTAGCTGGGGCCCGGGAAGGGCTGTCTCTCTGCCTTAGGCTTGGGCTCCAACTGGCCACAAAACCGAGTGTGTGGACTTGGAAAGAGACTGGCTCTCTGTGGGTCTGTCCTATTCAGGGCACTGACCCAGGTGACCTCCAAATTCTCCTGTACCTTCCATCCTGCCAAGAGTGCCTGTGTGATTGAGAACAATGGGGCAGGCCTTGAATTTGCAAAGGGTAGGGTCGATGTGAGGGCAGCAGAGCTGGACAAGCTCCCGAAGAGCCGGCTGTGCCACGAACAACGCTCTCCTTGAGAAGCCCAGGCCCATGTGCAGCTTGTACAGAGCGAGGAATCTCTGGTGGCGGAAAGAATGGTAAAGTAGGGCCCTGCAGGGAACCAAATGAAGCCTGCTGTCCGTCTCTTGCTCTTCCAGGCTCTTTGGGTCACTCTGGAGCGGCTTCACAGGGTGAGGGTGACTCTTGGGGCCTGACAGACCCACAGCTGAAGTATCTTCCTCACTGCACACCATGCAGCTTGACTTTTATTCCTCCAAGCACCCAAATGTTTAAAGAGCTCAAATGCATCTTTGTAATACATTTCCCACCAGCCCAGCCAGCAGGCGGGGGAAGAACGGAGAGGGTAACAGCCTCGTTTCCTGTGTCAGGAAGACACGGACCCAAGCCTCAATCTTCTCGAGGAGCTCAACAAATCAGGGCTTCATCACTGGGCAGCGTTTCCCTAGATGATTCCTGGCCAGTTTTCTGGCTTCTCTGTGACGACCAAACCCACACAGCACGGTGACAAAGCATTATCTTCACAACTCCTCCCAGGAGAGTAGCACCTTTTGAAAACTAGGATGAAAAATTGGTAGGATTGGGATTCACTCTGCCCACTAAAGGACAGTGCGGGGAAGAAGAAACAAGAGCTTTTTACAAAGAATGACAATGGTTTCTGGCCAATTTACAAAAGCTCCTCAAACCGAATTCAGGAGCCCATTTGGGGATCAGGGGTGGGAAGCTATTGCCTGAGGTATTTATTATGCATTAGGTAGTAGAGCAAAGATACTGATGGAATCTTGGCAAATGCTGGCTTGCCAGAGCGTTCATACAAAACCAGATTTGCACAGGCCCACCTTCCCACATGTCCAAGGAATGCAATAATTCACGTTTGGTAGGTAGTGAGGCACACTTACCATCCATCCACTGACCCTCCTTAGTGCCTGACCCGGGGTTAAAAATGGGGAGTGCTTTCGAGTTGTTTACAAGTGTGTAATAAATGCTTCTGTGCTGCTCTCATGGTGGGGGGGCGGAGGGGGCAGGGATGCTGGAGGGACTGGGCCAAGTGAAGTGATGAGAAATGCTCACATCTGCCTTCCAGTGTGTGCACCACACGGGCAAGCTTTGTTAACTACTAAGGGCCCATCAGGTCTTGAAGGGTGACACCCTGCTTATCATGAGTTATCACTTCAGAAAAAGGGAACGGCCTAAAGCCTCCAAGTGGTCCCCAGCCTCTTGTTGATACCAGATTAGGACATCAAGTTCTCTGTTCACATAAAACCTCTGGAGGCAGGTAACCCCAGAAGTGATCGCATTTTATTTATTTTAAACATTTATTTATTTATTTATTTTAGAGAGAGTCAGAGAAAGAGAGAACTAGAGAGCGAGCTCAGGGGGGTACAGGCAGAGGGAGAGAAAGAGAAAGAATCTCAAGCAGACTCCCCACTGAGTGCAGAGCCCTCAGGGGCTCGATCTCATGACCCCGAGATCATGACCTGAGCCAAAAATCAAGAGTTGGATGAACCAACCAGCCCCCCAGGTGACCCTAGATCCCATTTTGAATATGGTCAGTTCTGCATGTTTACACTATCCTGTGTGAATGCAGAAGATCAAAAGCAGAAGAGGGGTAAACAAATTTGTGGCCCTCCTGAGCCAAGTAGGGACACGGGGTTTGAAGCAGGACAAAGCCGATTTTTATTTTACAAATTAAGTCTAGAATTCAAAGGACAGAACAATGCCCAAAGCCTTTACATCACACTGCTCAAGGCTCTCCCCCACCTCAGTACGGGGCGCAGTACAATGGGGACAATAGGGTACGAGGGTGAACTGCGGGCCTCTGTCTCCTCATCCAGAGAAGTGGAGGTGGCAATAATCACCTCCTAAGCTTGCTGTGAGAAATACATCACAGAGGAAATAAGTTCCAATAATATGACCCAACAGACATCTTAAAAAAGCAGACACCTCATGCTCTGGATACTAAGGCACATAAGACAGTGCTCACCATCCTAAAATGCATGCTAGACTTTTCCTCTACAAACTCAAATCCTGTGCCCAAATCCCTTATGACCCCCCCCCCCCCCGCCGCACCACACACACTCTGAAAGGGGATCTGGCTCCTTCTTTTCCCCAAACTGTAACCCTGCCACCCGAAAGTACCATGCACAAAAGGCCAATCTGGTTTCCATTAAGACCCACTAGTCTTTTCCCTTCTTCGTATGGTTCTGCGGTGATTCTTTTGTGTATGCCACAAAAAGGAAAAGCATACAGATGCAGAAAGACAAATTCTGTGGTAGGGAAGACAAAACAATTTCAAAAACCAAAGTTTCCAGGGCCCTTCTGAAGACTTCACCATGTTAGTTGTGCAACATTTCTAACATCACCCAAACCATGGAAACTTTAACAACAGAATCGTCCTTTTTTTAGTTAAGTGAGGGGATTTTAGGCTTGAGAGCTGATCTACTATAATCTCGTTTACAGGGGCCTGTGAGAGCAGGGCCGCCTTCAGCGTCAGGTCTGAAGCTGCAGAGACACTGGCAAGCAAGCCGTTATGAGTGGAAAGAGAGAGCATGTATGTCACATCAAATGAAGGCATTTCTCCCTGACAATCAATTCTGTGAAATGGGACTGATGCCCTAGCTGAGAATTTAAAATCATTTCTCTGTGGCAGAGTACCTGAGAAATAAACTTACGTGAAATAAGGTCAAAACACTTTTTCTCCTCGGGGTTGGTCTTCACTTGGCAGGTTAATAGGTTGAGCTTCGCAGGAGGCCGGTTAGCCTGTTCAAAAACAGAGAAACAGGGAGATGTGTGGGAAGGAGGGGAAAATCATATGGTATCATTTCTCTTTAAAATACAGCAAGAACATCGGGTACCTGGGAGGCTCAATTGGTCAAGTGTCTGCCTTCAGCTCAGGTCATGATCTCACGGTCCTGGGATTGAACTCTGTGTTGGGCTCTCTGCTCAACAGGGAGTCTGCTTGTCCCTTTGCCCCTATCCCTGCTTCTGCTCTCTCTCTCTCAAATAAATAAAATCTTTTAAAAAATACAGCAAGAACAGGGTTTCTGCTAGTTTACAAAGACAACTCGCAGAAGGCAGATTTTATGTAGGAAGGCACAACACAGCATGTCCTTAAATCTCAGCTCCCATGGGGAGGGCAGCTGCCACTCCCTGAGAGGGACGCTTGGTGGCCCACACACCCACCTGGCCAGGGGGACAAGTGATGCTAGCTCTGAGGTCGATGGCAGTGGGCTCCCTGAGATCAAATGCTCCATGGCTAACGCTCTGAGACATTTTGTCCCAATTCCTACTGATGACACAGATGGTTGGCTGGGTGACTTGGGCACCCAGCTCAATTTATGGTGATCTTAGAAGTGTTTTCCTCAGTGTAAACACTCATTTCCAAGGAGAGAATCTCACAGCACAATAATGACAAGAGAAAGAATTTTCCCTACTTTTTGAAGTCACAACAGATAATTGATAATTCTAAGTGCAAGTTTTAACAAAACTCATCTCATTTACGAAGTACCCTGAGTCCCCTGAGCACAGTGGCAACAAAAGATCACAATACATTTTTGTCAGAGAGGTGTCAAAATGGGTATTTTATTTATTTTAAAAGATTTTATTTATTTATTCATGAGAGGCACACACAGAGAGAGAGGCAGAGACGCAGGCAGAGGGAGAAGCAGCTCCATGCTGAGAACCCGATGTGGGATTCGATCCCAGGTCTCCAGGATCACACCCTGGGCTGAAGGTAGCACTAAACCACTGAGCCACTCAGGCTGCCCAAAATGGGTATTTTATTACCGTTTCAAAAACCACAATTAGTTGAAAAAAAAAAAAAAGCAAAGATCAAATGATAAGACAATTTAGAAGGAAAAAACCCCCAAAAAAACCTATTAATGGCAAAATGTCTCTCAGAAATCTTGGAGAAATCTCCAAATAAGAAAGGGCTTATTTTACCCACTCCCCAAGCTGCTGAGGGAAAGATCAAATAAAATGTCATACACTTCAACCTCTTACTCACCCTATCTTGGCTACCAGCCATGTTTTTAGGTTGTAAAAGCTTGGATTTGGGATTCATTGAGAAACACACACATGTCCACCCATACCTGGGCAGACCTGTGAGACCTTCATTCATTTGTAGATCTCTTTTCACTAAACTCAGAAAGTCAGGGTAAGGGAGCATAGTCTCTGTTAAAACAGGATGGATCCTTGCAGTGTGAACAGTTTGAGTTTGATAAAGGTAGGATAAGCAGAAGTTTGGATCAATAGGGTGGACCAGACTCACCTGGTTTGTGGCCACATTGGGCTCATCTCTTATATGAAAGTCACTGGATATTTTCCACAGTCATAGATGCCTAACAGAATCCTTGGATCATCAGAAATCAGTATTAAATAACTTCAAACTCTGTTCAATCTTGCAAACCTTGACAATTCTGAGTGAAAGTACCATCAACCTAATTTTGGATCTTTACCAATAGAAGCACCTGGCTCATCCAGGAACCAATACACCGAATGATATATTTCTATAGTGCCAAGGGGGAGACCACACCAAAATGCAATCACGGAATTTACCATATAAAGCAGGTGTCTAACTCATTAACTCCTGTGCATATGCATCTAGGGGACTTTCCTGGCCTACTTCCAAACTGCTGGTGTCCATCGAGTCTTAGGCACAGAAGCAGTAAGAGGGGTTGGTGTGTACAGAAATACTTTCATGCACAAGAAGGTAATTCTGAATAATACGAGTAGTTACATTTACTCATCTATTTGTAATAATAATGATTATGATGATCAGCCTATAGGAGGCAGATACTGTTCTAAGCATTTAAAAAAAATAATTCACTTAATCCTTCTGACCTTTGAGATATGAACTGCTTCAGTGTTATAAAGGTACTGGCCCAGATAGACTAAATAACAAGACGGACCTTATAAAGCTTGGAAGCAGTGAAGCAACATTTGAGCCAAGCAGCCTGGCCTCAGAGCACAAGCTCTTAACTGCTGCTCCTGGCTTTCTGCAGAAGGCAGAGTCATGAACCTGGACATATCTGTGGGTATCTTTCAGTGCAATGAAGAAGGTCAATGAACTAATACCACCCCTTCTCCGTCCCCTATAACTTGTATTCTTTCATTTTCCCTGTGCCATGAGGAAAGTTGCTCATTCTTACCGAGACAGCTACCATCAAAGACAGACTGTGTCCTTCACAGTGTACAAACACCATAAAACATGGGAAAATATTCAGTGCCTATAGTGGGAAGTAGGAATAATTATAAAGGCACAAATGTGGCTACACATTAAAAGTAATAGCTGTAAGAGTAGGTCCACAAAACTCAGAACAGCTGATACTGCTTAAGATGGTCAGCTTGTAGGTTTTATATTCATAGCTGTTTGCTATCTGTCCATCCAGATTAAGGAGTAGTTGATACCAAAGCCTTAAGAAAAAAGTCTATGAAAAGGAAGAAAAAGAAAAGAAAAGAAAAGAAAAGAAAAGAAAAGAAAAGAAAAGAAAAGAAAAGAAAAGAAAAGAAAAGAAAAGAAAAGAAAAGAAGTCTATGGGAGAAAAAAAAATTTTTTTTTAAATTTTTATTTATTTATGATAGTCACAGAGAGAGAGAGAGAGAGGCAGAGACACAGGCAGAGGGAGAAGCAGGCTCCATGCACCGGGAGCCCGACGTGGGATTCGATCCCGGGTCTCCAGGATCACGCCCTGGGCCAAAGGCAGGCGCCAAACCGCTGCGCCACCCAGGGATCCCGAGAAAAAATTTTTTTAAAAGATTTTATTTATTTATTCATGAGAGACACACTAAGTGAGAGAGTGAGAGAGAGAGAGAGAGAGAGAGAGAGAGAGGCAGAGACACAGGCAGAGGGAGAAACAGGCTCCACGCAGGGAGCCCAATGCGGGACTCGATCCCAGGTCTCCAAGATCACACCCTGCGCTGAAGGTGGCACTAACCACTGAGCCACTCAGGCTGCCCTGGAGAAAATTTCTAAATAGAGAGCATTTTCTCCTTTAAATTCCCTCCCCTGCTGCAATTTGGGGAAAATGGTGTCATCACTGAATTCAGCTACAGAACAGCTCTACTGAATTTATCAGATACCAGTGCTTGTTGAGAGCGTAATTTGAAAAGCTCTGGCTTAATAGAAAGGAAGAGGCAGGGTAAGAGATCTATTATAGATTTTGTGTTTGACTGAAGGCACTGATTATTAGAGCTCCTCTCATTTTAATAATGCCCTTCTATTTTTTCCCAATTTGTCAGGCTTTTAATAGGAAGTCTGTACTCTTCATGATTGATGATCATTTAAAAAAAAAAAAAAACAAAACTGAGACTACATAAGAACCAGTGGACAGTTCTTCCAACTTAAAAAGTCCCCAGCCTTTGGCAGTGTGGCAGTGATGCACTTGACAAAGATGATACTCAATTAGTTACTTTGTTCCAAGGATCACTTCTGCCTAGTGCCAGAAAACACAATTAACCTTGGCTAATGGGGAATACCAACTACGGGTTTCACTGAATTCATCCGGATGTTATCACCGTCCCTATGCTAGAATACAGAACACAACAGTCTCCTTTCCCAAAGGCTGCCAGCCTCCTGAGAAGAAACTAGTTTTCCAAATGGAGCAAATACAGGCTGTGCTTCTACAATGTAAAGATCTGATTCTCCACCAAGTGCCAGACACTGCTCTTAGATCCCCATTTACTCAGTCTGGTCTTTGAACAATTGTCCTCCATTCCCTTGATGATAAATTACCTTCTCAGGGAGATGCTGGCTACAAATGTAAGCTACACAAGGAGCCAAATCCAAAAAAAAATGTTTAAAAAGGCACAAATCCCTTTCTGGGCAGAGGTTAATTCCCATGACCACATGTGAACACCGTGTAGGTGCAGTGGCACGTGTGTGTGTTGGGGGGTTGGGGGGTGGAGGGCTCTGCCTTCCAAGAGCATTCAGAATACACAGACAGGAAGGAGGAAAGGACTGCCCTGTGTTGTATGTATACATCGCTCTTGCTACAGTAACCCTCTTATTTCCCTGGCAAGGCAGAGGGTCAGAGCTCTCACCTGCAACTCCTCTGCGCTGGAGGCAATGGCTGCTCCAGCAGCTCCCAGCCCAGGTTGCAAAGGGCAGGGTGAATCATAGAGTGTGCAGAGATTCCCTAGAGAGGGATCCCCCAAACACAAAGCACTTATTAAATATGCAAGTTGTGTGACAAGGTGAGCTGTCAGCATTAAAGCTAGTTATAACAGTACTATTCGCCAAAAACTGGAGTGACCCACCAACACTGAAAGGAAACTGAGCTTCTGCGTCTTCTAGGGAAAAGCTCAAGCAACAGAAATGATGTGAGCCCAAGTTTACACTGTGAGCCAGTTTTCATTTCTGTCTCAGAGGGAGAACCACTCACTGGCTTAAGCCAAGGCCCTGGGACTAGCAACATACTTTCATGAGGAAAATATACCAAATAATTTAAGAGCTGTAAACAGTCCCCAAATGAAACTCAGTTTACTCTGTGAAATTTTTTGCATTGAGGCAGTACACCTGAATTAAAACAAACAACTGAGTAGAAAACCATTTGAAAGCAGAGCACAGAATCACAGGTGTTTAGAGCAGGGAGGGAACCCGGTCATCATCCAGTCTGTGGTCTTAATTTTTTTTTTCAAAGATTGTATTTATTTATTCATGAGAGACACACAGAGAGGCAGAGACACAGGCAGAGGGAAAAGCAGGCTCCGTGCAGGGAGCCCAATGCAGAACTGGATCCCAGGACCCTGGGATCAGGCCCTGAGCCAAAGGTAGACAGACACTCAACCATTGAGCCACCCAGGCATCCCTGTGGTCTTAATTTTAAAGAGGCATAGTGACTAAATAAATCTGCCTCCCAGAGTCTATATCATTCCTCCCTGACACTCAGGCATGTTTATATGGAAAGATCACACCAGGATCCAAAATGCATGGCCCCAGGAGTGATGTCATGACCACAAAGGAGGCCAGTGAAGGCTGGATTTTGGAAATGATCTCTATTTGCCCAGGCAAAAGACACATTCAATCCCGTGGGGCAAAGGTCCAAAGAGATCCCTGCAGACAACTGATGCTTGTTAGGGCCCTGTCTCTCTCTCTCTTCCCAAAGCAGAGTTGGGGAAAATGAAGGGGCCCCCTGTGGGACTCAATCCACATTATGGGTCCAGCCTTCAAGTGGGGTTGTCCACTGTTTCTTGATGCTTGAGTACTGAGAAGAGCTATTTCTCTGGAACCCACATTGAGCCATGACCTGTCGAGAGACATCTGTGCTCCTGCCCAGCTCTGTCCGTCACCAGGGGAACTGGGAGGAATGAGGGGAAGGGTGACAGACTCCAGGTCCCTCCACTCCCATCCACTCATAGGACTGAGGCTTGCTCGTATGCACTCGGTACAGGCCTCCTGCTTGGGGAACAAGAATGCTGACCATCACCAGTGTTCTCATTAGCACCAATAAAGCAACAATTAAGCCTTTAGACATTTTCAGAAATGTCTACCTGCCTGTGTGGTATTTACCAGATTCTGCTGTACCAGGTAAGGTGACAATATGCCTAAGCCACTGTGGGAAAGAGCCCCATGGTATGAACAGCTGTTTGTAACCGTGGTTAAAATTCCTGGTCTCTGAAAGATAGATTAGTAAGTCATTCTATTCTGATTGGTTTTTTAAGAGGCTCCACATAGGGGCCTCAGTTTCTTGCAAGGACTCATACACAGGATGACAGGAAAAGGACCTGACTGAGGTTGGGCACAGTGTGTTAGATTTCTATAATAAAGTGACTGAAATCTCTCTTCTCTTGGATTTTAATTCCCAGAGTACTGACCACTTACACGCTTCTCCTTTACTGGAAAAGTAGGGATCTTCCTGAGTGGGATGTTCAATTTCCTGACAGCTGGGAAGTGGTGTGCTGTTTGTTTCTGGAAGCTGCCAGGGTCTAAATAAAGACCATCTGGCTCATCAGGTCTTCCTGACCCTGTTGGGCAATGAACGACACAAGGCTCTCCCTGGCTAGAGAAGCATAAACAGGGGGCAGATGCACCACATCGAGAAGGCCCCCAAAAGGGATCCTTCTAGTAGGGAGGACTTTAAAAGGCATCCATCCTCAGGACACCTGGGTGGGTCAATGGTTGAGCATCTGCCTTTGGCTCAGGTCGTGATCCTGGGGTCCTGGGATCGAGTTCCACATTGAGCTCCCCGCAAGGAGCCTGCTTCTTCCTCTGCTTATGTCTCTGCTTCTCTCTGTCTCTCATGAATAAGTAAATAAAAGTCTTACAAAATAAAAAGGCATCCATCCTCAAGGCCATAACATGCACAGTGGCCTGTGTCCCGCTGTCACTTTACCATAGCAAACCATGAATTAAAAGAGAATACTTACGGTGCCGTGGGATATGGTCAGAAAACCGTTTTTAACTGAACATTTCCTTTTCTGCCACACTTTTCGTATCCTTATAGATAAATGGGGGAAAAAAAAGAGTTCAGCAATTTTGGACACAGAGGAGCTAAACCACCATTTAAACTCTAGTGACACAACCACTTACCCATCGCTCTTCTTATATAGGTTGCCATTCCGCTCAGTCCCGTGTTCTTTGTTTCCCTGAGGCTGATGTAAACTATAGGCTGTACTCTGGCGAATCTGTGAATCCTAAAAGTGGTCAAGAAGTTGTGTTTAATCCTGTCCAGATTCCAAGTTTTTAAAAAAGCCAATCTTATTTATTTTTTTAATTAGAGAAATGTTACCTATCGGCACACCAAAATATGGACATAAAATTCATACCCAGGAAATTCGTAAATGCCACCTACCAGGCTGGAGAAGGAAATGTCAAACCAGCATCCCCCAACTGGCTGAAAGAATGAAACCATCTGGAAGTTACAGATTTTACTTAATTACAAGCCTTAAGTCCTTGGTAATGGCAAGAAGCTCCTGGTATGGCAAAAGCAGAGCTCACTAAGAAGGGTAACATATGTGTTAGAAAAGGCAGCACTTTAAAAAGCAAGAAAAACCCCAAAACAATGTTTTACCTATTATTTTAAGCAAGTTACATAAGCTCCCTGCCTCCATTTCTTCCTTGGAAAACAGGAAAACACCACCCAGTAAAATGGTAACTATAATAAGGTCTGAGTCACAATAGGCGTGAAGACCTGGTCCATCACAGGTGTTGAACTTTCTTTCCTGACCCATTAGCCCAGCAGAGGGGCCAAAGCACTGAACCTTAACTGCTTAGCCTAAGGGTAGACCATTTGCTTGGTCAGCTGAGAATATGGCTGAGTCTGCACAACTGGGAACTCCATTCTTCAGCTTCTTAAGGGCAAAGACCGTCAATGAAACCCCAGGCATCCAATAGATGATCAACTATTGAACAGATGATACTGGAAGCCCCGAGCCAAGCGTGAAAAGGAGCTGTCCATACTAGCGCTGGAAATTCTGGCATATGTAAGCAAACAGGGGGGACGAAACATGAACAGAGTTCACAGGCCAATTATTTATTGAGAAGCCCCCAGCCAGTCCATTTCATAATAGAGGAAGTAGAAATATGATGAAAATAAGTGATTTAGTTTTAAGATGCAGAGCTTGTTAGGGAGAAAGGAAAGTAGAAGGGAATTCCATTTCCCCCATCGATGCTCCTTCCATGTGCCCTCACCAGAGGATGTTCAAGACATGAGGGCAGTCTCATCTCCACCATCCTTTGGGAAATGAGGCACTGCTGAACAATGAAAGAACTAATGCATGTCAATCAATATGACCTGAACCAAGAACACAGGTACTTAAGAAGCAAAGAACCAAGTGAAGGAAACCACAGGAGTATGGATGGAGGGTTTTCAAGATGAAAGCAGGAATAGGTGGAGAATAAGGGAGGGCACACAGAGGCTTGGAGAGGAAAGTGGAGGCTATGGTCATCCTCTACAGAGACAAGGATAGCTAGTGCAGCTAAGATGAAGTGGACCAAGTGGTAGAAGAGCCAGATAGACTCGTGTTAGCATTCAGACTTTATCTGAAAGCAAAAGCAAGCCAGCTGGATTCTTGATAGTTTTTTTTTTTTTTTTTTTTTGATTCTTGATAGTTTTAAAGGTTTTTGAAGCATAGCATTTTAAAATTTTGATGAAATTTATCTATTGTTTCTTTTGTCATTTGTACTTTAGATGTCATATCTAAGAAACCGTTGCTGGGATGCCTCAGTGACTCAGTCGTTGAAGCATGTGACTTTAGTTCGGGTTCTGATCTCAGGGTCCTGGGATCGAGCCCCATGTCGGGCTCCCTGCTCAGTAGGGAGCCTGCTTCTCTCTCTCTCTGTCTCCCCCTCCCTTTTTTTTTTTTTTTTTCCCCCTCCCTTTTCATGCTCTGTTTCTCTCTCTCAAATAAATAAACAAAATCTTAAAAAAAAAAAAAAAGAAGCAATTGCTTACTCCAAGGTCAGGAAGATTTATACCTATGTTTTCTTTCTTTCTTTTTTAAGATTTTATTTATCTATTCATGAGAGACAGAAAGGCAGACACAGGCAGAAGAAACAGGTTCCCTGCAGGGAGCTCGATGCAGGACTTGATCCCAGGACCATGGGATCATGACTTGAGCCAAAGACAGATGTTCAACCACTGAGCCACCCAGGTGTCCCTATAACTATGTTTTCTTCTAAGAATTTGAGTTTTAGCTCTTACATGTAGGTCTCTGATTCACTTTAAGTTAGTTTTGATTATGGTGTGAGGTAGGGGTCCAAATTCATTCTTTTGCTTGTGGCTATCATCCATTTGTTCCAGCATCATTTGTTGGAAAGACTATTCTTTCCTCACTGAATTGTTTTAGCACCCACGTTGAAAAATCAACTGGGCCTATGTGTAAGGGTTTATTTCTGGACTCTCAATTCTGTCTCATTGATCTGTAAGTCTATCCTTGTGTCAGTATCACACTGTCTTGATTATTATAGCTTTGTGGTGAGTTCGAAACCAGGAAGTATGAGTCCTCCAACTTTTGTTCTTTTTTAAGGCTGCTTTGGCTATTCTAGGCCCCCTGCGTTTCCTTATGAGTTTTAGAATCAGCTCGTCTATTTCTGCAAAAAGGAAGGGGGAGCATGTGATAGAGATGGCACTGAATCCGCACATCAGTCTGGGGCTGTGGCCATCTGAACAGTATTAAATCCTTGATTCCATGAACATGGTCTAACAGTTTTTTTTTTTTTTCTAGCACTGACTTTTTAACTGAAGTATATATGGGATAACTCTGCAAAAAAGAAAACTAAAAGAAAAATCTTGATCTGAGAAGTTAATAATGTGCTCAGGCATCCCATTACAACAGAGCCTAAACAAACAGACCCCAAAAGAGGAGAAATGTCCTCATTCTTTGTAGAGTTCACATAGCACTCCTGCCTGCAGACAACGAGGGCACACAACTCATCCATCAGGTGAGGATGGTGCCAGTTTCCACATTCTCTCAAAGGTGCAGAACATTAGCACTAGAAATCTAGAGCAAACCCCGCATTAAGCATCATGGGGAATAAACGTGTGGAGGAGAAACAGAGAAGTGCTTCTCACCTATGCGAATCTCTGTGAAAGACTAAAAATAAACCTGTCAAAAGACTAAATTGCACAACCAAGAAATACACTATTGATTGGGGAGAAAAAACCCTGCACAAATTAAGTGGTGGAATCATGTGACAACACTGCTGGAAGTGTTCATGCCAAGCATGTTAATCAGAACTCTCACAGCCCTTAGGAATACGATAAAGGGCATTCCTCTTTTCAACACAATCAGAACCGTGGCCAGACTTTAAGAAAGAAATTACGGTTTTATTCTTTAGACCAGGCATTTCTTGAATCGATTAAAAAGTGGAGGGAGGCAAATCTGAAGCTGTACAATTCAAAATGTATAAATAGCAGGAATATAATGTTTGACATAAAATTAAACCTTCTTTAGAACTAAGTATTTCAGCATCTTCAAGGTGACTTCCAGGTGATCAAACAAAAATAGCCTTTCTTCACCTGTTCATACAGGTACTTTATATAATACCTGATCAAGTAAAAGGGTGACAAATGAAGTCTGCCTTTTCACATAACCAAGACTGCAATTCAATGGAATATAATCCACAAGAAAAGAGCCTTTACTTCTGGGGAGAAGACAACACATAGAGAGGTGACTGGCTCGGGGCCAGGGGATCCATGTTCCCCTGACTTTCGGAGACTCTGCATCATACTCTGCACTTTCTCAGAAAAGCCAAGGATGCCCTAGGGCTTGATTGAACAAGCCTCACAAGGTGGACACCGTCTGTATGTACAAAGGTTTTCTATCAGTATGCACACATCCTCTTTCCTGTGACATCCAGACAAGTTCTCAGACTCCAGGCACCATCACAACCCTAAAGTTTACGTGGCCATATGAAATGTTAGGAATTGGGTCCTACCAAGATAGAGACTGCCCAGATGAGCAGCAGACTTAATGTCTGAAATTTTCAGGAACAGGGAAAAGAAAAAGAGTGATGATGTTGCATATATCATACATATAAAGGTTTACTCATACATCAGAAGTACCCCCAAGCTCCCTAAGACTCTAGAACATCATAAAAACTTATATACTTTAGGGGTACCTGGGTGGCTCAGTGGGTTAAGCATCTGCCTTCAGCTCAGGGCATGATCCTGGGATCGAGCCTAACATTGGGACCCCCATTCAGTGAGGAGTCTGCTTCTCTCCCACTCTCCTCCTCTGCTTCTCTCCCACTCTCCTCCTCCCTCTGTCCTTCCTCATCCCACTCGTGCATGCACATGTACGTTGTCTCTCAAATAAGCAAATAATCTAAAAAAAAAAAACCCACCAACAACAAACTTACAAACTTACTTTATCTGTCTACCTCTCAGAAAGTCTATATCCAGACAATTCTTGTGATAAATGGATTGCTAAGGAGTCACCTCTGGATACCTGAAGTTTAACTACCAAGGGAGAGCTGTATGTCCAAGTATGTCCCACACATTCCAGTACCTTCTCAGAGTACGACAGGTGTGTCCACCCACATGGACACAACCAGGAGCTGGAGGCTTTGATAAGCAAGCACTAAGCTGTGGTCTAAGAACACTGTCTTCAAATCTCATGACCACACATTCCCCGTTTTTGTGGATAATTTTTAAGATTTTGTCTGATACAAAGTATGATTACAATCTGGCTAAAGAGAACAGGCTTGCAGTAGAAAAGACCAGGGTTCAAAGCCTGGTTCTGACACTACTGAGTGGGCTCCAGCAAGTATACTTTTCCCTTCTCTCAGACTTACATTATAAATGTGGACTAATACGACCTGCCCTGCAAGGTGGTTGTTGGGATTACTGGTCACAGTTATAAAGTGCTTGGAAAAACCTAAGAAGTAAGGCAAGTAGGCCTGGCCAAACCACAAAGCAGACCCCTGATGCAGTGAGGGGACAGGCATCAGTGGGTGAAGGCAGGAAACTGCAGAAGTGGGGGAGCAGGGGTCAGGAGTGGGGGGGGTCAGTCTAGGTTGGGGTGTGATGGCTCCCAAGTCAGAGAGGGGAGGA
This sequence comes from Vulpes lagopus, assembly GCF_018345385.1. NCBI lineage: Eukaryota > Metazoa > Chordata > Mammalia > Carnivora > Canidae > Vulpes > Vulpes lagopus. Next base: position 127,292,688 of record NC_054828.1, read on the forward strand.
GGGCAAAAGTGGGGGTCAGCCATGAGGACAAGGTGCCAGATGACAAGCCAACAGGGAGCATCAAGTTGTCAACTTATCAGAGATACCACCACCAACATCCATTACTGTTCAACCACCAAGAGGTGGCAATTAGATAATTTTTTCGTAGCTCACTATGGTTCTTCAGCATCTAGCAGCACAGTATGTGTTGAATGAATGAACTGTTTTTATCAAGATAATGTGTAGAGTGCTTTATAGAGACTATCTCCTCTCCTCTAGTTCTCATAACAATGCTCTGAGGTGGCAATATCATTCCTGTTTTACAGAAAAAGAGACCAAGGTGTGAAGAGGGCAGGTTACTAGCTCCACACTGTCCTAGTAGGAAGCAAAGACCTACGATAAATCCATGCTCTTCTGCTCTGCTAGACAGCTACTCAGGCGAATTTGCTGTCCTGGTCAGAAGGTGGCTCAAATGCCCCACCTGTTGCGACTTTATTAACTCTTAGTCATCCTCCAAACCCTCAATCCTGACATACACCCACCTAACACATACACCTGTAGCCCACACTGGAGAGATACCTTTTTCTGGAGCTGACTTGCACTGGAGTTCTCATCACACTGTACCCCAATTACTTTTCTGACCCCACTCCCAGAGCCCTTTAAGAGGTGAGAATTAGGGGATCCCTGGGTGGGTCAGTGGTTTAGCGCCTGCCTTTGGCCCAGGGTGCGGTCCTGCAGTTCTGGGATCGAGTCCCGCGTCGGGCTTCCGGCGTGGAGCCTGCTTCTCCCTCCTTCTGTGTTGTGTCTCTGCCTCTCTCTCTATGTCTATCATAAATAAATAAATAAATAAATAAATAAATAAATAAATAAATAAATAAATAAATAAAAGAGGTGAGAATTATATCTATCTTATTGTTTGTGCAGTGCCTGGCTTGCAGGATGAAATGAAACCCCAAGAAAATGGGGGTTGTGGGGTGCTTGGGGGGGACGCAGTTGGTTAAGCATCCAACTCTTGGTTTTGGCTCAGGTCAGGATCTCATGGTCTTGAGATTAAGCCTGCATCAGGCTCCATGTTTAGCAGGGAGTCTGCTTCAGATTCTCTCTCCCTCACCACTCTGCTCCTTTTCTGCTTGCTCTAATAGATAATGTATGTACGTACGTACATTTGTATGTATGTATGTATTTATTTATGAGAGACACAGAGAGAGGCAGAGACAAAGGCAGAGGGAGTATGTATGTATGTATGTATTTATTTATGAGAGACACAGAGAGAGGCAGAGACAAAGGCAGAGGGAGAAGTAGGCTCCCCGTGAGGAGCCCGATGCAGGGTTCGATCCCAGGATCCCGGGATCATGCCCTGAGCCAAAGGGACACGCTCAACCACTGAGTCACCCAGGCGCCCCATAAATAAAATCTTTAAATAAAAAAAAAGAAAAGAAAAGAAAATGGGAGTTGAATGTGTGACTCAATAAACAAGTCTTCCATGGAGGGCAAACTGAAGGCCAGTGTCAGGCCTCTGGGAGCTTTGCAGGAGAAGCAAGGAAGTGAACACCTGGCCAGAGGGTTGTGATTAAGGTCAGATTCAGGCACAGGAAGATATGCAAGCCTAGACCAGGAAAGCCAGAGTTGGAAGAGAATTACAGCTGCCATGGACCTCTGTTCTCTGGACAGCACATACTATTGCAACACATTCCTACCAGATAGGGACATGTGAAAAGTGGGGATCACTGGGGCCCCGGGTGGCTCAGTCAATTAAGCATCTGACTTCAGCTCAGGTCCTGATCTCAGGGTCCTCGGATGGAGTCCGGGATGGAGCCTCACACTGCATGCCCCTGCTCAGTGGGGAGTCTGCCTATCTTCTCTGCCTTTCCCCCCTCTCGTGCTGTGTGTCTCTCAAATAAATAAATAAATAATAAATAAATCAATCAATAAAACCTAAAAAAAGAAAGAAAAGAAAAGAGGGGAGTATAAAGCTGATGTGAAGAGAGACCACACTTGAGATGCCCATAGTGGGAAAATCATTGTGGTTTCAGCGCTCAGGCCTACCAAACCCAGCTCCCAGACGCTGAGTCCTCCCCCTAGAGGCACGAGTCTGGGTTCTCAACAGCGAACGGCAGAGAACCCACATGCCAACAATGAGGTTTTGGCAGAGAATCTGCCAGCACTGCAATGGGATGAGATGGGATGTACACGGGGTGGGGAAGCAGAAGGCTCACACAAAATGAGCAGTACTAAAGGGCTTTAACTTTGTTGAAGGGATCTTTCCCAGATGTTAAAACTATGATGCATACAGAGGTGTTCCCTGCACTATTTTTTAATTCTTCTATGAAAATGCAAAGTTTCATAATAAAAGTAGAAAAATCAAACAGTAGAATCTTCTTCACAGACAGCAGAGATATCAAAGAATACAAAGGCCAGTGATTGGGAGTTGTGGGGGCACTGGGATAGTAGCAGCATAGTCTCCTTTCTAAAATGTGGCCATAGGGTGACAAAGAGAAGCAGCCCAAAGCCGCCATATGTGAGAGCCACATTCTTCACTTAGACCGATGGGCTGATGGGATTTACAGGAAAGAAATAGGAGAGTGGCTCCTACCAACCAGTAATACAGTTTCTCTGGGGCATATTACCTAATTTTTATGAACTGAAATGATGTAGTAAGAATTTTTATAAACGTTAAATAGAAACTATTAGCACCTTTGGTTTTCTAAGTCATAGAGAGAATCCAAAAAAAGGGAATGAGCGCTAAACAATGAGAGTGCCCAATGTTCAATTCTCACTGTAACTGAAAGAGATGGAACCCCAATCATAAAAATTATTTAATAATATGTAAAATCCCACTTATATACATTTGCTTCTTACTGGCAGCTGTGTTCACAGACCATCCAATCTATAAGTACCATCACCAAAAAGCAATGAAGAGTGTAATATAACATCCAGAACGACACAATCACATCAAGAGACTGAGGAGTTCGATCTTTGGGCAGAAATCCAAAGAGGAGCAGTAAAGAAGGTTCTTATGATCCCTTTGTGCAGTCGTGGGCAGTTGGGCTGGTCAACAAAAAAACACAAACACAACAAACCATAAAGACTGGTCTGTGCTGGTAGATTTGTCATACTTTTCTGCAAAACTATAAAAACCAGCTGACAACAGCCAGTTTTCCCAAACCTCCTAATTCTGCATAGCCAAAGTAAACATGGCCTTTGCACTGCGCCCAGAGGACCACTCAGCTCCAGCATCTGCTCTCCTTTACTGTAAACCTGAGCTTTGCTTCATGGGTGTGACAGTCCTTTCCAGGCAAGAGTGGCTCTCAACTGCTCCCAAAGCCAGCTGCCTTGATGGCATCGGGGCTCCTACACCTAGAACCCTCTCTTCTAGTTATACTTGAGCCATTATTTCCTTCATACTCTAAGTCCTTTTTCTCCTTTTTACTTTTCTGCTTATAGTCCATGTTTGGGAACATCAAAGTGTCAGGATATATATTCTCTAGACTGGGAGGAAGCCATCACCCCGTGGGTAATTTTGAACACTCTCATATAACTTCAACCTGCCAATCTCTCACTTAGCTGACCCATGTTTACCAAGAGCCTAGTAAATGAGCAATATGGGACTACAATGTGATGGCTGACAAGGCATAGAAGGCAGGAGAGCAGCCTCAAGCTGCTCAAGGTCTAGCTGGAGAAAAAACATCTGTGCACTTGAAGACACAGCCAATACCCATCAGGAGTATGTCATGACTGAAATAGCAGGAACTGAAAACCCTGGGGCTAGAGTGAGTAAAGGTGGTCTCCAGAGGCAGGGCTGGCCATGGTCAAGAAGGACATGGAGAATTCAGCTAGGTAGCAGAAGGGGAGGGAGGGGGTAAGCCGCTCTGCTTCCACAAAGGGACGACAGCAAGAGTATAAACCGTACACTTGGAAATGTGCCATTTCAGTGATACTTGTGAATTCAAATTCTTTACCCTTTAATAAAACCTAGAGAAAGAGTTAAAATTAAAAATGCCACTTAGCCATTAACGTATGCATGGAAGGAACTAATTGAAGTTCATGAAGAAAGCATGCAGAACTCTCCAATTTATTAAAATACTGAACTACTTACTCTCCTAGACTTCGGTCACAAAGGTAAATGCATTTGGGAGAGAAACAACAATATTCAGTTATAGTACAAGAACTTAAAATAGAGCATACCAAACTGCAGACAGTGAACCCCATGCTCTGCTAAGTAGTTTAACAGTTACGTATCTAAAATCTACTAGTTACACATTTAGATACATTCCTTTATGCACAAGGAAGGGGATTAGGTTAAATTTCACATGTTAGTATCCACACTATAATAAACAGGTCATAGAATTACTTAAAGTTTTACTTTTTAATATATTTTTAAGAAGACTCCAAGACATGAATTGTCACTCTATGTTAGCATGCAGCAAGGGGATTATAGGAAAGATGATGCCAGAGAAATGAAGGTTTCCTGCTCATCGAAATGCAGCTGTAAGAAAGCGTAGCTCCCCATGTTTTACAGAGCACGATGTCAAGGGTGGCGGGCGTGGGTGGCCACCCTGTACCTGCTGAAGCCCAAGTGGGCAGAGTCCTCGTATACTGGACCATGGAAACCACAAAGTTCCAGGTAGAAAAATTAATGGCATAAATACCCAGTATCTACGTAATAGAGATGTTAAGAGCTGCTCATCTACAACCACAGAGCAGAAAAAGGGTTTATAGACTGCCATGAAGGCTGGGGCTCCAGTAAATGCTTCCCCCCATGAAATAAACATATCTCAAAAGATGGTTTTACAAAACCAAACTGAAAGAGCAAACCAAATGGTTGGTGCTGGCTGATACAGTCCCAGAGTGAGTGAACTGTGGTACCTCGAAGACCTGCATGTCCCATTCTTCTGTCCCAAAGCCTCGGAGACACAGGTATATAAAAAAGCAATCTATCAAAATTAAATCCTCTCACCTCTTTCTGTTCAACTTGCAACGCTGATTTCAAAATATCTCGAAGCTGTATCAACTGCCTTCTCTCTTCATCCTGGGCCTGCTTTATCTTTCAAAAAACAGAACAAAGCAGAGAGCAGCACAGCTGGGGTACAGCAAGGTGCCAGAGTGCACAGGGCATTGCTGCATAAACGTGCCCACTGCCTCCCCCAAGGGTCACCCCTCCCCTGGTCATGACAGAGGATGGGAACAGGAACTCCATCCTTCACGAGGCTGTTGGCTTCTGGGGGGCACAGCATGCAAACACAGGATCATACATCATACATAAAGCAATGTTTAAATCAGAGTGTTTGTTGCATAAAAACCATTTCGACACTCATATGGAAGGGAAGCTGCTTACTGTGTGAAGGTCTGTTGAAAGCGTCTCAATGGAAGGCTTGAGGCTCTCAACTGCCTTCAGTCCATCCTGGAAAAAGCTAAGAGGAACAAAAAGAGACAGAGACAGTGTTTTCATAAAAGAGGAAACAATTTTATTAGATGGAGAAGCTACTTCTTTAAAGGAAAGTGAGTGAAATCATTACATCATTCCCAGGGGAAAGGATTGTGTGAACCAAACTTTTAAATATCAGGCAAACAAAGAAATGAAATGACACTGAAAACCCGCCAAGAAGTGACAGAAAAGGAACTGCAATAAACCTAAGTATTTATAATATTGCTCTCAACCCATATGAAAGGAGCCCTAAATTCTCAGTGTGTAACGGGAAACAGGCCCCTGCTGACAGAGGGCAGTGAAGGCTCTGTTTCAGGAATGAAAAAGCCTGAGGTCAGAAAGAATGGGGTGCAAATAAGAACAAGACACCAAAAAATCTGCCTGGATAGTCAATAGTTGGGTGGAAAAGAGAAGAAGAAAAAAATGAAGCCAGTTTGATGCAGGTGAATGGTTGTGCCACATCTGCAGAACAGGGAAATGTGGCTGGAGAACTTGGGATCAGATATCAAAAGGAAACTTTGTTTTTTGAAGGCCCAGAACTCAATGCTTGGGAAGGCGTTTGTGTGATGCAGGAAATAGAAGAGAAGCTAGACAAGTTTTTCTGCAGCACCAGTGGGCTGATGCTCAGCACTGCCTCTGAAGCATGTTGTATAACTCTTGAGAAGAAAGAAGAAAAACGCTTCCCCCGTATGCTCAGGGCAGAGTTCAAAATGTAACAAGGCCTGTAATGCCTGTGAGATTTGGCTTCTGTCTCTGTTTCCAAGCTTTAAGTAGCACCGTTTACCCCTTTCATTCACTAGATTCCAGAGCTACCAGCCTTCTGTCAACAGCCATCAGATCCTTTCTGCCTCAGGTCCTTTGTACATAGGGCTTCTGCTTTCTAGAGTTCTCCCTGCAGATATCTTCTGTTTTGCCTGGATTATTCCCATCCACTCTTCAAGTTTTAAGTTAAATATCACTTTGTTAGTGAGGTTTCCAGGATCCCCTACTTTAAAAGAAGTCTTCTTGCTATATTCTCTCAGAGCACCCTGTCTCCTGTTTCAAAACTTTCAGCACAACTGCCATTATGTAGTCATTAGTGTGATTATTTAAACTATACCCACCCTCCCTTAGATCCAAAGTTCTGAGGATAAGGACACGGTATCCACAAAGCCTGGCACATTTCAAGCACACAGTATTTGGTGAGTGAAAAAATAAATTAATGAAGGAAAGAGCTCCAACTTAAGCCAGGTTCCTGGAAGGAGATGATCTTCAAAATGTGATCTGGGTCTCACATGTGCTCTTGTGAGGTGATGTTAATCAACTTTTAAACTCAGCAACGGTCCTGTGGGACTTTCCTACATGAGGTGTGTAATGAACAGAAGGGGCTGTAAAAGCAATGCAGCATGATATTTAATACAGAAATTCCAAGGAGGAAGGAAGAAGGAAATACACACACAGGATGTGGGTTATGAACCATTACCAGCCAGGCAGCAGGAGTCACAGAAGCTACACTATGAGAATGTTCTAACCTTAATTTTTAGATCCATGCATAATTCTTTATTTTATAGTCTCATTCCTACATTTTACCTAACACTTTTTCTGAACATGGAATAAATTTCTGACATGGCAACCGTGTCAGAGTGTTATAATGACTTCTCCAGGGGTCTGTGTCCACTGTCAGGAGAGAAAGGCCATATCTTATGCATCTCTGCGCTTTCTGCTCTTCACACAATGGCCAACACACAGCAGGTACTCCTTTCAACTGAGAAGGAAATTTGGAGGCACACACACAAGAATGAAAAACTGAGCTTCTCCCCTCTTGTCAGGAACTCATGTGGTTCTCATGATTTGCTTCAGTTACATTTTTTCTATATAGAACTATTTCCTTAATTACTTCAAAGTCTTGTGAAATAGGTAGGAAAGGGGTGGGGGGGAACACCAGGGGAAGGAGTAGGAAAAGTATTGCAGGAGACTGGTATGGAAATGGCTCCTACTCTTAGGTGCTCAGCTCTAAGAGCTTCTATGCCCAGCAAGCGCCATGGTGAAGAGAGCCTGTAGCAGAGACAAGTTCTCAGAGAGTTCTCATTTGTGATGAGAAACACCTCCAGCATGACACTGGGCAGTGCACTTGGAATAATGATACAGATTTATTTTGGTTTAAGATTTGGTTTTTATCTTTGTAATCACCTAGCTGATTCTGACCATCTACCTAAAACACCTCCTCCCTCTGATTGTCAAACTCCTTATCTTTCTGTACCATCCTTTTTTTTTTAGAGGTAGGGAGGGGCAGAAGGTGGGAAGAGAGGGAGGGAGAGGGGGAGGGAGGGAGGGAATGAGAGAGAGAGAGAGAGAAAGAGAGAGAAGCAGACTCCTCCTTGAACAAGAAGCCTGATGCAGGGCTGGATTCCGGACTGAGAGATCATGACCTGAGCTGAAGGCAGACACTTAACCAACTAAGCCACCCAGGTGCCCTCACTGTGACATTTCTAAATACAAACCCTGGCACATTTTTCTTAGGTTGAACAATTAACACTTTCCCAAACTTCAATCAAGCAATGTTTACTGTCGATATTACTAAATATCAATTTTTTAATTAAATGTTTTCTACCCAGCCTGATTAAACTCTCAAGTCTTTAAAATGCACTGAGATTCAGTCTTCAAGTTCCCACCCATGCAGCGTGGCCTCTCCCTCTGGTCACAGGCTTTATGAGAACACCCCATTCTCATGGCCCAAGACCCACCTGCCCTCTGCAACCTGGCCCTGGTGTCTCACTCAACACTGTATCCCAACCAAGTACATCAGGTAACAGGTGGTCATCGTGGTTCTCAGTAGGTACCAGCTAAAAGAACAAGTCAATTCAACATTCATCACCATCTTTTAGAACAGGGATATTTTTGTTTGTTTCAATATTGTTTTAGAGACTGGCCTAGTTCTAGACTCCATTAGAGAATAAGAGCCTCAACCTTCAGCAGCAAAGGCTAATAAGACAAATTTTTAGGATATTCCAGGAACTAAGCAGAGATGCAAATTCTTTCTTTAAATGAAATAAAAACAAAGAACATGAAATACTCTTCAAGGACACTGAAAGTGAAGAGCAAAAATGAATCAAAAGCAAAATAATACATATATAAGCAGTTCTAAGAGTGAACACTCAAACATGGCTCCCAGAATCTAGTCTATACCTGCAGAGAACAGCAGCATGTGGGGATATGTGCTGCCCGAGCTGGCTGCCTCTGCCCATCAGGGCACAGTGCTTTCCTGGGCTAAGGATGGGAGACTGGGAATGCTAACTGGGGAACATAAGGGCACTCCTAGAACAAACAACATATGGCCACGTGGTCCTCCGTCCAATGGCCGAGTCACTTCTGCTCTGCATTTTATGCCCCAAAATATGAATTAAAAAAGTCAAAGCTGTGCAGATGATTTGAAGAACATGCAGAGTGTGCGCGCGCGCGCGCACACACACACACAGAGGAAGTAATAGAAGATTCATCATTTTTAAAGGTTACTGAGCTCATGCCCATAAAAGGCCAACTAGTTCACTTTTCCACAAGTGGTCTGTTGCTACCCAACGGATCGGTTTGGGCAAAATAAAGAGAAAAAAGGAAATCCCAGAATAGCTTCTTAAAAATAAAATATTAGCAAGGAAGCGACCCACTTCCTAATCTGCCTCACATAAGGTTATGAGGACAAATGGTGAAGAAGTAATTTGTATGTTAATCACAAAGTTAGGATTTTGAGTCTCTATAAAAGAATTCATCTTGGAAATTCTACACATTAGAGGTCTTTGTCCATCCTCCAAGACTCTTTTCCCAAGCTTGGAGCTCCTCTTTTAACCTAGGACGAATCGCACAGCATAGCTTCCTCTGCTGCTTGACCTGAGATGCTTCAGAGATGCACTGTCACCGATGCAGTATTAAGAGTTCCAAAGCTGGGCAAAGTTCAACAGTGCAATTCACCGCTGTAACTTTGTGCCAGGTTAAAGCACAATAGATTAAACACCATAGATTAAACAAATAAATGTCATGGCCCCTTTTTTTAAAGAATATACAGCTTGGTGAGAGACATGACACAGCATGAAAGATACCATCCTAGAGATAGAGAGTATAATGATACCCTCAGAAGGAAGAGAAGTGTAATTCTATCAGGGGAAGACCAGGCGACTTCAAAGTAGTAGTAGGTAGGTCTTAGGGATGACCATAAGCTAGGGGAAGGCAACAAGGGAGCAGTGGGACATTCTAGAAAAGGGAGCAGTACGTACAAAGGCACATCAGCATGGGGCATAGCCTGCTGGGCAAAAAGCAAGAGGCAGGTGTGGCAACTCAACCTCCAAAGAGTTCTCACATCATCACACCCTCTGCTGGCTTTGTCACCAGTCTAGGCCAAGACATCATCATCCGTGGACTGTGCCGGGATGCCCATACCCATTCTTGCTTGTCCCTTGTTAACACAGGAATGGAACTGAGAAGCCTTCCCAGATGTTTCCCATCTCTCTCTCTTCCCTTTCCCTGTTCACAACCATGCCCACTCCCTAAAAACTGTTAGAGGTTTTCTTACGTGTTTACTATTTATCCACCCCATCAGAACTGAAGGTTCATGAGCAAATACTGAGCAAATACTCAGGCACTATTTGCTGAGTGAATCCCCTCCTTAAAACTTCTGAGAGCTTCCTAACACACTTAGAATAAAATCTAAAATCTTTCCCAAGACTCCTAAGGCCATCCATGTCTCTAGGTTTTTCCATCCTGCTTCATGTCACACTAACCTCCCCCTCACTCATTATGCTTATGTCACACTGGGCTTTTTCCTGCCTCAAGATCTTGACTTTGCCTGGAACGTTCTTCCCCTCCTCCTCATCTGCTAGATCCTCAGATCTCAGAATACAGGTCTCCTCAAAGAGGCATGCAGCTAGTTCAAGAAGTATTTGAATATGTACCATGTGTTGTGCTAGGTACCATGTCTGGTGGCTGGAGAATACAGCAAGGAACAGGAAAAAAAAAAAAAAAGAATCCAGTGTCTGTTCTCAATCTTAATCTAAATCGGGTCCTTCTAGTCTGTTCTTTGTTAGATGCCAACACCTCTGAACACGTTTCAGACGTGCAATCAGAAACCCAACTGCGTAAGCTCACTTGCCTACTTGATTCAAACAGGAACTATGTCTGTGATGTACGTTCTTTTATCCCCAGCATCTAGGACAGTGCCAGACACATGGCACACGCCCAGCAAGTGAGGAACGAGCCAGGGGCCAGTGTATGTGAGGACTGCGGGTCAGGCAGAAGTGGGGGGACGGCAGAAGCAAGAAAGCAAGTGTGGCATGACAAGGGCCAGGCTGTGAAGGGCTTGAGTGAAGGTCAAGCTGAGTATGAGGCAGCCGCAAACACAGAAGCTTTTCCTTCTCTACCAGATTCAGCCTTCTTAGCTCAGTGCTGTCAACTGCTTTCTAGGATAAATAATACATTAAGGCACCTGGGTGGCTCAATCAGTTGGGCATCTACCTCTGGCTCAGGTCATGATCCAAGCATCCTGGGATCAAGCCCCAAGTTGGGCTCCCTGCTCAGTGGGGAGCTTGCTTCTCCCTCTGCTACCCCCACTTGGGCTCTCTCAAATAAAAAAAATCTTTAAGAATATAGGTATATGAAAGTATTTCCTCAATTTAATATACTGCACTAACCCCATCTAATTTCTTTTTTTTAAAGATTTTATTTATTTATTTATGACAGAGAGAGACAGAGACAGAAAGACAGAGAGAGATAGAGACAGAGACAGGCAGAGGGAGAAGCAGGCTCTATGCAGGGAGCCCAACGTTGGGACTCGATCCCAGGTCTCCAGGTTCAGGCCCTGGGCTGAAGGTGCCCTAAACCGCTGAACCACCTGGGCTGCCCCCCACTCCCCATCTAATTTCTTACAAACAAAAAATATCTGTGAATCATGTATTAGATCAAACTTGTTTGTCATTCTGCAAAAAGGGTAAAATAAATACATCTGAGAATTACTCTAGATTTTTATATTGTTTATTTTTACTGTTTATTGAAAAAGATTCTTAAACCACAAAATATGCCCTTATAATGTATATAATTTAGGGGTTTTATTATATTCACAACATTGTGCAATCATAAGCACTGTCTTATTTTAGAACATTTTCTTTTTTTTTTTTTTTTAAAGATTTTATTTTTTTATTTATTCTTGAGAGATAGAAGGAGAGACAGAGCCAGAGACACAGGCAGAGACATAGCCAGAGGGAGAAGCAGGCTCCATGCACCGGGAGCCCGACGTGGGATTCGATCCCAGGTCTCCAGGATCGCACCCTGGGCCAAAGGCAGGCGCCAAACCGCTGCGCCACCCAGGGATCCCTTTAGAACATTTTCATTACCCCAATTAGCCCCAGTCCCCCTAAGCCCTGGCAATCACTAAACTGTAGATCTGCTTATTTCTGATCTTTCAAGTAAACAAAATCATACAGCATGTGGCCTTTTGTGTCTGGTTTCTTTCACTTAACGTGTTTCTGAGGTTCACCCATGTCATTGTGTGTGTCTGTACCTCACGCCCTTTACATTTAAAGGAATGTTTATTTTCCTCGATACGATACTACGCATCTATCGGTAGTGGCCATAAAGAGAGAAACAGCTGAAATAACATCAGAGCAAAGAGAAAGAACTTACTTGCACTGGGCATGAAAGTATTTGATCAGATTCTGCAGCAAATCCACTCCCTTCTTAATTTTAATTTCATTGACCTTCAGCAGATACTGTTAAGAAAACACAAGAGGGTGTGTCATATGCAGAACAGGACAGACTGCCTTCTCCACTATGTAGGATAAATCTAACACCAACCATTAATTAAAGATAAGGAAGAAACTAAAGAAACATCCTCTTTGGCTGCATAGACAGACTCACCTCTCACTGGTGCATTGCTAGAATAGTCTCTCCATTAGTGTTTCTCCACTTATATGGGGGTAGAGCTCCTGGCAGATGCCTAGTACTTTCTGAATGCCAGAACTAAACATTTCTCTCAGTCTGGTGCTACGTGAACTATTTGATGTCCAGGTAGTTAAATATTTAACTTGAAACACAACTCTTAGTAGTAAGACACTGTATCTTAATCTACTAGAGGAAATCTTCTATGAGCTACACAAAGAATGTGGATGTTGAGAGGGAATGGGCTCTTTCTATCTGCAGCTTTCCGTCCTATGTCCCTTCTTGGGCAGCTCATTGTCTGCCACACTAACCACCAGTGTCTAGGAGTGGAGACTCTCATCACCACATCTCTAACTCCGGCACTGAAAAAAAAATGTGATTGCTATCAAAACCAAATTTTGAGTTGAAATGAATGAAAGCCATTTTTAACTTGGAGAATTCAGGAATGGCCACTAAAATATCCCAAAGTCCCAGGGAATCCACAAAACCAGCATCAGAAAATACATTTGTTCTTTGCTAAAGGTTTGCAGAACAAAGACTCCATAAATTCTCTATCCCTTCCACGGTCAGGATACAACAAAAAGAACTCTGACAACATGTCCTCTCCGAGACTGGGTGCCTCCAAAAGAGCAGCGACCTCTGCTGACCACGCCCACTACTCAGCAATAACCTGGGAAGTAAGTTCATGTTCAAGCCACAGTCCAGCCAGAGAGAGAGAGAGAGAGAGAGAGAGAGAGAGAGAGAGCACTGCTCTGAGACAATCAAGTACAAAATCTCCTTTTCCTATACCAAGCGCCTTTTTGTTTTCTTCTTTCAGTCTGATATTTATTTACTGTTAACTGAATAAGATGCTTGGCAGCGTGTCAAATGGTTAAGCTGTTAATAAGATGCTTCGCAATGTGTGGACCTTTTGACATAGAAATTCTACTTACAGGAACTTATTCTAAGAAGATAATCATAGACATTTACAAAGATGAATAGATAACAAGGTTCAGTGCAGACTTGTTTGTAAAAGTAACAAATGGCAACCCAAATGTAATGAATGGAAAATTAAAGTATGGTTCAGCCACACACAAAAAATTGCTATGTAGCCATGAAGTCAGTGAAGCAGAGACTTTCCAACATGGAAAGATGCCCATGACATACTCATGAGTCAAAATAATCAGGTTACAGAGCACCAGTAGAGAATGATCCTGTTTATACAAATTATTTTTATGTACAGATATATATATATATATATATATATATATATATGAAAGATATATATATGTATTTTTTCATATATATGAAAGATGTCAAAGTGCTTATCTTCTGGTGAGTAAAATCTGGGGTGATTTTTAATTTCATATATATATAGACTAATTTTTTAAAGTGTGGATTTTTATAATCACAGGAAAACAAGAGAGGATCTCTTATACATTCTCCATACACAGATGTTCTATATTACCTACTTATTATGGCACACTGAATTTCTCTACAAAATTAATTTTGAAGAAAAAGTTCAGCAGCTTTAAAATAAACACCTGAGGGGATCCCTGGGTGGCTTCAGCGGTTTAGCACCTGCCTTCGGCCCAGGGCATGATCCTGGGGTCCCGAATCGAGTTCCGGATTGGGCTCCCTGCATGGAGTCTGCTTCTCCCTCTGCCTGTGTCTCTGCCTCTCTCTCTCCCTCTGTGTGTCTCTCATGAATGAATAAATAAAATCTTTAAAAATAAAATGAAATAAAATAAACACCTGAAAGCCACTCTTTTAGATTAAATCTTGGGCAACTAACACTTTAGATACCTAAACAATGGCAAGAGTTTATGATACTTGAGATGTTCGGCATGAGGAACTAGCTGAACAATTTTACCATTAATAACTCCAGCAATCTATTCACTTTGAGATTCTGGGGCCTTGGGGGGAGGGGCAAGATGGCGGAAGAGTAGGGTCTCCAAGTCACCTGTCCTCAACAAATTACCTAGAAAACCATCCAATCATCCTGAAAATCTACGAATTCGGCCTGAGATTTAAAGAGAGACCAGCTGGAACGCTACAGTGAGAAGAGTTCGCGCTTCTATCAAGGCAGGAAGACGGGAAAAAAGAAATAAAGACACAAAAGGCCTCCAAGGGGGAGGGGCCCCGCGAGGAGCCGGGCTGAGGCCGGGGGGAGTGTCCCCAGGGCAGGAGAGCCCCGTCCCGGAGGAGCAGGAGCTGCACCAACCTTCCCCGCGGAAAAGCCTCCCGGGGAATTGGAGCAGGATCCCCAGAAAGGCGGGGATGCTCTCGGGCTCCCTGGGACAGTAACAGAGGAACTGCGCCCGGGAGAGTGCGCCGAGCTCCCTAAGGGCTGCAGCGCTCGGCGGGACCGGAGCAGCTAGGAGGGGCTCGGGCGGCGGCTCCGCGGAGGGGGCTGCGGGGCGGGAGCACGAATCCAACAGCGCAGGCCCCGGAGCACAGGGCGCCGGGACACAGCCCAGGATCCGGCCTCCCCCAGGGACAGGCAGAGGCTGGGAGGGCCCAGGACAGCAAGGACGCTCCTGCCTGGAACTGAGCAGATCAGCGGCCCCGCCCGGGAGCCCCCAGGCCCTGCACACGGAGAGCCCCGGAGCTACTGCGGGAGCTGACTCCAGGGTCCCAGAGCTGCCCCCGCCACTGTGGCTTCCTCCCGGGGCCTCACGGGGTCAACAACCCCCACTGAGCCCTGCACCAGGCAGGGGCAGAGCAGCTCCCCCAAGTGCTAACACCTGAGAATCAGCACAGCAGGCCCCTCCCCCAGAAGACCAAGGAGACGGACCAGTTCCAAGGGAAGTCAAGGGACTTAAAGTATACAGAATCGGAAGATACTCCCCCGTGTTTTGTTTTGTTTTGTTGTTTTGTTTTGTTTTGTTTTGTGCTTTTTTTTTTCTTTCTTCTTGATTTCGGATTGCTTCCCCCACCCCACCCCCTTTTTTTTTCTTTTTTCTCCTTTCTTTCTTTTTCTTTTTCTTCTCTTTTTCCCCCTTTTTTTTTCTTTCTCTTTTTTCTTTTCCTCTTTTCTTTCCTTCTCTTTTTCTCCTTTTCCCAATACAACTTGTTTTTGGCCACTCTGCACTGAGCAAAATGACTAGAAGGAAAACCTCACCTCAAAAAAAAGAATCAGAAACAGCCCTCTCTCCCACAGAGTTACAAAATATGGATTACAATTCAATGTCAGAAAGCCAATTCAGAAGCACTATTTTACAGCTACTGGTGGCTCTAGAAAAAAACCATAAAGGACTCAAGAGACTTCATGACTGCAGAATTTAGATCCAATCAGGCAGAAATTAAAAATCAATTAAATGAGATGCAATCCAAGCTAGAAGTCCTAACGACGAGGGTTAACGAGGTGGAAGAACGAGTGAGTGACATAGAAGACAAGTTGATGGCAAAGAGGGAAACTGAGGAAAAAAGAGACAAGCAATTAAAAGATCATGAGGATAGACTAAGGGAAATAAATGACAGCCTGAGGAAGAAAAACCTACGTTTAATTGGGGTTCCTGAGGGCGCCGAAAGGGACAGAGGGCCAGAATATGTATTTGAACAAATCCTAGCTGAAAACTTTCCTAATCTGGGAAGGGAAACAGGCATTCAGATCCAGGAAATAGAGAGATCCCCCCTAAAATCAATAAAAACCGTTCAACACCTCGACATTTAATAGTGAAGCTTGCAAATTCCAAAGATAAGGAGAAGATCCTTAAAGCAGCAAGAGAAAAAAAAGTCCCTGACTTTTATGGGGAGGAATATTAGGGTAACAGCAGACCTCTCCACAGAGACCTGGCAGGCCAGAAAGGGCTGGCAGGATATATTCAGGGTCCTAAATGAAAAGAACATGCAACCAAGAATACTATATCCAGCAAGGCTTTCATTCAAAATGGAAGGAGAGATAAAGAGCTTCCAAGACAGGCAGGAACTGAAAGAATATGTAACCTCCAAACCAGCTCTGCAAGAAATTTTAAGGGGGACTCTTAAAATTCCCCTTTAAGAAGAAGTTCAGTGGAACAATCCACAAAAACAAGGACTGAATAGATATCATGATGACACTAAACTCATATCTATCAATAGTAACTCTGAACGTGAACGGGCTTAATGACCCCATCAAAAGGCACAGGGTTTCAGACTGGATAAAAAAGCAGGACCCATCTATTTGCTGTTTACAAGAGACTCATTTTAGACAGAAGGACACCTACAACCTGAAAATAAAAGGTTGGAGAACCATTTACCATTCAAATGGTCCTCAAAAGAAAGCAGGGGTTGCCATCCTTATATCAGATAAATTAAAATTTACCCCAAAGACTATAGTGAGAGATGAAGAGGGACACTATCTCATACTCAAAGGATCTATCCAACAAGAGGACTTAACAATCCTCAATATATATGCCCCGAATGTGGGAGCTGCCAAATATTTAAACCAATTAATAACCAAACTGAAGAAATACTTAGATAATAATACACTTATACTTGGTGACTTCAATCTAGCTCTTTCTACCCTGTATAGGTCTTCTAAGCACAACATCTCCAAAGAAACGAGAGCTTTAAATGATACACTGGACCAGATGGATTTCATAGATATCTACAGAACTTTACATCCAAACTCAACTGAATACACATTCTTCTCAAGTGCACATGGAACTTTCTCCAGAATAGACCACATACTAGGTCACAAATCGGGTCTGAACCGATACCAAAAGATCGGGATAGTCCCCTGTATATTCTCAGACCATAATGCCTTGAAATTAGAACTTAATCACAACAAGAAGTTTGGAAGGACCACAAACACGTGGAGGTTAAGGACCATCCTGCTAAAAGATGAAAAGGTCAACCAGGAAATTAAGGAAGAATTAAAAAGATTCATGGAAACTAATGAGAATGAAGATACAACCGTTCAAAATCTTTGGGATGCAGCAAAAGCAGTCCTGAGGGGGAAATACATCGCAATACAAGCATCCATTCAAAAACTGGAAAGATCTCAAATTCAAAAGCTCACCTTACACATAAAGGAACTAGAGAAAAAGCAACAAATAGACCCCACCCCCAGCAGAAGAAGACAGTTAATTAAAATTCGAGCAGAACTCAATGATATCGAGACCAAAAGAACTGTGGAACAGATCAACAGAACCAGGAGTTGGTTCTTTGAAAGAATTAATAAGATAGATAAACCATTAGCCAACCTTATTAAAAAGAAGAGAGAGAAGACTCAAATTAATAAAATCATGAATGAGAAAGGAGAGATCACTACCAACACCAAGGAAATACAAATGATTTTAAAAACATATTATGAACAGCTGTACGCCAATAAATTAGGCAATCTAGAAGAAATGGACGCATTCCTGGAAAGCCACAAACTACCAAAACTGGAGCAGGAAGAAATAGAAAACCTGAACAGGCCAATAACCAGGGAGGAAATTGAAGCAGTCATCAAAAACCTCCCAAGACACAAGAGTCCAGGGCCAGATGGCTTCCCAGGGGAATTCTATCAAACGTTTAAAGAAGAAATCATACCTATTCTCCTAAAGCTGTTTGGAAAGATAGAAAGAGATGGAGTACTTCCAAATTCGTTCTATGAGGCCAGCATCACCTTAATTCCGAAACCAGACAAAGACCCCACCAAAAAGGAGAATTACAGACCAATATCCCTGATGAACATGGATGCAAAAATTCTCAACAAGATACTAGCCAATAGGATCCAACAACACATTAAGAAAATTATTCACCATGACCAAGTAGGTTTTATCCCTGGGACACAAGGCTGGTTCAACACTCGTAAAACAATCAATGTGATTCATCATATCAGCAAGAGAAACACCAAGAACCATATGATACTCTCATTAGATGCAGAGAAAGCATTTGACAAAATACAGCATCCATTCCTGATTCTGGGGCCTTGGGGGGGGGGGGAGGGCTGCTTTTCAAATATATTCCTCCTTCGTCCATGGAAAGTCCTTTCCAGCCCACTTCTGTTTGGCCAACATGAGTATCCTTCATCAGGTATGTCCTCCTCTGGATGCTTCTGCACACAGATAAGGTGCCTGCATCCACTAACTGCCAGAACCCCAGCAAGTATGCAACTGAGAGGCATCATCTAGACAGGACGTTTTCAATAAAATTAACTACTTCACCAGTGCACAGATCTATTCACCCTGACTCAGAAGGGGAGATTTAACTAGTGTTGGGTGCAATGCACCTCACCTCAAAGATACACTTAGTTAAGTTTCACAATTCACTAAACATTTTTAAACAAGCAGTTTTTTGCAGAGTTTAAGCTAATGTATTTCCTCCTTACTAGCCAAAAAAGAAAAAAAAAAAAAAAAAGAAGAGCATAAACTGTACACAACATAAACACACACACCTGTTCCAAACCCATTCTTTGTAAAACACTGCTACTCATTTTTACCCCAAACAGAAACAATACTTCATATTGGTGTAACAAACAGCAATTTCCTATCCCATCTCATAACCTCTGGGCTGATTCCCCTAACACCCTGTGAAACCTGTGAAATCAGCCAGGCAAGCATTGTTACATATGAGGTCTGTTTACAAAACAACACGTTTCTAAAAACATCCACTCTCCTCTTAAGACTTAGAGCTTAGTTAACTTTCTAAATATCCACTTAATGAAAAAACAGCAAAGGAAGAACAAAGGAATAAAGAAGATATGAGATATAAAAAACAAAAAAAGACAGCAGACATAAATCCAACCACATCAATAGTAACATCAAATGTGAATGGATTAAACAAACCCATCAAAAGGCTGAGTTTGTCAGACTAGATTTTAAAAACACTGTCTGCCGGAAACACGCTTTAGAGTCATAGAAACACACAGGTTGAAAAAGAAATTCCATGCAAACAGAAACTTAAAGAGCTGGAGTGGCTGTACTGGTGTGAGACTAATATCCTCTCCTTGATCCTGGGACTGGTTCTGCGCCACTGACCACTGAAGAGATTGCTTGGGGAATAAAAACTCGTTTAAATATACTCCTAAGATGCACAATTCTAAAAGTTAAACTCCCGTTGCAATTAATAAACGTTCTGAAGTCAAAAGTGCCTTGTGGTTCAGCTTTGCTGTGGAGTGCTCCCAGGGTGCCGGAGAGCAGGCTCAGCCAGTTTTGGGGCCTGTCACAGACATCACCAAGCACTTGGCACATCTAAAACTGAAGTCTGAGCTGCCATGGCACAAATGCCAAGGAGCACGAGGGGCTCCATGGGCACTGCCAGGAGAGGGGACCCTCAGGCAGAGGTGAGAGTGGTTTCCACAGGGCTTTCTTCCCCTTCTTACCCACAAGCAAGGCATAAAAGGCCTTCATGATTGGTGTCTGGTATTTCCTGCCCCCCCCCCCCCTCAGCCTCCAGCAAGGGACGTGTCCCAGGGCATCAGTGCTGCTACTTCCCTCCCCCACAAAGGCAAGGGCTCAGGCTGCAGAACAGAGCAGAGCAGAGCAACTCCCCAGGGCCGCCTGCCTTGATGAGTGAATCTGGGTGGAAGCGCTTCAGAGGCAGGTGGCTTGGCTTTCCGTAGTATGTTCTCACTCACTCATTCACTCACTCACAGACACCCACAGGGGACCGGCTGCAGTTTTTTCCAGCTGACTTCTCCCTGGCCCTCCTCATGGATTCCACTGGTATAATGGGAACCCAGATACCTCATTAAAAAAACACTAACGGAGAGAGTATTCTAGCAACGCACCAGTGAGAGGTGAGTCTGTCTATGAGGCCAGAGAGGATGTTTCTTTAGTTTCTTTCTTATTCTTAATTCATGGTTGATGTTAGATTTATCTTATCCCACCCTCCCAGAGACTCAGGCTCCACTTGTAAAAGAAATCAGACAAATGGAGTCCAATAATGCATTAGTGTGCTGTCTGAAGCCTCTGGGAAGTGTGCACTCCCCGGAGGAGTTCATGTGCTGGCGAAGGCAGCCCACCTGGAACCCAGCACCCTGCCAGAACCTGCATCCCACACCTTCCCAACCATGGTGGCACCCTCAGCATTCACCCTGCACATCTGTAGCTGGAGCCTGCACCCCCTGGTGCTTACCCTGCACATCTGTAGCTAGCCTGCACCCCCCGGTGCTCTGCTCCCACATCTGTAACTAGAGCCTGTACCCCCTGGTACTCTGTTCCCACGTCTGTAGCTGGAGCCTGCACTGCCTGTGCTCCCACATCTGTACCTGGAGCCTGAGCTCCCTGGTGCTCACCTCTCACATCTGTAGCTGGAGCCTGCACCTCCTGGTGCTCTGCTCTCATGTCTGTAGCTGGAACCTGCATCCCCCGGTGCTCTGCTCCCACATCTGTAGCTGGAGCCTGCACCCCATATGCTCCCACATCTAGAGCTGAAGCCTGCACCCCCAGGGCTCACTTCCCACATCTTTAGCTGGAGCCTGCACCCCATGTGCTTCCACATCTGTAGCTGGAGCCTGCACCCCTGGGGCTCACCTCGCACATCTGTAGCTGGAAAAGCCGCCGCTCCTTTTCCATCTCTTCAGCAATTTCAGCCCCACTGATTTCGGTGCGAATCATCCCATGCAGCTTGGCATGCTCCTTCTTCTCCTTTTCAATTTTAGTTCTACAGGTGAAAAAACAAGGATAATTTGAAATGTCTCTTAGCACAGCACTCTGCACTGGACAGGCTTGCCGGGATGCCATTACCCAGCCTGCAACACAAATGTGCACAAGTCTTTTAGAAACAAGACAGCCTCTTAACTTACTGGAAAGGAACATGCATTTGATCCTAAGAATGTAAAATCTGAACCTTTTTGTTGAGTACTCGCTCAAAAAATACTTTCTAAGCACCTCCTTTGTGCCAGATCTGGGTTAGAAGAGGCAGAAAGCCTGCGCATGCCTCAGGTCTCCTTTAGGGCAGCGCTCTGTCCGTCTGTCTGGGTATCTGTCACTGTGCCTGCTGAACAACACATGGGGCTGTGTGGTGGGACTCCCTCCCTCCTCCCATTTCTCCCCACTCCTCTCCACCCACCTCCTGAGCGAGGTCTTGCCAGGGCTCTGTCTTGACTAGGATAGTGTTCATCACTGCAGAAATCAACCTCGCATGTAAACGATTAAAGAGTTACTTTTAAAACTTATCTGAGAATTATTTGAAGCTCTTGCACTGTCAAATTCTGGCATTTTGTGAGTAATTCTGTCCCTACTCTATGTATGTCCTGATTTTACAGAATTTGATCTCGTTCCCCCTTCGAGTCTTTTCCTTTTGGAACCAGCAGAGTCTCTCAGGCAATCTTCCTCAACCCCCCTTGTGGCCCAGGTTCAGTTACACACAGAAGTATCCCCTCTGAGGCACTCGAGGGTGGTGGCAATTGCAGCTGGATGGAAAGTCACCCACTGGCCCTGGCTCAGTGGCCCTCTCGCTAGCTGACCGGCAGCAAACCACCAAGTCCTGGCCTCCTGTCTCTAAAGCAGGAGTGGTGATCCTTTCTCCATCGAGTGTCCTGTACTGGTATGCAGAGGACGGTGCTAAGGGCCAGAAACTTCTCTGGCTTGAACAGACCTTCAAGGCCATCTACCTCAATACTCTGTGATTATAGGTGAATGTATGCCATTAGTGAAAAATCCAGAATTTGGAGATCCAAGCAACTTCGAGTATGAAAATGTAAGATTTCCAGGAAGGGGACAAATAGCAAAGGTTTGGTATTCCTTGGTTTGAGCTTCGTGATCCTTCACCCAAGGCTGGTTTTAAAAACAAAACACACACAAACACAAAAACCCCAGGTCTACTTAAATACTTGTAGTTACATCTGGAACTACTTTCTTCTTAACACCTCTCTCTGTAACAGATGGCTTCATGTTAAAGTTTCTATTTCCACTCAGAAAACTCTACATTGTTACCCGATGCACTGTAATTGCAAAGCAAACATGAGACATTTAAAAATATTTTCTGTCTCTCAAGTATTTACAGTAATTGAAACCACTATCCCCACAATCGCCAGCCCAATTCCATCGAGCTGAACCTTCCCATGCTGGGAAGGAGAGACTGTGATCTGAAATGTGCCGATGGCACAAACAGATGGACAGAGTGGTCATGTCTTCAGTGGAAACAGTGGTGCACATCCAAGAACCAACCAACCCTTTCTTCTTGTTCTTATGGCAGATGAAGCGATCAAATAAGGCTAGAGTAGGGTGTTGCAACTATCTCTCTTTTCTCTCTCTTTCTAAACTGAGGGACTGGTGTTGCAGGGAAATCGAGACACAAAACTAAAAGCAGACAGCTCTTGCAAATCACCAGGAAGCTGGTTGCCAAAAACTGCATTGCCATCGTAAATGGTGACAAAATGGGGAAAGCATTTAAAAAAAAAAAAAAAAAAACGGGAAAGAAACACCTCTGACACAACCTGGACTTCACATTCTTCAATTACCTTTCCTGAAAATAACTTTCTGTAACCATTATGACATCACAGAAAAGGACCAGGAGAAACTCGTTGAAGAGGTCCCCCTAGCTTCACTGAATTTGGACACCGAGTGTGAAAGCATTTGGCGTCATAACAGACCACAGCAACACAGGTTTAAGTGAAGTCTCCCCTAGGTTAAGGTTTATTTAAAAAATACCTTTGAGCCATAAAAGCTCAATTTAAAATTAAGATCTCCAATTTCATACATTTTTTAAAAAATGGAAACACTCACATTTTTGTTTCATAGTCCTTCCAAGCTTTATCAAAAGGCTTTTTCAGATCCTGTAAACAGAGAGGCATAAATTAAACGGAACTAATATTAACTTCTGGGCAAGACAACTTATTTATTCCTGGACTGGTCCTGAAAGGAACATTAATTTCTGTAATAAATGATGTATGCAATCCCATGAAAAATAAAGAACCTAGGGTACAGGCTTTTAATTAGATGAGTAGCTTTGCCACACACACACAGAGGGAGGAAGCAGGGAATCCTGGCACGCTCACACTGCCCAGCTAGAGTGAGTATGAACTCAGGGCCAGATGAGTGTGACCAGATACCCCACCCAGAGAACCATTTAATCTCCAAGTGTTTTAGTACCTCTCTCTACAAAAAAATAGGGACACTGACTTTTTCAATGAATAGGAGATGTAACCCTGATTTGCACCCTCAGAGCAATGACAGAAAGGCTGTTCACCTTCTCCTGAGGTCTCCTGATTCCACTCTTCTGTCTGGAACTTCGGACCTCATGTGCTTTCATAAAAGCTGGCTCAAAAGTATACTGAGCCACTGGAGATTTTATCAAATGGTTCCCACCTATTTGTGTTTCCTTTAACAGGGTTCTTTTGTAAGAACCTCCTTTTTTAGGGGTCAGGAGGCCTATTTTTTATTCTTTGGCTCTTCACTGGCCTTATGACAAGGCCAAAGCTCATAGTCCAGCATTGGAGGCCTTCCACAAACTAGCCCTTCCTACCCTGGAAGCCTTATCTCCTACTCCTGCACCTCCCTGGACTCAGGGCTCAAGCCTCAGCAGTACCCTGTCACGCTCCCACCTACCTGGATGTGTATCCCTTTACCTCGTGTGCCCTGCCCTCCCATTTTGCTGGCTAACTGGGCTGACATGTGTTCTAGGACCGAGGTCCAGGACGACGAGGAATGTTCCTCAGTCTCGTAATAGCTCGCCAGTCCTGGCAAGCTCTGGGAAGTAAATACTGAAAGGTCTCTGCAGAGGTCGCTGAGATTGGCCAGCCTAGGCTTCCGGATGAGCCAGACGTGCCTGCGAATCACGTGCAGATCCAATCAGAGAATGTGATTTAAGAACTGGGGCACAATCATCTGTCTTTCAGATCACACATCTGTTTGGGCCAATGACATGCAAAAGCGGCTACTGCTCAGCATCTGGTACAGACACCACTCAAGCCGACTTCCTCACTCACATGTTCATGAAACAAATCACAGCCTAGGCGTTTATTCTGAACAATGAACGTCCTTTGGAGGATGGAAAAATAAAGTCGGCTCAAGCCTTACTGGTGCGGATTTTCCTGCCAGGAAGCTACATCCTTGCAAGGACCC
Source organism: Vulpes lagopus (assembly GCF_018345385.1). Classification (NCBI taxonomy): domain Eukaryota; kingdom Metazoa; phylum Chordata; class Mammalia; order Carnivora; family Canidae; genus Vulpes; species Vulpes lagopus. Next base: position 127,316,949 of record NC_054828.1, read on the forward strand.
TTACCGCAACAGTCAGTGAGAACCACAATGGCCTGAGAACCAGACTTCCCCACAGGGGCTTCCCCACTCAACTGACAGAGCCTGAAAACTGTTCACAGAAAACAGTTTCTTTCCCTTCCTGACCTCCTCTCCTTCCCACATTTATGGCACCAGCTAGATGTCCGGAAAGGCCATAGGACACCACCGGTATGCCTGAAAGGTGATGCCAAGATAGCAAATTGAGGGAAACTGAGGCAGCAAAAAACCATCTTATCCAGTAAGAAGCTGGGTGTGTGCTGTGGCCTCAAAAGGCCAGCAGAACTGCAATTCTACGTCCCCCAACGGCCGTCCCTGGAGAGTTGTTTCTTTGAGGGCGTACCCCTTTCACTCCTTTCAGGTCTCCCTTCAGCAGACTGTCCAAGGGGAAGGAGATGATGTTGTTCATATTCTGAATCTAAAAAGCAAACAAACAAAATTCTCATTCAATTTCCTTTTTAATCTCCAGTAAGGACAGCAAGATGTTAGAGAACAACTGGTATCAATTAACCTTCCCTAAAAACCTGGCCTGCATGAGCATGTCAGCCTTCTTCATTCCGAAGCTCTTCGTGGTGGCTTTATCTTGCAAACAGAAACATAACTCATAGAAGTCTGTAACTGTCTATTCTTCACAACTGTGAAGCTGGTTGAAAAGATCGTCATTGTGATGAAGAAAAATTATTTCAAAATAATGAGAGAACCACTCTAAAGATACTGGACTAGAATTCACAAACACACACTTCCTGCTCTCACTCACGGCTCTGTCCAATGTCCTGGGCTATGTTTCATTGATGTCTCAGGGCCCACAGATCCCAGTCTCCCCCAGAACTGACCCCCACAGGGGAACACAGAACAAAGAAGAGAATGAAGGGGGTCACTGTTTTGTGGATGCATATGAGTCAATGTTCAGAGACAGGAAGAGAAAGAGGTGGGGTGTATTGCACGTTGTTGCATGTGTGAGGTGTGAGGTGTGGGGTATATGTGAGATTTGTGGTGTGTGTTGCACGTATTGGGCACATGAAGTGTGGGGTACATATGGTACATGTGAAGTGTATGTGGGACATGTGGGGTGTGTGTGTATGTGTGTGTGTGCATGTTGTGTGTATGAGGTGTGGGGGCATATGGGGGATGTAATATGTGTGTGTGTTGCTGGAAAAGGAGAAAAATGAAAAAAGGATGGGGGGGGGGGTCTTGGGTACTCTATTCTTCTCTCTGAAGCAAGAAGACAAGGGATGGAGGCTGAGCAAGTTGTCACCATGGATCAGATAGACCAGAATCAAACCCAAGGCTATCCCCACTGGCTTCCAATGTGGGTAAGCTAAGATAAAGCTTCAGCTGGGACCTTTCAGGCACAGCCCCCCATGTTCTGAGGCCTGCAGAGTCCCTCCCTGGCAATAAGCTACAGCTCTATTGTCTCCTCTTCCCAGGCTCAGCCCACTACCTTAAATCAACACAATTGCCAGTTGGCATTGCCAGGGCCTGGTGGCATGTGTGTCACTTTGGGATATACACACCTAGATTGTGGCCTATAAAAGAAGACAGACAAGTAAGGACTTTGAAACCATGTGCATTTATTCTTACCACTGAGCAGAGGAAAATTTTAATCTTAGTAGAATTACACTGAATAGAAAGACCAACACCAGGTATAATTTTTAGGGCAATAGGGGATCTGATTTTCAAATACTATTCAGCATATGAAACCTCAAAATGGGAGGAAAAAATTTATCTGAAAAATGCTGCAAGTGTGTAATGATGCCTGTGCCAAAGCACCAATCCTGCCAAAGAAATGATCGACTGATGACGGTCATTTCAGAAATGGCTTTTTTTGGGGTAACATTTGTCTGAGGCTCACACACCTCAACGTGTGTCATGCACCTGGCAGGCATCTGAGGCACAATGTAATCAGCTAGGACTTGTGAGGATTCACCTTAAGCATTGGATTTTTAGACACTGAGAAGTGGAGTTTAAGGCGAGGTCTCAGGGCTGCCTGGAAGGAACAGTGACAAACAAAGGTGGTGCTGGTGAATAGTCTCTGATGGCAGGCACACCTGGTTTCCACTGTAAACCGTGGCAGGAGTAAACCTGAGTGCAGAGCACAGGGCTGCCGCACGCCTGGCTCCTCCCACACCTCCACCCACTGGCAAGGATGCCTGCTGGCGACTACGTGGACCCAAGCCAGAAGCCATCCCACACCCGCCCTGCTGCTTCTGGCAGGTCCCTCACACCGGGCTCCTCTCGGCTCCGCCTTGCAGACCAGCTGCTCATCCACAAGCTCCCCGCTGGCCATTCTTGCCGCCATGTTCCTGGGTGGGTCTCTCTGCCCCTTTTCTGGACTGAGGCTCCTATGCTCCTGGCCTCCGGCCCCTGCTCTCTGCCCGACTCACCCCCATCCTCGGCAGTTGTCAGATTCATCTGGTGTGGTGTCCCTGCCCTAGGGACCCTCCACGGTCCACCTCCTTTACCACTTTCCATCTTCGTATCCAGCCAAGTGGAAGTCTTTGCTCTTGTCTGCTTGTGCTCAATCTGTTCCACCCCGCTGAGTGTCCTCCCACACCTCCTCGTCCAAAGCCTTCTCATCCACCAGGCTTTCCCCACATGCTACCTTCTCCATTAGCACCTCCCAGCTGCCAGCAGGAAGTGATTCCTCCCTCCCAAGTCCTCTAATATTCTCTTTTTAACAAATTTCTTCAGGCCCTTAACAGGTCCTACACTGCTTCATCTCATCAGTCTCGCACTGTACACCCTGAAGGACAGTTTTAAGTATACTTCATTTTATATGCCCCGTGGCACCTAGCACAGGGCTTGGCCCAGAGCAGGTGCCTGAGAAACACTGAGTAAATCAATATACTTAAGTATTTTCCTGATCATCTAATGCATAAGAGACAGACCCTTGAGATACATTAATACCCTTAAACCGAACATCATATGGCAAATATGTATGTGAATTCGTTAATCCATTCATCATGTATTTACTGAGCATGTATTTTGTAGACACCAACTAGCTGGCTACAAAATAAAACACAGTGCTTGCCAGCCATGCAGGCTACCCTGGGCTTGGGAAGGAGGAGTCTGTCCCAGTTACTGAGCCTTGAGACATTGCCCATTCAGCCACATGATCACAAAGAGCCATGGCTAAGACTCAGAGGCACTGATCAATTTGGTCCTAAACACTGTTGAAAGGGGAGCCAACACAGCACCATCTTGGATAAGGCAAGTACAAGAAAGAGGCAGCAAAAACAGTCTGAGGAGGAGCATTAAAACTGCCCAGGGTGGCAGGTTGAGCCAAAGGCACCAGCACAACCCAATTATACAGTGGGCTGGAGGGGGAGAAAAAAGACCAAGGTGCTTACAGATTAAAAATCTTATTATTAGGGCAGCCCCAGTGGCGCAGTGGTTTAGCGCCGCCTGCAGCCTAAAGCGTTATCCTGGAGACCCTGGATGAGTCCCATGTCAGGCTCTTTGCATGGTGCCTGCTTCTCCCTTTGCTTGCGTCTCTGCCTCTCTCTCTTTCTCTGTGTGTCTCTATGAATAAAAATAAAAATCTTATTATTAGAAGTCTAGTGGGTTTGTTACAAGAGGCATGTGTAGGTATGAGTGCATGCATGGATGAATGAGGAGAACAGAATTCTTTACAGCACGGGGAAAGAACACAAAATTTGGCTGATAAATCTATTTTAAGACTATTTGTTATTTAATTCAAACAAGAGTGTAGGTACTGATAGACAGGTGTTAGGTCCAGAAGAGATAAACTAAGCTTTGGTATCTAGACTGAAACAGTAAAGTTGAGGAGTGAAAACTGATGGCTATGCAACCAGCTGGCTTTGCTTTCATTATCTTTTTTTAAAGATTTTTAATTTATTCAAGAGACAGGCAGAGGGAGAAGCAGGCTCCTCACAGGGAGCCCAATGTGGGACTTGATCCTGGGACTCTGGGATCACGCCCTGAGCCAAAGGCAGACACCAAACTGCTAAGCCACCCAGGCGTCCCTGCTTTCATTCTCAATGCTGTGGATGGGGCCCGCAGCTTTGCAGTGACCAGGACGTCACACAGCTACTATCACGCCCTGAGCCAAAGGCAGACACCAAACTGCTAAGCCACCCAGGCGTCCCTGCTTTCATTCTCAATGCTGTGGATGGGGCCCGCAGCTTTGCAGTGACCAGGACGTCACACGTCCCCATGCTGCCAAGGAGATGCACAGGGTCCTTAGGGAATGACAGGAGATAAAGCTGAAGAGGCACAGAGGGTTAGCAGACAAAGATGGATTAGATAGAACCGCGGTCCCCAGGAACTCACCATTTAATAGGAAAGATAAAGCCCATAATTAAGTAAGCAACCTGCCCTGTGAAAACTCTGAAGAGCCATAAATAAAGCAGTGGAGAAGCAGCCAAAGGTACATGTTAGCCATGTGAGCACAGGGGCAAGGAAGACAATGCTGAGAAGGAAGTCCAGATGCCAGATGGACCCAGGGAGTTCTGGCTTTCATTCCAGTGGATTTTTTTTTTCTGGAGTTATTCAAATGATCTAAAATAAGAAACCATTACTTCTCTAATCAGAAAATAATTAGCTGAATTATTACAAGAGAGACTAAGTGGTTGCCTGGAGCTGGGGGTTAACTGAAAGAGTACACGAGGGACCTTCCTGGGGGGAGAAATGGTCTCTAGGCTGATGTATGGTCATGGCTTCACCATTGGTAGAGTTCCTAGAAATCACTGACTTGTATACTTGAAATGGGTAAAATTAATGACATGTAAAATATACCTCAATAAGGCTGGCTTTTTTAAAAAAAGAAATATACAATTATAAACAGAATCCTCATCAATGAATTCATTAACCCAGCTTCGTACTACAGGACAGTAGCCTCTGGATTTATATGCTCCACGTATATAAACTGCACAGCCCAGAAGCATTCTGACTCAGGGTGAGCATCCCAGAAAATGTCTGCTTTCATTTCCACCTGGCTGGGAGAACACGTACACTGGAGCCCAGATGCTCTGTGTTGGCAAGACTGCCCTGAAGCACGAAGGTTGGGCTCTGAATCTTTCTCTGACTCTGTGTGCTTGGGGCAGCCCCACAGCCTTGAATGCACCATCTTCTGTTCTGGCAGACAGCAGTGAAAACCATAGCCAAAGACTAGTGCACATCCTTGTGCTCAGCAGCCCCTGCCTCAATTCATGAGTAATGAAATCTTTATGACCTAAGGGAATAATTAAGTTATCCCTGGGTAATCCAGCCAGAATATTCCCTTAGTGCTAAGCAAGCACTGAGCTTTCTCCTATGTTCTTACTTTTAACACATATATTTATACAAAATGGCTTTCTGAATCACCAACCATGATCCAAATATAAGTCATTAAGCTCAATCACTGCTAGTAACTATGGATCTAATACCAATAGCAAATAGGTAATCTTTTTTCTTAATTACAGTTTTTATTTAAGTAATCTCTATGCCGGGATCCCTGGGTGGCGCAGTGGTTTGGCGCCTGCCTTTGGCCCAGGGCGCGATCCTGGAGACCCGGGATCGAATCCCACATCGGGCTCCCGGTGCATGGAGCCTGCTTCTCCCTCTGCCTGTGTCTCTGCCTCTCTCTCTCTCTCTCTCTCTCTGTGACTATCATAAATAAATAAAAAATTAAAAAAAAAAAAAGTAATCTCTATGCCCAACTTGGGGCTCGAACTCATAACCCTGAGACCAAGAGTCACATGCTCTTCTGACTGAACCAGCCAGGTGACCCACAAATAAGCAATCTTTGAAGTAACAATTCCCCCTTCTCTCTTCCTGTCTTCACTTTTTCTGGATTCACTTGGATATGTGACAAGATGAGTCAGTAAGTAGTCAAAGGTCTGCAATCTCACAAGGAGAAATAAAAATGATTCAATTGGTGGGGCAGACAGGCTGGCAGAAATCAAGAAGAACCTCACTATGCTACTGCCACTGTTCACCATTCGTGAACCAAAATGGGCAAGATTAGTGGGGGCTGGGGGAGACAGAGCCAGCCAACAGCCATCTTTCCATGATATTCTTCCTAATTTTGGGGTGGGGGTATTAAAAATTCCTTGACTCTAGCTTTGTCACTTCCATACTCAGTAAAATCTTTCCACTTTCCCTCCTATGCTTCCTCAGCCCACAGGGGCACCATCTCGCCTGCTCCTTTAGCTCCCATCACTAGTGACCACCTGTTGCTAATCCAGCCAAAGCTCCACCATGGTCCCATAAATAAAGCACCATGGAACTTCTAAGAAAAGAAACTTACTTTTAGTCTGGACACCAGGGAAATCTTTGCTGATTGGGGGTTATGTGAGATAGACCTTTAAGAAAGAGAGAGAATTTTGTATTGCAAGATGGGGTGGAGGGTCTCCCTGGCAAAAGGAGCACGGTGGAGAAGTGTACAACATGCCCTGGGACCTCGGTGCTGCCGCCTTAACTCAGGCAATGAGCAAAATGGCTTTGCCAGGTGATCTTGCTAAAGGGGATCCATCTAGAAGCCTGAACCTAGACAGGATACTCTTATCACAGCTATTTTTAAGAAGCAGCATGAAAAGAGAGAATCACAACAGAGGAAGTCACTGGGCAGACTTCCTACCTCCAGGCTTGTGAATCTAGTAAGCCTAGGTGTTCCCAGGGCTCCCCTCCAAAATCCTTAATAGAGTCCAACTCTCTTTGGGGATACTCAGGTTGTCTCTAAAAGGCCAGTGTATTGCTATATAAAACATGGCTAAGGAATCTCACCTGAGACTGATCTGTGTCATGTAAGTTTATTTTCATCTGCTTTGTTCATGAGAAGCCTGAGAAGCAGACAACACTTTGAGATCTGTGGAGTGTTTCTTTCTTTCTAACATGAGCAAATGCTGCCCAATCACAGAGTTACAGAAGTAAAAGTGAGGCTTCAAAGAAAGGCAAACCACAAGGAGGCCCAGCTCCTCCTTGTTAGGGTGGAGGGTTGCAAAAAGACTTCAGACCTCATTGCTTCAGTTAAGGGCATAATTCTCAGCAAGGTTTCAGTATTACTAAGGATAAGTATGTAAGAAACAGTCATCACCTGCTGGAAGCTTTAAGTTATTTCCAGGAGCCAGAGCCTAAGGCCCAGTAGGGCGTGTGGGTTGCTAAGTGTGTTATAGTAGCAGGTAAGGCTATACACCTGTGCTGTCCAATGTGCTAGGTTCTAGCTACACGTATATACTCATCACATTGAAATTAACTGAAATTAAATCAAGTTAAAGACCAAGTTCCTTAGTTGCACTAGCCCTATTTCAAGTGTCCAACAGCTACATGTGGCTGATGGCTTATACTGAAGCAGGTATCAACATTTCCATCAATGCAAAAGTTCTACTGAACATCAATGCTTTAAACCAATAGCTTAAAAAAAACTTAAGCACCTTTATTAAGGTATAATTGACATATAGTAAGCTACACACACTTTCAAGTGTACCTAACTCTGGGAAACGAACTAGGGGTGGTGGAAGGGGAGGTGGGGGGGGGGTGACTGGGTGACGGGCACTGAGGTAGGCACTTGATGGGATGAGCACTGGGTGTTATTCTATATGTTGGCAAATTGAACACCAATAAAAAATAAACTTATAAAAAAATAAAGTGTACAATTTGGTAAGTTATGACACATATACACATACCCGTTAAACCAGTACCAAAATCCTGATAGTGAACATATATATATCCGTCCCCCAAAAAAGTTTCTTTGTGCTCCTCTTACAATCCCCATCTCCCAGTTCCTCAGTCCCTGGGCAGCCACTGATCTAATTCTGTCAGCAAAGAATAGTTTGCATTTCCCAGAATTGTATGTATCTGGAATCATGGGGCATGCACTCCTTTCCGTGGCATCGTATCTGGTTTGAGAGTGAGCACTCCTTACTTGGAGAGGCGTCCATGCTGGTGCATCAACAGTCCACTCTTGTTCCTTGCTGAGCACTGTTCCACAGTCTGGCCAGACTACAATCAGCTTATCCTGACACCTGCTCACAGACTTCTGAGTTATTTCCAGTTTGGGGGCTACTATAAATCTTACAAAGAAAGGTGCTAGGGATGACTCATGGCATGGGACTCTCAAATAGTGGTTGGAAGGCCTTTTCAAGAGGAGACATTTGAGCAGAGTAGAAGTGAGGCACAGAGCCACAGGAGAATCTGGCGGAAGAGTGTTCCCAGCAGAAGGAATTCCTAACATGAAGGCTCTGAGGCAGCAGTGTGCCTGGTGGATTTAAAGAAGTTTTTTATGTGCTTTCCAAAGACTGCTTATCTGAAAGAATGGGCACCCAGGCCAAAAGTTTTTTGGAGAAGCAGAAGGTATTCTATAAAATGGTCTAAATCCCAAAATGGCGGTGGGCTATTTGGTTTCATTCAACCCTAATAACTATTCTGAGAAGTAGGCACAGTTATCCCCATTATACAGACGTGCAAAGCAAGAGAGAGCTAAGTCACCCACTTGGCCCCCAAATCCCATTAGAAGCAGCAGAGCCGAAGGGAGAGGCTGAAGCCAGGGCTTGTCCTATCATTTTGCTGCCAGAGACGGACTCTCACACACACCCCGAGACCAGGCAGGAGGAGCCGGGAGGCAGAACACAGGCTTCCCTCTGAGGGGCCGCTGATGTCACAGTTCCCTTCTAGTCCCTTGTTGAGCAAGCAGTTGGTCAGGAGAGCCACCCAGGTCACTGAGGCTTTCAGGGTCTGTGAAAAGGCTCTGCTGGCTGGGGTTGACAGCCTGCACTGGCCCGCTGCACTCCCAGGCCGGCTTCGCTGACAGCACAGCCACTCCGCTGGTTTGTTTAATTAAAAAAGGCGGGGGGGGGGGCCCACGCCGATCTTGAGTTAAGTTTAACACAAACTGAAAGATCCAAACCAGCCAGCTGCCAAAAACACACTGGCAACTTTCACACCAGAAACACGATGGGATGTAGCTGGCCTGGTTTCTGCCTTACACACCGCGTCTCTGCCACTCATACTGCTTTGATCTGTCAGGTTCTAAGTGGAGAGAAAATAGTGACCCTTTGCCCCTCTTTTCCATCAGAGGCCAGGTGTTGAAATTACACACTACAGCCTCCCTGCAGCCATGCTGGAAACCCACAGACAGCCCCCTCTGAGGCCTAGGGGCAGCCACAGAAGAACTCAGGTTCCACAACTTCTCCGAAGCCCACCTGATGTGAAAATTAAGCCACTAACCAAAAATGAAAGCACCTTTTCAAATTTCTTACTTCCTAGAATCCAAGGCTGGGAGATACTTGCTGGCTGCAGCATCACTGTCTTCATCTCTGGTGTAGGTAAGCCTTGGAGGCACCTCACCAGGCTGTCTACAGTAGCTGGCTCCTAACCAGTGAGGTCAGCATCATGAGGAAACTTCTTAGAGATGCACATGGTTAGACCCCAGGGAATGGGCCCAAATAAGTGTTCTAACAATTCTGTAGGCATAGTGCGGCACCAAAGTTTGAGAACCACCATTCAGCAGGTGCAGTGTGGGGTTGTGATTTTTACTCTGATGAGTTCCAGGTGATGCCAGTGCTGCTGCTGCTGTCCAGAGACTACACTGTGAGAACCTCTGCTTTAGATCAATGCTTCTCAAACCCTATGTGCCTACTCATCTCCTGGGGAATTTTATGAAAATGAAGATTCTGGTTCAGTAGGTATAGTGGAGAAGGGCCTGGGAGTCTGCATCTCTAAGATGCCCCACCTGATTCCACTTGATTGCAAGACTGGGGCTTCTAGTGGCATGGTGAAACTGGCATGGGTGAAACAATATATAAATGCTCTGTGAACTGAGTCTGGGATAGGCAAGCATTGACATGGTTTACCGAGTTTTAGATTTTAAGGAATGACTAATAGCTGAAAATTCCCAAAGAAAGGGGAGTATAGGTCACCTGGGTGGCTCAGTGGTTAAGTGTCTGCCTTTGGCTCAGGTCATGATCCTGGGGTACCTAGGATTGAATTACGCATCAGCCTTCCCACAGGGAACCATGCATCTCCCTCTGCCTATGTCTCTGCCTCTGTGTGTCACTCATGAATAAATAAACCAAATCTTTAAGGAAAAAAAAGAAGAAAAGGGGAGTGCACATGAAGAAGCTAGGACCTTGAATTTATCAACTCACTGTCGCCTCCCCACAGAGGGGCAGGGGCCAGACTCCTGGTCAAGCACCTCACTAACAGGAGGAGACACCAGAAGCACTGCTGACAGTTTGCAGACCCCCTTCTGTAGCATCAACCTCTTCCAGCCACCAGCTCCATCCCTTTGTCACTTTCTCCTTTCCTTATCAACCTCCCCTAGAGCAGCAAACACCTGCTGTTTCTGCCTTGTGCTACTGCAACTTGTCCTCTGCTTTTACACACTCAGGAGAAAGGTTCCTGTGGCCTCTTGATCTCCGAGGCCACTCATCAGGGCTCCTCCTCCTGCTCGTTTGCTGCTAGGTCCAGCTGACTCCCTTCTGCCTTCACTCACATCTTCTACTCCCATCTGTCCACACGTTATCTCACAGATTTTACAAAAGCTTTTTTATTTTTTTAAAGTTCAAAGTTCCCTATAACATGGTGGCTGTCCCTTAAATAGCCAACTACTTGAGGAAACGTAGGATGGTGGGAGAGAACAAAGAGAAACCTTGTTTTGAGTTCACTAATGCTCTCAAGTGATTATTCTGTAACAGTGCATCCTCCATCTGACAAGTCATTACAGATATGTGCAAGGCATATGTTCATAAACCTTGCCATCATGCTCATTTGCAGATGGCCCTGGGGACACCTTGTGAAGCCCCACAAGACTCCCTGGACCCACCTCCACCCCAGGGACCCAGGGACCCAAGGTGGGGTCATACCCCCAGGGCTTTGTGGCATTTGCACAGTGGCCATCGGAGCACACATTGCTTCTAACAAAAGCGTCTGTGTGTCCCCGGCCAGATGGCAGTGCTCACTGCCTAGACAGCGCCAGAGCGCGCCCTCACCCAGCGGGCCATCATCACCCTCCCCCCCCGCCCCCAGTTAAGCTCTCCTCCCTCTCGAGGCCTTGTTCCCACCCTGAGCTTCTCCCACTTTCTCTCACTTCTACAGGTCAGTGGTAGCACTGCCATTCCAAAAAAGAAAAGAAACAGAATCAAAGTACATTTACACATATCAGGTGTCTGAAACAAGACAGAGACTCTGACATTTTTCCTGCTTTTGTTCTTCTGGTCAAGCTAAGGATGTGCTTTCATTTGAGAGCATAGGGAGCAGCTTGCAAGTCTAAGAGAATTTCCAACTGCATATGGGGCCAGTTAAGAAGTCAGTGCAAAGGTTTCTAGGCATCCAAAGTAACAGTCAGTAGGCCTGCCCACAGACTCCATCGCCCTACAGCTCTAGCTCTCCAGCCCTTCACACTCAAAGCTTAGAGATTTTTACTGTGCATACAAGCCTAGGAACCAAGTCATCCTGAGTGTCAGCTCCCAGCACTGGAACAAGAAACAGTGGGGGCAGATACCACAGCGGTCAGAAACCAGTGATCAGCAGGGCAAAGAGCATCAGGATATTAAGTGTCGGAAATGGAAAGTAGGTGGTCTGGCATCAATCTCAGGGCAGAAATCCCCATATACCAAAGGAGATATGATATAGTGGGGGAGGGGTTACTTCAAATTTCAGTGTAGTTCATTTACACCCAGAAAAACGGTAAGTCTTCCTCCCAAAAAGAGGAAATTATGGTCCCCCTGAATGTAAGACATTTTAATATATAAAACATTTTCAATAAATGAAGTTGAACGAGAAGAAGTATGTGGGCATGTGGGTACCTACTTGTTAAGAGTCTGCCTTCAGCTCAGGTCATGATCTCAGGGTCCTGGGATAAAGCCCTGGTAGGGCTCCCTGCTTAGTGGGGAGTTTGTTTCTCCCTCTCCCCCTGTTCATGTTCTCTCTCACTCAAATGAATAAATTTAAAAATCTTAAAGAGAGAGAGAAAGAGCAAAGTTTGAGGGTAAAGACCCCTGGCAGGAAGCTCTCCATACTTTAAGCAATGAGATATTCTCTGTTTATCTACAAAATGAGCTCACAGTGACCGGAACACAGAGGATATGACAGGAGAACCTGGCTGGGCTACTACCCACACAGCAGGATGGGACACCTTTCCTCCAGGCTCTGCCAACCTCACATGAACGAGGCCACAGGCTACCACATACCCCCAACAGAACCTCACCAGTGCTTTACTCTGCTGCTAGAATATCTTGTAATGCCAATCATTTGTGTAAAATAAATTCATGACTCAAGTGCATGATGGTCGGTAGAACTTTCAAATTCCTCTTTCGATGCAAGTGAAGTGAGATTTCCTCAGCCGCAGGGCCACCCCCAGATCTCACATCGGAACTCCATCCTTTCCTGGGCATCTGTTGGCCCTGTTTCCAATTGGGGCAGCCCTGTAGACAGGGAGCACAAATATCACCTCCAATTCTCTGGAACCAGAGACACAGGGCTGTGTATCTGGGAGTGACCTTTCGGCAATATGTCCTCTAATGCAGCCATTTGTTAAAAAGCTACCTCTTAGCACAGAAGTGGTCCCTGGAAAATCTTTCCAGGATTCTCACATCCATCTGGTAAGAGGAAAAGAACTTAAGAAACTGGGCTGACTTTATAACCAGTTTAATTTCACACATGTTACATTTCTGGAGCTGTCTTGTTTTTCCCTTTATCCTGCATAACTGCAGAGAAAATTCATAGGCTCTCTGAAGGTGAGAATCTCACCCATTAGTAACAAAATCTCACTTTATATTAAG